>NW_004955441.1:18199383-18259581 GCF_000276665.1 Chinchilla lanigera
AAAAGTAACTAAGACAGTATGCTAATGGTATTTCAATTGGGATAGCATTAAAACTGCATAACAATATTTGCAGTATCACCAGTTCTACTGTGTTGATTCTTCCTACCCAAAAGTAAGGTCTACTTTTCCATTTTCTGATATCTTTTTTGATCTCTTTTTTCAGAGTCCTGTAGTTTTTAATGTAGAGATCTTTTACTTCCTTCATTAGATGGATTCCTAAGTATTTCAGCGCTATTATGAAAGGTGTGGTTTCTCTAATTTCTCTCTCATTGAGTTTGTTGTTTGGGTACAGGTACACCACCCTTTTCTGAGTGCTGACTTTGTATCCAGCTATGTGACTGCATCTGGTTGTTTACCTAGAATAGTTTGGGTAGAGTTCTTGAGACATTCTATATAGAGCATTGTAATGGTTCATTGACTATGTCAACTTCAGTGTAGTTACAGAGAACCTTAAATCAGTTTGGCAATTCTAGACCCTAGGGTGTGGAAGACTTACGCAGGGTGACTTGCTGCCTGGATGGTATTGAAGGGGAGCTGAGGAAGGATGGATATGCTTCTGTTCTTTTTTTGTTTTTAGCACTAGGAATCAAACTCAGGACCTTACCCATGTCTGGAAGTTGCTTGTGCTGCTGAGCTATATCCCTGGCCCTGCTTCTGTTCTTAAGAGGAGCTCCAGTCTTTGCCTTCAGATTGGATGTCATCCCTTGGCTTCCAGTGCAGACTTTTCAGCTTCCATTGTAGACTGTTAGACTTCTATCTCAGACTCTCAGACTCTTCAGTTTCCACCTGAGATTCTTCAGTCCTCTGGCACAGACTCTTCAGCCTGCCATTGCAGGTCAATTGGCCTTCTGACACAGACTTGCATGGGACATACTGGTGAACTCCAGACCTTGGACTGAAACCTTTGGTCTCACATGTGCAGACACCTTCTGCACTACTCCTCATCCAACTCTGTAGGTGACCATCCTAAGTCAATCATCATTTTTTATACATTTGTATACTTTGTTATATCTGTTTCCCTATTAAAACACTGAGTGATACAAGTATGTTATCTGCACATAATGATTATTTAAATTATTCATTTCCTATGCTTATTCTTTTTATTTCTTTCTCTCATCTAATTGCTCTGGCTATTGTTTCCAGAAGTAAATTTGATAGAAGTACTGACAGTGAACATCCTTGTCTTGCTCCTAATTTGAGAGTGAAAGACTTCAGGTTTTGGCCATTTATTATGATGTTGGCTGTTGGTTTGTCATAGATGGCTTTTACCTGATTGAGATAAAGACCATGGATTCCTATTTTTTGTAGAGCTTTTATCATGAATGGCTGTTTGACTTTGTCAAATACTTTTTCTGCATCTATTCAGATGATCATATGTCTTTTGTCCTTTGCTCTGTTAATATGGGGTATTACATTGATCGATTTGCATATGTTGAACCATCCCTACATCCATGGGATGAATCTGAGAGAGAGAGAGAGAGAGAGAGAGAGAGAGAGAGAGAGAGTGAGAGAGAGTGACTGAACCACAGATGAGGCAGAGGTCAGCAAACTCCGTGGGACTAGAGCAAGGCCAGTCTCAGGAACAGGGAATGCCGGTCAGACCAGGTAATCAAGCTCACCTCTAGTTCAGTTGCACATCAGCAGATCAGAACCTTGGTGTTCCTCAGCACAGATACCTCTGAAAATGTCTCACTTCAGTGTTCTCAGCAAAAGATGAAACCATGCACTTTCAACACTGTCATGCATTTCACCCTTTTTTATTGTGTATCGATAAAGACACAGACTGCCCTGCATTGCTCCTGTCTCTCCATCAGAGAAGCCACATCTGACCCAGTCCCAGCTGTCCTTTTGCTTTGTGTCTTGTCTTTTCTTAATCTCCTCTCAGGACCTCTGCTTGCCATATGGATTGTGGCATTTTTTTTTATTTCTGCTGCTGTCATTCCAGAAAGTTCAGGTGGATGGCTTCTGATTTCCATGGTCTCATTGTCCCCTGAGTTTGTCCTGTGCTGACTGCAATTCTGTGTTTCACTGTGCTTCTGCATCTCATCGTGTTCTATTTTTTGAAAGTTCAATTTGATTTCTGTGTTGTTTGTATTTTTCGTGTCAGGTAGCTTTGTCAATTGTATCAAGGCTTCCTTAGGAAATGTCTATTCCTCCCAGATGTCTTCTATGTGTAGCTGGATGTTGGTTTTGTGTGTGTCCCAGATCCTATCTTCCTTCTTTAGGGAAAAGGAGTTGCTATCTATTTGGTTCAGCACCCAGACTTTGGTACTTGACTCTGGGGATGGCTGTAACCCCAGATTATCATTGTGTTGTCATACTAGGGTGCACAATTGATTACAATAAGTATAACATCCTGGCTAAAGTAGTAAAATTAGCAATAATAATATCATCAAGCACAGCCTAGAAACTATCACTCTGTGGAAACTGCTAATTTGGTATCCCTAGCCACAGGAGGAAGATCTATAGTTATATAATGTCCAACATTAACCAGGAGTTTCCCTTGGTAGAGCAAGGGGAATTTAAGAGGAATAAGGGACAAAACAGAGAAGTAACCCAAAGAGAAATACAGTAAAAGCAAGGCTGGAGGATGAAGGATGATCATCCATACTTTGGGAAGCTGGAGAAGAGGACAGAAGAGAAAAAATGAAGGAGAAAGCAAAGAATATCAAGGTTACCCAGAAAGATTAGAGATAATGTTCATTCACATGGAAGATTAGAAAATCAAAGAAGAGCATGGAGGAAAGAGAGAGACAGGACAGAGAAAACAAACCAAACAATAAAAGTCAAAAGTTATTTGGGACTAATCTATTGAAGGACATAAATGAACTCTACATTGAAAACTATGGTACTGTGAAAAAGGAGATTGAAGAGGACATCAGAAAATGGAAAGCTATACCTTGCTCTTGGGTAGGAAGAACCAGTATAATGAAAACGGCTGTACTTCCAAAACTGATATGCAGATTTAATGCAATTCCAATCAAAATTCCAAAATTATATCCACAGAATAAGAGAAAACTATCCTAAAATTCACTTGGAAACAGAAGAGACATAAAATAGCAATGGCAATTCTGGGCAACAAAGGCAAGGCAGGGGCATCACAATCCCCAAATTGAAATTATACTATAAATCTACTGTGATAAAAACAGCATGGTACTGGCAATAAAACAAACATGAGGATCAGCAAATCAGATTAGATGAAGCAGAATCAACTCCAGACATACTCAGCCACCTTATCTTTGACAAAGGTGCCAAACACATTCATAGGAAGAAAGATAACCTGTTTAGTAAATGCTGCTAGAAAAACTGGCTCTGCACATGTTGAAGATTAGAATTGGATCTATACCTCTAATAATACATTAAACTAAATTCAAAATAGATCAAAGATCTAAGTATTTAGGCAAAAACAATAAATCTGCTGAAAGATAGGATAGATAAAACTCTTGAAGATATTGGTGTAGGCAAAGACTTTATGAATAAAACCCTGATCACACAGGAACTATCACAAAGAATTAACAACTGGGATTGCATCTTATTAAAAGTCTTTCACACAGCAAGAGAAATCACTAACAGAGTGAAGAGACAATCTAAAATGTGGTAAAAAATGTTTGCCAGTTGTTCCTCAGACAAGGGATTACTAGTAAGAGCATATAAAGAACTTAAACATCTCAGATTGCTCAAATTTAAAGACCCAATCCAAAAATAGGCATCTGAGGTGAATACACACTTCTCACATGAAGAAATACAAACAGCATATAAATATACAAAAGTGTGTTCAACATCACTGGTCATTATAAAGATGCAAATTAAAACAATATTGAGATTCCATCTCACCCAGAAAGAATGGCTATTATAAAGAAGTCAACCAATAACAAATGCTGGAGGGGCTGTGGGGAAAAAGGAACACTTCTCCACTGTTGGTAGGCATGTAGACTGGTGCAACCACCATGGAAATCAATGTGGAGATTCCTCAAAAAACTGAGAACAGAGGTTTCATTTGACTGAGTTATTCCCCTTCTGCGTATTTTCCCGGCAGAATTAAAAACATCATACCACAGTGATATATGTGCACCCACGCTTATAGCAGCACAATTTGTAATAGCTAAATCTTGGAAACCACCCAAATGACCAGCAACTGAGGAATGGATAAAAAATGTGGTATTTTTATACAATAGAGTACTGCTCAACCATAAAGAAGGATAAATTGGAGACTTTTACAGTGAAATTGATGCAACTCAGGACCATATTCATAAGTAAAATAAATCAGACTCACATGTGTGAACCTTGTATTATCTCCCTAGAGCGAGAAGCTGAAAGAGTAAATAAGATCCAAAATGTACAATAAATACCGTGAAATGGGAAGAAACTGTTCAAAAGGAAAGAGAAACTGGGTTGAGGGAAAGGAAGAAAAAGGAAGGAAAAAGCAAAACAAACAAACACACGTATATATAAAGTTATACTGCTAATCTTTCTTAGTTCACTGAAAAGAACGGCTTGTGCTAATATTTTTTGGACAATTAAATGCCTATGTCTTACACTCTGAGTAACTAATTTAAAGATGACATTACACAGTGTATTAACCACTGTTACTTTCCTACTACCTTGTTTGAAATTTTATTTCATTTTTTCCTCTTTAAAATAAAACTTAAAAAAAAATCTAAACCTAAACAACTCCCCCACCCCCCAAATAGAACGAGAAACAAAACTCCTCTGGTGCCCCGGTTGTGTGTCAGCTCCCTAGTCAGGGTCACACTTTGTTCCGAGAACCCCGCCGGCCTGCGGTGGGTTCGGGGCTGGGTTGGCGGCTGACCTTATCAGGTGGCCTTATCTGCGGCCAGCCAGTGCCACTTGCTCGCTTGTGACGCAGTTCTCAGCACCGGGGGCTGTTTCCCTTGCTGGTGGCTAGGACTAGCACCCGCTTTGGGGGCACCGGAGCAGTCTGGGTGATTCCAGCGCCTGTCCTCAGAAGCGGTCCTCCGAGGCCGCTGTCCAGCTCCTGGCAGTCTAGTGGGATTGGACAGCCCTTCCTCCTTTGCGCTCCAGGAGGCTGGCCGTGAAGCAACCCCAGGGCTGGAGTTTGGGCCCTGAGCCCTTTGAAATAAAACGGAGATCCCCCCACTGCTGACCCCCCATGCTGCTGTGTGCTGGCCACCCCTTCAGCCCCTCACCAACTGCTGACTCTGCGGGAGGCACTCAGGAAGCAGTGTCTCGTGTTCTCACCGCTGCCTCCGAACGCACAAGACTCTCCCAGCCCTGGGCAGGTCTCACCCTCCCGGGAAAAGCAAACTTGCTTTGCTTGCACTGGCTCCCTGCCTACCAGGATGGCTACACCGCTGCCCCAAACACCTCCTGTGCACTCAGGTTTGTGGCAGTGAGCTACATCATCTGTAGCGATGAATTCCATTTTCTTCTTCTCCTCCTCCAGTTCCCTGGCGGTTCCCGTGTGCCCTGCACTCCCTGTGGCTTCCCTCCAGGGTACTGTTTTCCCGAATCTTGGCACTTTGGCTTGGAGAAACTGAGTAGCTGGCACTCAGCACGTGGCCACTTTCCTTCTGTCTCTGGGACAAAGTCTGAAATGCTGACTTTGCCCTCCGCGTCTATGAAGCAAGCACTCTGGCTCCGCCACTAATGTTTACTGAACACTTACTGGCCTTAGATATTCTCCTGGGCCTGTGGACGCTCCAGGGAGGTAGAATGGAAAGTCCTGATCACTAAGGGTGCTATCTATGTGCATAGCGTGGGCTACTGAGACTAGTCAACAGCACTCACAGTTGGGACCAACAGTGGATTAAAGTTAAGTCCTTTATGTCCCTTCTTAGCCCTATATTCTTCCTATCATAACTACAACACTTAACTTTTGTGAACATTAATTTTAATGCACTTTGATTTTCCACTCTATTGAATAGGCAAAAAGTGATGCTATCCAATGAGTCGTTAGGTACTTTTTATTATAAACAATAAAGAAGAAAGATTTTTGACTTGTTTTGTTGAATCAGCTATTTCCAATTCTATAAGAAAGTTCCCTGTAATTCACAGAGTGTTGTGTAAATACTGTGTCATTTTGAAAACTTTTTAAGGCTGAAATTTTGACGATTTAATTTTGAATACACTATAAAGACACAGCAGCTAAAATGGCGGCTAAAATGGCGGCTAAAATGGTGGCTAAAATGGCGACTAAAATGGCTGGTTTTCATTTAGCACCTCTTGCCAGTTAGTGTACACAGGTAGCGTGAATCTGAAGGAATGACATGGGTCTGTTCATCTCACGTTTTCTAAAAAGGCAGTTTGGAGCAAAGTGAAATTATACCGAAAGTTACAAACCTAGGTAGCAATTTATTTCACAATTTTAACATTGGAAGCAATATGTTTTATTAGAACTGATGACTGTTAATTGAGTCATAGTTAAGATTAGTATTACCCAGGCACAAGTCAGTCACTTTGGTTTTTCTCCTATGCTACTAGGAAAAGTAAGAAAGGAAAACCCAGAGAGAATAAAGGGGTTTTAAGCACATGACTGAAAAAGCATGGCGCTTGTGAAACACACAAAGCAGACAGATTTTAACGGATGCTTTGTACGTAGGTTTTATGGGTTGAAGGAATGAACATTCACAGCAGTGAGAATCGGATGCACATGTGAAATATTTGTAGTACCTTTCAAAATCTAAAATACATGTTTTCAAGGCCTTAAAATCTTGCACTTTTCAGGCTTTTGGAACTTTTTTTGAAATAAAATTAGCAGTGTAACAATGAAGGCTTTTTCAGGGCTTAGTTTGATGTTCTATTCTGACCATTTTCTCCACAGTCCACTAGTCCACTTTGTTTAAGACAAAGTTTTACTACAGCAAAGTGCTTTCCTTAATACTCCTTTACTTTTCACCTGCTCTGTCTAAGTATAGTTGGTAACAACTCAGAACACACTGGTTACCCTGTCAATTGGTCAGACTATCATCTGTTACAGATCTCTTCTTCCGTTTTCTGAGAAATAGTTACGCTGAGTCATATCTTGAGGTGCTTATCTTTTGCTTTCTTGGGGTTTCTCTAATGGAAAGATTACTAACAAAGCTAACATATACATACATATATATACCTGTGTGTTATGTATATATTATATATGCATATATGTGATTTAATAGTGCCAAAATAAATAATAAAATATATGTAAACAATATTAATACAAATTTACTACTAATATAATTCATAGAGTGAGGAAAAAACTTTCCACATTATCATCACAGATTCATCAAAAATTGCATAAAATCAAATTTATATTCCTATTTTTAAAAAGTTCTTAATAAAATAGGGATACCTAGACTTCTCCTGAACAAGTTATGCATTTACTTCTTTAAACACATATAAATACATATACATATGTATAGTATGTATGCACAATCAAAACTGTGAATATCAGTACTGACATTTGCAGGTGAAAGACATTGATATATACTAATAATGAAATTGGAAACTACAATCATAAATATAAGAAATATTATTACTTTAGATATAATATTTTAAAAACTCATCTCTATTAATGAGTTGACATGCTAAGAACAATTATGAGGGTTTGTTTTAATGATTTTGAACTCTAAGCAAGAGAGAAAAGAATAGCATGAAGAATAATTTTTTCAAAAATTACATGAGAAATGTTAGGGAATGTACAATTTACATCGAATGTAAATGTTGCTGCTCTTGTGAATGTGTGAATTGTCTGGCATACAATAGGTGTACATAAAACATTATCTAAGCAGGAATACAAAAATCACAGTTTATTAACATTTTCTATACTTAACCTAACCAGTGGGGAGACCCACAGAAATTTTCTGATACACATAGGATAAAACAATAAAAAGTCAGCTAAAATTTGAATTTAGGAGTATTATTCTTTTTGCTACATTTAAAGTATTTTAAACAATCACATTAGACCTAGATGATTTATAGGAAGTGGATAATCTGGAAATGAAAATTTTTAAGATTTATTATGTATGTAAGTATTTGTTGCTTTATTTGTTAGTATGATGAGCACAAGTATTAGTACTAGCAGAAGACTAGCACATTTAATCAGCAGAAGTATATCTGTACACAGCACAAAAAGTATCTGTTAATTAGTGAAATATGATTTAATTGATAAAAATATTAATGCACATATGCACATTTACATGTTAGTACTGCAGAAAGTGTTCATCTCTCTTTCCTTAGCTCCTTCTCAGAAGTGGGCAGTGTCATTTTCACAAAATGGAATTTTCTTGATGTCTTTTAAACTCCACTCTGCGTTAAGAACTGTTTCAATACATCATGGCAGCACATTAATTTTAATATAAATTATTTTATAGGTACTTATGAAATCAGTCGTTGATAATCCAGAAACTTCAGAAGTAATGACTGTGTGGTATTTCCCAGAGTCCGATCTATACACATTGATCAGACAGACAGACAACAATAGCATTTCACTTGTACAAGACCTTTAAACAAATGAGCACTATCTTTTATGTCTTATGCTATTTAGGGACTGTGCATTAGCTTAAGTAGTCACTGGATGTCAGCATTGTTTCACTAAAATCTGCTTACCTGTATTATTTTTGACTAGTAACTTTACAATTTTAAGTATTATCAAAATTAATGTGCTATATTTTTTTTTGAGCTTAGAAACAAAGAGAAGTGTATGTGACAAAACACAAAAACTTACAGAATTGATACCGTGTCTTCATAACCAAATGTACATTAGACAAGGCTAGTTCCATTTGAATCCTAATAAAGGCATAACAATAAAAATATTATTCACATTTGCTATAAATATGTGCACAGCTTGAACAAAATTTGCCATTCCATCAGAAAGGTGAGAGAAAGAAATCTTTCTCTATTACTTTTTAGAGTGAGGGAAGTAGTTTTATTTTTAGGATGCACCATGGTATTTCTACATAAAAGTTTAACTACAGCTCATTGTTGGTATCATGGTTCAGTATAAAATATTTCATAATTATTGCAGTGAGCTACCATGTGATTCAACAGTGACTACTGTTAAATTTGGATTAGGTATGACTACTGAGCACACAGGAAGACGCGGCATCCATGTTTCCTCAAGGGCTTCGTTCACACAATAAAGAGTTTGTCATCATGGCATAGTAATATGCACAGAAATCTCCACCTAAAAGGAAATAAATGGCTCATTCGTGCATGTGTCGGATTAGCTAATAGTCACCTTTTAACACCCAGCTGAACTGAGTCAGCATGGCGCTCGGTGTGGAGGTCCCACCTGAGAACTGTTGCCAACAGCATAAAAGAGAACTGGAGGGGAAGGTGTGCTGTTGATTCTCCTGGAGAAGCTTATTTCATTGGTTTTCTTGATATGAACTCAGCTGTTCTCATCAAAGGAGGAGCTCGAGTCCTCACTCTCACTGAGGATGGGTGAAATTCTTTCAGGGGAGCTCTGGTCCACCTTGAGGATCACTTTCTGGCTCCAGTGCAGATCCCTCAGTCTACTGGCACAGAGTATTCATCCCAGTGACACAAGCATTCTAGCTTCCACCACTCACCTTTGGGCCTTCCCAATGCAGACCCTTTATACAGACTTGCATGAGACATTGCTGTGGGCTCTAGGCCTCCACTTTGACTCAGGAGGATATTGCATGGGCTCCAGGTTTTCAGCTGGATTCATGCGAGACACTACCATGAGGTCCAGGCCCTCAGCTGAATTCACTGGGTCTCTAGTGTGAGGACATATGCCGCATGCTCTTTTGCGTTTGACTTTTTGGGTGAACGTTATAAAATAATCCTATAAATTTTGTGTTCTGAGTTAAATCTTTATCCTTGTAAAGTCTGACTACAACTATGCATGTCCTCCTATAGATCACATTCACTTCAGTGGGCAAACGGGTGCTGAGACCAAAACACCAGAGTGAGCCTAGAGTACATTCCACGCAGAGCGCTTACCTAGAGAGAGGTGGGCTTGCAGGGGAGGGACTGAGGAGCAGAGACACAGACACAGCCGACCACATTGTAGGCCGCTACTGGCAAAGCCTGCGGACCTCACCACCGTTTGCAGCGTGTCAGACTGAAAGATAATACCATGATCTAACACTAACAAAGCTGCAGAACAAAGATATGAGTTGGAACAATATGCTTCTTATGGAAGAAGTCAGAGTAGATCTAAAACATTCCCATGTTTTTATTGGTCAAGGGTTTATCAATTTCGTAATCAAAAGAAAATACTCCAATGTGAGCAAATACTACATTTCCTCAAAAATGAATGCCACATGAATTGACATAGAATAAAACACATATGTAAAAGAATTCAACTTCTCACACGTTTCTTTATTACTATCTGCCTGTTGGATTCAAGATGTTGGAGCTGCTTGAGATGTAGCTCAGTGGCACAAGCCCTGCCCATCAAGTGCAAAATTGTAAGATGCTGATGCTAAAGAGACAATAATGAGGGTGGAGAGGACCACTTTACCCAACAATTCCCGAACATTTTCATCTCAGAGCATATAGAGTCAGAAAAATTAAGGACTTTAAGGAGGTGTCGTTAGTGTGATTTTTAAGTATCAATATTTGCCAATTTAAAAACCAGAACTAAGCAAGTTAAAAGTTATAACTTCCTAATTCATTTAGCAATAAAATAAATCCCTAACATGTTAACATAGGGAACATGTTTTATCAGAATGACTATGCTTTCTTAGATTAAAAATGCAGCGCGAAGAATGACATTTTTGCATTTTTGAAAATTTAGTATCTGGCCTAATAAAGGACAGTAACACGCTCATATCTGCTTCTCCATGCAGTCAGTTATGATTGCTATTTATATCTCTGTATACGGACACAGTCCTTCTTCAGATACGTGCGTAATTAGAAATGCGATAAGTGTATTCACAGCTATCTCACACACAGACAATGGTTCTTCCTTCCTATTATATCAAAACTTGGCAGGCCAAAAGTAGTTCCTTCAAAGTCAAAGGTAATATGCAACACAGAACCATATAAATGAATATTTCCTACACTTTTAGTGACATGTTAAAATTCATTGGTCCACTTTGCACATGGAATGGAATCTTTTCCCAGTCACAATTTTTTTTGTAAAACCATAAATTGGTCATTTGGAAAATATTTTTCAGGAAATTATTCATGTTTTCCAAAAGTTGGCATTATATATTCTAGAAAAACCTGTATTTTCAATAAAATCACAGATTTCATCAGAAGTCTGTATGCATTCAAAACCTGTCAAACTTACAATGTCACAGGTAAGTCATACATAATTTTAAATTTCACATAAAATACAAAAGTTATCACTGACCACAGCAAAGGTGCACTTCTTTCATTTCTGAAGTAATGTGCACCAAATACTCAAGACTTAATGGAAATAATTTGTGTCTTGGTCATTCTTTTAGTCAAAAATGTGTTCTAAGCAGGTGCGGTGAGGCATGCCTGTACTCCCAGCGCTGTGGGAGGCTGTTCAAAGAGGGTCTCAAGTTTGAGCTCATCTCTGACAATTTAGTGACACAGTGGGACTCTGTCTGAAAATATAAATATGTAAATAATTAAACCAATAAATGGCTGTGTATGTACCTCAGCACGAACTCCCTGGGTTCAATCCCCAGGACTGAAAAAAAAACTCAAAAGAAAGAAAAAAATGATTCCAAAATATCTTTCAAAATAATCACTATTTGACTTGCCCTGTGTATTTGTCAGGTTTCTATCGCTGGTACGAAATACCTGATCTCTGTAACTCAGAGAAGGAGGGACCGGCTGGGACTCGCAGCTTGAAAGATTTCAATACATGATTGGCTGATTCCAGAAATATTAGGGCAGAGAGTCCCAGAAGAGAAACGTGCTCATGTGATGGGGACCAGGAAGCAGAGGGTGAAGGAAGAACCAGCGAGCAAGGGGCCTTGGATCGTGTAGAGCATCCAGAGTCATTTCCCGCGTCCGACCCACACCCACTCAGAGGAGCGCATTTCTAACCTCCTGAGCGTCTCTCAGCCACGGTGATAACTGAGATTAACTGTCAAGAAGAGAAAACGTTGCTGCTTCTGAGTTAGAACAGTCCGTAATGTGCCTCAACAGCTTACCATGGGTTAGCACAGAATGCCCGAAGAAAGCAGATTTCTATTTAGAGTGTTTCTTTGTTTTTCTTTTAATTATGACAGTAAAATCTAACTTTAAAAATTCACTTTAAAAAGAAACTTTAGTCAACCCGCTAGTTATATTTCAGGTTGGTCTGGTCTTACTGTGAATAAATTATATTTGCATGGCTTGCACAAATTTAGCATTTTCAAAATAGAAGTAGATGTATGTAAAATATTTACAATTCTATTTTCTTCACCTTCCAAAATAAATATCAAAGCAGCTAAATTATGAGGATAAACACAACTGTATCCCATGCTGTTGAATTTAAAGAGTAATTGGTTAGATTTTCTCAACTGACAAATAACTGTTTTCTAAAATGCAATTTATGTGAATGAATGCAGCCATTTTTCTTTTAATTCTGTTATTAGTGACATTATCATTTACAGCCATGTTTTTGGAATTACAATAGAAGTATGAGATCAATAATATTGTGAAACTAGTAGAATATTTTGCTTTTAACATAATTTTCTGGTTTCTTGTATAAAGCCAACAAAACACTCTGTGACATGAAAAGTGCATATGATTTCTAAGCCAATTTACTTCAAGTCTGACAACTGATTAAAAATGAAGAAACTCTATCATATTAAGTAACTATGAAACACTAATTACAGTATGTGATTCATCAGGTAAACTGTCATACAGCCCGTCCTGTTGGTTGCATGCAAATTTGTTGTTAATACAACAAAAGTGGACAAGCCATCTCATTTACCCACAGCCGCAGACACCGGCATGCTGTGAAGCTTTTCTCGGACTGCTGGGGTACAGAGAATAAATTGTTTTTGCCTAATTTTAAAGTTATGTTTAATTTTCCCTTGCAAACAAATAAAAACACAAAACCTTACTTGGCTGTGGTACGTAAAAATATTAACACAATATGAAGTGAGTCGAGTATAACTTATCCTTTGGAGATAAAATACTGTACTGCTCAGCTTTATAATATTTTATTCTGCTTGTACTCTCTCATTAAGTCAGTTTTATCTGAGTGTTAAGGAGCAAATATTTGTGCCACTCCCCAGCTCATATGTAGAAATCTGTACACCCCATGTGAAGTAAGTAGTACATGAACCGTTAAGAGCTATGTAGTTTATGAATGTAGCACCTTCATGAATGAGATTAGTGTCCTATGAGGTGCAACAGGGGAGCTTGCTCTCCTCACTCGGCCGGTCATCTCCTCAGGAAACATGCTTCTCCCCAACTCCACACAGTCCCGCACCTTGATTTTGGACTTTGCAGCCTCCAGAACTATGAGAATTTCATTTCTGTTGTTCGAGTCACCTCTTGTGTGACATTCTGTTACAATGGCACCAGCTGACTAAAATACTGAGATGGAAACAAAATCCCAAACTACTACTTGCTCTGAGGTTTATCTTCCCAACAGAGGTAAATTGTCCCTGTTTTGGACAACTTCTCTGGCCAGAGATTTCTTTTATAGATGAATTAAAAAATAATTGCTGCTAATTTTACTATAAATTTAAAGGTACTGTAAAATACAACTCTTATTCATCAAAGCACTTTCACATGAATAAGAATACCATCATATACAGTTATACTGTTCCTGTAATATTCCCCCACATATTTACAAATTTAAAACATAGGTTTAAGTTATCAAAACTTAAACAGAAATGTAAATTATTCCAAAGTATAACTAATTCTCAGTTTTTGTGTAATTATTAAGTAATTTATACTCCACCCAAGTGTAGTGGATTGACAACTGGTGGTCAATTTATAACCCCCAGCTGGCCTGGGTGGGTGTGTGCTGGGTGTGGGAGGCCCACCTGAGGACTGTTGCCAGCAGCATAAGAGAACTGGAGAAGGAGAAGGAGGCTGTTGGGAGCTCATAGAAGCTGTAAGGAGCTGTTGGTTGTTTGGGAGGAGCTCATCATGCTGGCTTCCTGATGATCTTGGTGGTTTTCATCCTCCGAGGAGCTCAGGACCTTGTTGGCACTGAGAATGGCTTTGGTTCACTTTGGGGAAGCTCTGGTCCTCACTTTGAGCATCGCTTCCTGGCTCTGGAGGGGAAGATGGTGCACTGCTGGTCTCCTGGAGAAGCTTGCTGTGTTGGCTTCTCTGATGGGAACTCAGCCATCCTGATCATCAGAGGAGCTCGGGACCTCACTCTTGCTGAGGATGGCTATGGTACCCTTTGGCGGAGCTCTGATTCTTCTGAGCATCACTTTCTGGCTCCAGTGCAGACCCCTCCACCAGCTAGCACAGATCCTTCATCCTGCTGGCACAGACTAGATTCCACCACTGACCTTCAGACCTTCCCAGCGCAGATCCATGAAACAGGCCTGCATGAGATAGTGTTATGGGCTCTGGGCCTCCAGGTGGACTCATTGGGGGCATTGTTATGAGCTCTAGGTCTTTAGCTAGACTCACGCAGGACATTTCTTTGGGATTCAGGCCCTCAGCTGGATTCCTTGGTCTTAGTGTGCGGACCGATTTCCTGCGCTGTCTTGTATGTGATTCTTTGTGTGACCATTATAAATAATCTTGTAAAATATATGTCCTGTGGTAGATCGTTCCTCTCGCAAAAATAACTCCTAAACCAAGACAGCAAGCAATACTAATGATATAAATATCTCTAAAGATTTTTATCAAATTTTATTATTATGTCACAGGAAACTACTAATAGATTTTTAAACATCTTTATAATTTCCCAAATTGTAGAGTGAAGTGATTCTAAAATCTATGATAGCTCATTATTTCACTGAAATATTTTTTTTTAAGCATCTGAACAAAGAATGGATAATGATCATTTTAGTGTACACACTGGAAAATATTGGAATAAGGAACATTGCACAGTATTTCAAGTTGAACTTCAAATATTGTGTGTAATGAAGCAATTTTAATATATGATTCTATAATGAGGACTTTCTGCCATTATGTAAAACTTACAAAGCCCAACCTGTGCAAATGTGAGCTAGACTGTGAAGCTCATGTAAGCTGCTTAAATATTTCATTTATCAGTGCCATACTTGGCAATAAATTCTTCACTGCTCAAGAGTCATCAACACAATGTCACTGAACCATAAGTCATATTTATAATAAGGTCAAAGTTTTACCTGAAACATTTTAGAAGGAAGTATATCTTATTTTAAAAATATTTTCAGAAGATTTTACATATTCCCTTTCTGATTTTTAGATTATGCACTTTGCATTCTAAGTAAATTCTTAAGTCTTACACTGTCTTTGTGATATGTGATTCAGTGTTCTTCCATTCTTGTCTCAAATAGAGGTTTTAGTCAAAGTGAGTTAATATTCATATTTTCCTAAAAATTAAATTTAGAATTCGTCTTAGCTTTCCTCTGACATCTCTCTCAAATCTCATCTTCTCTGTAGGATTCACCGGGAATACTACTTTACTGTACAGTAGTCCCAGAGGATTTTAATGTCAGACATTTCCTTTATGCCTTCCTGTCATACTATCCGACTTGCAATTTATATTTTGGTAGCACTTTTGTCTTCACAAGCTAAATAGGTTAACATTAGTTTTTATACATAAACATTAATTCCTATAAGTGAGCTCAGAAAAGTCAACACCTAAAAATCAGTTACATTTCAATACAAAAGCAATGAAGAATCTGAAAATGCAATTAGGTAAAAAATTTCTTTTAAAATAATATCACCAGAATAAAATGCTTAGAAATTAACCAAGAAACAGAAAGTCTTTTGTAGTTAAACTGCAAAATACTGTACTACTGAAACAAATGAAGATGACATAATAAATAAAAAGATATACTCATAAAGGATTTAACATAGTTAAGATGTCAATATTACACAAAGTCATCTGTTATTTAATTTTTTTGTTGTTTTTGTTTTTGTTTTTGTTTTTGTTTTTCTCTGGTACCAGGAACCGAACTCATGACCTTGCGCTTGCCAAGCAGGCACTTTTGCCACTGAGCTAAATCCCCAGCCCCTGTTATTTAATTTAATCTCTATCAAAATCCCAATTGTGTATTTGCAGAAATGGAGAAAATTCATACGGTATATCAAACTATCTCCAGTAGCCAAACATAACTGTTAAAGAAGAGTAATGTGAGAGGATCCATATTTTATGGTTTCAAAACTTACTACAAATTTACAGTGAGCAAAAGAGTACGGTATTGTGGTAAAGGAAAGCATAAAGATTAATGGACTCAAATATAGAGCTGAACAACAAACCCTCACACGTGTGGTCAAATGATTTTCAAAAACATTCTGAAGATCATTCAATTGAAAAACAATAGCTTTTCAACAAAAGGTCCTAGGAAAACTGAATGAAGTTGGACATTTACCTAACATGATAAAAAATAACCCAAAATGAATTAAAGATGGAAATGTTAAATTGAAAATTATAAAATACTCAGAAGAAAACAAGACAATATTTTACCACATTGGATTTGCCAATAATATTTGCATATTGCAACAAGATATTAGGCAAAAAATAGACACACGGATTTTTATTAGCTTTAAAAATTGTTTCTCAGTGCACATTATGAATACAATAGAAAAGCAGCCCATACATTGGGAGAAACCTTTGCAAATTACCAGGAAATACTGATATGTATAAATATCTAGAATACAAAGAAAATCAAGTCAAATTGAATAAAAATAGGCAAATGGCATAAGCACACATTCATTCATACAAATGGCCAAAAGCATGTGAAAAGATGCTCCAGTGTGAGTATTGATAGGAACACAAAAATCAGAGCTGTAGTGAGATATCACATCACAGTATTGGCAGGCATGATGGCCTAGGCTTTTATTTATTTATTTATTTCCGGTACCAGGAATCAAACTCACGACATTGCACTTGCCAGGCAGGCACTGTGCTGCTGAGCTAAATCCCCAGCCCCCACCTGTGCTTTTAATTCAGTCTTTGGGAGGCTCAGGCAAGTGGATCCAGAGTTCAAAGTCAGCAAAGCAACTTAATGAGACCCTGTCTCAAAAAAATATATATAAATTAAATATAAAATGCAAAAATAAATTTAAAACAGAACAAAAAGAAAATAACAAGTTCTGGTAAAGACATGTAAAGATTAGAAGACTTTTGCAGTGTTGGTGGAATGTGCAGAAGTATAGTGACTGTGAAAATAGTATGACAGTTCCTCCAAAGGTTAAAATTAGAACTACCCTCAGGAGATTACAGGGAGATGCCATCCTGGACTGGATAACATGATCCTGGCTCGAAGACAGAAAGAACTATTGCCGGGGATAGAGCTCAGTGGTGCAAGTGCCCGCCTGGCAAGCACAGGTTCCTGAGTTTGATTCCTGGTACCAAAAAACAAAACAAACAAAAAAAACAGAAAAACCTGTCTTGTGATCCACTAGTTCCACTGTTATACCCTAAAATAACTACAAGGCAAAGTACTAAAGAAATACTTGTATAACCTTATGTGTAATAGCACTTTTCATAATGGATAAAGTGTGAAGTAAGCCATAGGTGAATGGATGTTAAAAGCTGGAATATAACGACTATGGTACACTTTTCTGTCTTAACCAATAGGAAATTCATACGATTCAGCACCGAGGGACCTTGAGGGCATTATGTACATGAGGTGAGCCAGTCGTGATGGACAATCGTACGGTGCTATTTACATTAGCTACTTCAGAGGAATCAAAATCAGAAAGACAGAAAGTCAGGACTGGTTAGCAGAGGCTGGGAAGGGCAGGAACGGGCGCCATTATTTAAGAGAGAAGAATGATGATGATGTTGTGTATCCACATAAAAAGTCCTTCACACTAGTGAGCTGCACACTTAAAATGGTTGAAATTGCAAGTTTTATGTTTATTGAACCATAATAAAATTTACATAAAAGAAAATCAACCCTACATACTAATATTATCAATTATTTATCTAGAGTGATGATTATCAAGCCTGAATGTGCGTAACAGACACTGGGAGAGCTCAGAAACAAATAGATCTGCAGGCCTCCTTTGGAGAGTTTCTGATCTAGAGTTCAGGGTAGGCTCGAGAATGTGCACTTGTAACAAGTTCCCAGGTGAAGTTGATGCTACCGATCAAGAAGCCCCACAGAGCCACTCGCTTAAATGAACAACATATTCTAGGATAAGTGCACCTTGAAAAGATAGTTTCTAACATTATAAAATTGCTTTTATGCCTCTGCATGGGTAAGCCTTTCTGGGAACAGAAATCTGATACATGGATGATGAGGGAGATAACGGAACAACCATGAGAGATGCACCTGTCCAGGAAAAGGTATGAATTATTCATAAAGGAAGAGAAACAATGCTCTTCTTCCTCTGCTGATTTTCTTTGGTCCCATTCAATGTTAGTAACATTCAGGAGCTTGCTGAGGCAGGCAACACGGCTGTACATCCAACGGGAAGGATGAAACATAATCAGAGCAACCCAGGTATCCAGGGAGGACCGGCATCTCTGTCCACTGAAAGAACGACCATGAGATGTATTCCATATGATTTCTCAGGGAGGAGCTCCATGCTGGTTGAACATGAGAGTTCCTAAACTGAGAAAACTAAAAATACAGCTAAATTGGAATTGTAGAACAATAGCAAATTTTTCATGTAAATACAACCCTTAAAATATTTGGCACACATTTACAGAACGAATATTTGCTGTCTATCTGAAATTCAGATTTAGCAGGATACCCTACATTTTATTTGGTAACTGTTTCTTATTTCTACTACAGTTTCTTAAGATGATTATTTCTGTTCTGTCTCATGTTTTTCAAAATCTAATTTATGTGTCCTGGGTTTACCCAATTGATCATGCAGTCAGGTCATTTCAAGGGTTAATTTGGGGGAATCTCTGGTATACATGGGACCAAGAGATGCAGCAAGTAAGCTGTATGGAGATTCAAGAAGAAAGTTATAGTAATGGTTACGGGGAAGAAAAGGCCGGTTGAAACTAGCCTGCTAAATCTGGTGACTATTTTCCACATGATACAGAGAAACTAATGATGATCACTTCCCCGCATGTGGTGCTGCCTTACCATTGATTAAAGGAGTGCACCCTCGCTGACTATAAAGATCACTCTCATTTGACTAAAATTTGTTGGTAGCATTTAATTTAATGTTGACAAATAAGGAAGATGAGAACAACATATTTGAAAACAGAAATCCCAACAAAGGGAACAGACTTTCAAACTTCACGTCCAGGGAAAGCAGTCCTGGAAGAGCCCTGAACATGGCAAGCGATGGTGGAGTGTGTGACTGCCAGGGCCTCCTGTGGGGACTCCGAAGCCATCTGCTCACTGCGTGGAAGAGCGGCTCCTGGCAGGAAGCAAACAGCTCCTTCTAAATTTTGAGACTAAATTTCCACTATTGCCTAGATTCTTCAGCAAACTGTTCATAGTATTTCTGACACAATTAAAAGATACAGAGATGAAAGCTGAGGAAAGTGTATGGCAATACAAATATTGGTAACGTGATCTGTATTTTGAGAGATTTGATCTTTGTTCAAATATCAGAATGCATCATGGGTATGAGTATTATGAGTAAACAGGAAATTCAACCACTACTGCTCAACGGGCTGTGGTACAGCAAAATCTGCACTTAACCAAGTTTTAATTGAACATGCTAATTGGGAACCTCTAGAGTTACTGAAGTGGAGAACTGTGATAAAATTCAAATAGCTCAGACTCCCTGGAGGACAAGAGGATATTGGCTTCTTTCACTGAAGAAATGATGCATGCAGGTGTATTGATAGCTCTGAATGCTTGATATAATGGGATTGTCTGGCCGGAGAAATCAACACCTGACAGACCTCGGTGACCCACAGTGCAGAGAGACCTCGTTTTCTTATCACATCACCGTCAGAGTCACGATGGGAAGGGAATTTAGCAAGGCGGAGGGGAGCCATTTTCTCTCAGTGCTTGATTTTCTGCCTAATTTCAGGAGATATCTAGAAATAGATTGCTGTATCTAAGAAGTAACAGAATATATTTTACTGTAGTTTATTGCCAGTATGTGGGAACCTCTGTTTCTCATAATTTAATAAAGAAAAACTATTTTGAAATTATTACCAGAGTTAAAATTAATTACATTAATGATCTAATATTAGGAGAAACAGTGTCTAAGAAAAAACATATTCTCTCTGTCTTTTACTTTACTGTAGATCGACCTCAGAGCCTTTGCATCATGTCCCAGCCTCTTTAATTGATATTTTACTGTGAGACAGAGTCGCACTGACTTACTGAGCGCCCAGGAGAGGCTCAAAGGTGTGGTAACGGCCTCCAGGTGCTGGGATTCCAGGCGTATCCCTTTATACCCATCAGAGCGCATTCTTACTTGGTAATGATTCTATGAACATGGTGTCTCTGATTTAGCTGATGAGGCAGATGAAACTATTATGGATAATCTTTAATTTGAGTTTTGTGGGATTAAGGGCATCAACTTCAGAGATCTCTGTTTTTAGGTGTTTCTGGTAAAATTATGAAGGGCAGAGGAATCTGCAGTATGGGGCCCAAACATTGATGGTCGGATGAGCTCATCAATTACTTTATGAATGTCAGTTAGCCCAAGTACACCGTTTATTAGCTCTCATTTGGGCTAAATCCTTCTCCACTTTGTGCCCCAGTTTCTCATATGTGAAATGAGGCTAATGATATCCTCCATTGTTGTTCTAGCCAATAACTAATGCATTTAATCTTTGGACATTGACTCCTGCCCAATAAAAATACTCAGCAAACATCAGTTGTTGGTTTCCTGTTGGGCTTTGCATAAATTGGCACTGAAAATAAAAAAAAATTATTGAATAAGTAAAATCAGAAATTCTAAACATACCTTAAGTGATGCAAAAAATGAATCTATGATGGAAGAAACAGCTCAAGTAAATTCACTCATTAAATACGAAAATGGTGCTGTAGAGAATATCAAAATAAGTGAGGACAGATCTGAAAGTGTCCATAGAATTAATAGCTGATACCCTAATTTAATCAGATTTCTAGAAAATTTACCTGCAAAAATTATATATGAGGACTATGATAAGAGTCTATTTTGGGGGTATGAATGTGGGAAAATATCAGTTTTACTGAAGTATGATTTACATACAATAAAATTTCCCATTTTGATATATATTTTAATATATTTAACAAATATATACAGATGTTTAATATCATATAGAAGATATAGGATATTTCCATCATACAGAAAGTCAATATATTAATACTCTCTTTTACCTTTGGCCCCTGGAAGCTGCTGATATGTTTTTTGTCATTGCACATTTTCCTTTTCCATAATTTCACACAATTTATATTATATAGAACATCGTCTTAATTTTTAGCTTTTATTTAAAGCCTCAAACTTTAACTCTTTATCTAAGATAATGACATAAGTAGTTTATTAATCTGTATTGCTGAATGGTATTCTACTGCATTGCTATACAAATTTTTTAATCTGTTAACATGTTAATAGTCATTTAATTTCCTTCTAGTTAGAATCACTATAGAAGGATATATTAAATATTCCATATAGGGCTAGGGATTTAGCTCAGTGGCATAGCACCTGCCTGGCAAGCGCGAGGTCATGAGTTCAATTCCCGGTACTGGAAAAGAAAAAGAAAAACAAAATAAATAAATATTCCATATAATTCTTTGAAAATATGCTTTCCTTGTTCTTGGATAAATGCCTACAGCGGCAAACATACGCATCAGTGCAGCCGCCGAGGTGGCTCCAGCCGACTGTACTGTCTTCCCCTCTGCAGTAGTGTGGAAACCTTGCGTACCTTGTGCTCTCACGACCTTTCACTGTTGTCGGTCTCCCTAGCTTTAGTCACTGTGGTGAGAGTGAAGGTGGACGACACTGTTGTTTTAATTCACATCTTTGTAATGAACACTGTTGAGCACATTCTGGCGTGTATATTTGTCCCGAGGGCTCTGTATTTTCTAGGGTAAAATTCGTACACTATATAAATTGTTAAATTCGCCGGCATAAGGATGAATCTGGGTTACCTTTTTACAGTATCCCTTTAACTTGAGAGTGGCTGTCTTTAAGACTGTAAGCAATCTTGCAAACAAGGGAAATGGTTTTATGTATGAAATACTAAGCTATATATTATATAACTTTTAGCTCACAAAGAAGAAAGGCCTCCCAATCATTTTAACTCACACAGTGGTTAAAATTTATAAGTTGCTTGTATAATCAAGGTGATCATAGAGCTATGAATTGTTAAGCAGATCAAGAATATGTTGAAAACAAAAAATTAGTATATGCCTTTAAATACTATCTTTTAGAAAAATCCCATAGAGTTTACAGAAAACAATTCACCAAATTAAGAAGTGTACTGTTACTGTGGACATATACCATCAGCACCATTTATACATAGTTTATAAGGGAAATTGACAAAGTTTATAGCTTTTGTTTTCATTGTCCCTTAGCCAGACCTTGACAAAGATAAAAATTGAAGAATGCAAACTCTGAAACAAATGCCTTATTTGCATATCAACAGATTAGAGAAATGATAATCTATAGCATGAACACAGCAAGCGTATGCCAGAACGCCAAATGAAACCCTTTCCATGACCTGTGCCCTCTGCAAAACAGTGGTGTGATTAAGGACTGGAAAAGATAACTGAAGCTATTCTTATAAAAAAGGTGAAGGGTAAGGAAAGTTGGGAGTGCCATTAGAAGGCCCATCTAAAAATATCCTTAAAGATCAGGTCTGGATTATTTCAGCGAAAATGAACACATTGGAATAACTTTTCAAAGTAATTATTAACAGATTTTTTATACTGAAAAATGTGCATAGACCAATCATTTCCAAAGTCTGATACAAGACCTCGGGGAACGATGCCATGTTATTCAAATGCCACTATCAGTACTCCAAAGACAGACTGTGAAGATCCGTCCTGTGTGCGCAGAAAGGATTGGCATGTACAGACATTCGTTTTTCCCAGAGAAGAAAAATTTCCACTTCCATGTTATGTGACTAAAAGTGGCTTAGAATATGTTTTTCATGTAACAACAGTGCCCACCCATCTGCCTTGATGGTTTTGAGGCAGATGAGTTTATTCAACTGTGTTTGTCAAAGCAAAGGTAGCTTGAAGTCTATCAGAGAAACTTGAAGTGAACCAAAAGATCTAGAACCAATCAGCAAGTTACCACACAAGGTGTGCATATTGTGATATTTTATTCTTAATGATAATTGGAAGCAATTTTTTCAGACACTTCACGTCTCATATTAATAGTATCAATAAGACTCTGGAATTAATCCTACTAAACTACACTGTGTCAAAAGCAGCACATTTCATAGAATTTATATATACTATAGTTGGATAAGCTGATAGACAGGGATGAACTAGGGTAAATAGTATATGAAATAGTTTTGATTACGTCTCTTCTAGGACAACAGTGGAAATGTTACTGAAGTAATTTATATTTAATACTCTTCCTATTAAAAAGTAAAACAGAAAGCAAAATTAAACAAAAGAAATGGTGCAAAAAGAAAAATTAGACTGTAAAAACTGCTGTGGAGCTGTAAATATATGGATGAATCACCCAGAGCAACTGAAATAGCCTTCATGGTGTGGATACCACAGAAGGTAGGCAGAAGCTTCTCCCAACTGCATGGCCACACGATGCACATAATCAAAAGGACACATCCTTAAGTTGAGAGATTTAAGGGTTATCCTATTAAAAAATTAAACACCAAATGGTTTTAAGATAAATGTAAAAATAATGTTTACCTAGATTCATAATAGCTTTTGAATTTATATTTGTTATTTCTGTTTTATAAACTTTTCATATTTAGAGGTTAGAGAAGTTCTCCAGGGAATGTTGATCTTATTTGTGTACACAATAATTTTACTTGTACATCAGTCTGATCCCAGCAAGTCTTAACTGTAAGTTTTTTTTTCTTTAACACTAATTACAGAGTAGCATTCGCTCAAGGAAAAATTAACTCCTCTGCTCACTTTAAATCTCAACCCTTGTTCTGGAAACCATATTCTCTCTAATAAACTTCCCCACAAATTCCAAATACCTTGATTTTTGTGTGTGCGTGGGAGTCCTGGGGATTAATTTAAGGTGCTTGGCACTGAGCAATATACCCAGCACTCTTTAAATGTTTATTATTTTGAGAGAGGGTGTTTGTAAGTCAGAATATTGCTCAGGGTGGGCTTGAATTTGAAATCCACCTGCTTTAGCCTTCCAGAATTCTCGGATTATGGGTGTACATGACTACCCTTGGTCATCTTGATTTCTTTAAACTGTGATACCAGTCTTCTCAACTCAGATTACTGAGTTTGTCTCTGATTCCTCTTCCAAGTTGGATAGCTAGAGAAAGTGCAGCACTCTGGAGCAATTTTAGTCACTTCTCATTTGTGTCTTTCTATACTGTGTGTTCTGTACTGTCTGAAAATATTTATCCAGTTCTCTCATTGCACGCAACAACAGGGTAATTAGCAAAGACATGAATCTTTCTTGGCATAGGTAAAATGCAAATCACTGCGTTCAAAAGCTATGTTTTTCTGGATACGCAGAATAGAGTCAGTCTTGGTTTTTAACTAGGAAGATTCCCAATAAAATTGTACATTTTAAAGATTTTTGTATGAAATATTATTTTTTGACTTAAAAACAGTAACTTAAATGCATACTTCATTTAAATATTGCTCAATTTGAAAGAATAGCACACAGAAGTCGGCTCCAGCCTCATCTCAGTATAAAGGAGTTTCTATTTGTAATCCCAGAGAAAAGTTATTGGAATTCTAGTAAGTAAATTCTAATGCACTTTCAGTGCAACCCATGGCAAGAATAGAGACAAACACCTATCTGCAGCTGTGGGGACCCGAGGGGTCCTAAGTCTAGTCAGGATAATGGCCAACTAGAACAGAGGCCAAGACCCAGGAATGATCCCAGGTTTTATTAATTTGAGAAGAGAGTGGCTCAGAGTTGAGTGACTGTGAGAATTCAGGAAGTATGTGAGTGAGTGCTGTGAGCCGGGCCATGGCACCTCTGCAACACACAGAGAGAGTTACCCAGAAAGAGCTCTGATTCCAGTAACAGGCAGCCTCTAAGTATGGCAGAATCAGCACAGCGCAGTTTGGGGAAGCATCTTGGGTCTTGGTTGGTTGCCTCAGCTTCAATGTCTGGCCTTTCTGCCCTGGGTCATCATGGACTCGTACTCAAGGCTTGGTCCCAGCTGACCTCTGGGCTTCCACCTGGCTTCTTCTTAGTAGGAGGGAGCTATAGGTGGGGCAGCACTGACCTGTCCCACTGCTTCAAAGGCACAGAACAGCGCCTGGTTAGACCCATTTATATTGATGAAAGAGAATTGAAGGGGTAGATTCTATCCTAGCCAGCTCTGTACATATGAATGCACAGAATTAGGGCAAGGTTTAGTCAAAATGGAGCTAAATGGCCTTCTTTCAGGGAAAGCCATCCTGTTGGGCCTCCACACAACAAAGTAGCAAAACATATACAAAGCCTTTCTTTAGAATTTAAATTCTGCCCCCTGACTAAAGAAATCAGCATAGACACACACAGATTTAAGGAAGATTTATAAACTTTTTCAAAATGTAAAAACTATAGTTCAAATTATGGCCAAATCACTCAGTGAGTGATTAAGAAAAGTATAAATAAAATTTGGAGGAAACAACTAGTAAAATTAGACCCTATGATAGATATATAATGGTGGATGACTATTCCATAAACTTCGTTTTGTAGCTCCATGTGCTAGATGTTATATAAGATAGAAGGAAGGGGCTGGGGATTTAGCTCAGCGGCAAAGCGCCTGCCTGGCAAGCGCAAGGTCGTGAGTTCAGTTCCTGGTACCGGAGAAAAAACCTAAAAAAAAAACAACAACAAAAAAAAAACAAAGTAAGATAGAAGGACTGTTTGAGGGAGTCATTTCCTGCACGTGTTCAGATACAGCTGGGTGCTCAGACGCTCTGGCTTTGTATGTGTCACATTGCACATGCCAAGTTTGGCTTGTGGGAGAAGAGCGAAACTGATAGAAACCCAACCTGATCTTTAGTCTGAATACTGTCACCTACTCGTGCACGTGGAATGAAAACACTAGGAACAGCAAGATATGACCTCTGACAGCAGATTTTGCTACTCTACTTGTCTTGTATGCTAAGTGTTCTCATTTTTTTCCTAAATCTTATATATCTGTTACTCTTTTATTTTTTATTGCACATGGAATTCTAGAGACAGATGACCCATCTCTATAAGTGATTATTTATGTGATATTAGGTAAGACAAATATTACCACTGTTCAGTTTTACCACCTTCAATTTTTCAAGATAGGTTTTAGTGGCTATTCTGAATTTATTGCCCTCCTCCTTTGTGCCTGTCTAGTGCTGAAATCTCCTTTTTACACTGTGACATAAAATACATATATCGGAAGCATGTAAAACACAAATGGACAGCTCGGTGAGCTATCCCAAAGCACAGAGCTACCGTAATGAAACTGTGAGACACATAAACATCCCATCATCTTCCTCAGTGGTATCGCACGCCTTCTTACCACCAAAGCAAACACTAATCTTACTTTTTATAGTGTACTACATGGAATAATACAATAAGAATGCTTTTGCATCCAGTACTTTTTGCTCAAAATTATTTGTCACATTGGTACAAGCTGCTTTTCCTTTTAGTATAGATTCAGTTTTCCTAGATATATTTATATTATTATTCATCTAGAAGTCTAAAAATATACAATGTACAAATTCTTAAAAAATATAATTTATCCTTCATTCTGCTTGTGTGAATAGATAATTAGTCATACACTAGAATGTGTTGTGAGTAGTAGGGCAGCAGGAGAGTGGTAGAGTTCTCCACACTTGAACAACAGTACTGCTGACTTCTGAACAGTATTCAGCTGAATGAATGGAATGGCTTATCCCATGCAGAACATTTATTAACTACATTATATGCTGATTTTTATTCAATATGTAGGAACAACTGACCACTGAATTTTTTTTTCCCTCTGAGTGTCAACTTGATTTTTTTTTTTTTTTTGCAAAGCAAAAATTAAGACCATTTCCAGGTTGCTTCCACTATTTCAAAGACTTTTTGAACTTGAATATTTAGATAGTTTTTGATTTTGTGGTGCTGATGATTATTGCTCTGGGGCATGAAATGGTGTATCACAACATCCTGGTGACAAAACAGTGTTGGGATGCTTCGGATAATCTTTGCCTTAAAGCCAAAGTAAAGAGAAACAGAAGGGGTAGACAATGCTAGGATGAAAATTTTACAAAGGGCAATAAAACAAAATATGACTACATTATCTATAGGTTGTATGGAAATTGGTTAGCTTCTTCAAAAAACAGCTAATTAAACAAATAAAAATCTAACCTTAAGAGGGACATAAATGTTACTAAATAACCTGTAATATTTCACTAAATCTCCGAGTTGGACTATGAGTAATTTAAGAAACACAGCAAAGAATGTAGGCTGGTAAAACTTTGCTAAATAAATTCATACCAAATTCAGCTACTTGGCAAAAACATTCACTTACCTGCCTCTTACCTATTAATTCATCCAGAAGGTACAATTTTTCTAAGTTCTTAAAACATTTCTGGTTTATAATCCTTTTAATGCTAATCTTCAACACAAATTTAGTGTCATAATACTCGTCATAACAACATACCTTTACAATAAAATACAAATTTGGGGAATTTTTTGGGACTAGAAATTTCTAGGGCAAGCAGCGTGTGGTGGCACATGCCTGTAAACCCTGCATTCTGGGAGGCTGAGGGAGGAGGACTGCTATTTTGAGTCCAGCCTGGGCAATTTAAAAAATTAAAAAGAACTTTCCTAAAAATAAAAAGAGGTGGGAATCTAGCTCAGTATAAAGACGCTATGTTCAACCTTAGGTAAACAAGAAAATTGAAAGGAAAAAGAAAGAGAAGAGAAGAGAAGAGAAGAAGAGAAGAGAAGAGAAGTGAAGAGAAGAGAAGAGAAGAGAAGAGAAGAGAAGAGAAGAGAAGAGAAGAGAAGGGAGGAGAGGAGAGGAGAGGAAAGAGGAGAGGAGAGGAGAGAAAAAAAATTTCAGAGGCAAACAGAATTCTTGTTCTTAAAGAACTCATCATAATCTTTTCATGTGAACTTTCATCAAATTTTGAAATAAATTAAAATAGACCCTTGAAGAAAAATAGCAATATCTTTGATGTAGCATTGTGTATGAATGAGCTACTTTAAAAATTAACTTTGTTACATATTACGATAAATCTACTAGAAAAATAAAAATTGGAAAAAGCTTACTAACTTAAGATAGTGCCTTTAAATTTCAAGCAATTTCACATGAAAATATATCACCTTATACCTGCTTCTTTTAAAGACATGCAACATCATTTATCTTTTTCATATTGACTTCAGGACTTGTGCTGAATTCCTGTTTGCATTATGTTTGTGTTGCCGATCAGGCCATCAGTGTCCTCTTTTGACGCTAGTTTGACTTTCCTGCTCCGCCCCTTCTTTCCCCAAGGGTCCTGGTGTCTGCCTTGCACCCTTGCTATGCTGTTTTTACCTACATGTAACCTGAGAAGCAAGCAACCAGGTCTCTTGAACTTGTATGTGAGGTTCATTTGGACAGAAATATGCAAATCACTGGGATCAATATTAAATGATCAATACTGATTAAATGATCAATACTGATCAATAATGATCAACAACCAGCGTTAGCAATCTCTGGTTGATACTATATCATTTTATTTCTGTATCACAACCTCAAAATTAGTTTATTATTCCAAGTCACATAAAATTAAGTAACATTTTTACCATTTAGATATTTCATGAAAAGTGGAAGAATAAATCAATGCTTCAAGCTACTTGTGATAGGTAATATCAGAATAACCAGGACATGAACAGAGGAAGAGGCTATAACATGGGGAAATTATTTTTGTTTTTACTTTTAACTATGCTATTTTTATTAATGTATAGAATTCAATTTTCTTTTCCTTTTTAAAACTTTATTAAGTTTATAGGTTCATTTTAGGTATACATAATAATCACATTAATTAAAAGAAATTTGAACCTGTCCATAATTTGACTGTTTTTTCCCATTCCGTTACCCTCCCCTCAGTCCTTTTCCTCTCCTTAATTACAAAAGCTTCATTTCCATTTTTTCCTTCTTTTCTCATTTTTTTCCTTTCTTTTCCCTTCCTCTTTTCCTCCTTCCCCTTCCTCAGTTTCCCTTACCATTTGAATATTTGCTTCCTATCTCACAATATCTATTGTACATTTCAGTCCTTATTTACACTTTTGCTTTCTCACACCATAGAAGCAATTCAGTTTTTATACATATGTTTGATTTATTCCACTTAAGACTCTGGCGTCAAGGTGCATCCACTTAGCTAGACATGTCTCAAGCTTATCCTTCTTTGTGGCAGAGTAAGTAATACACTGTACGAAAGAAAACCACTTTTATGTCCAATCATCAGTTGATGGGCATTTGGGTTGTTGCCAATATTTAGCTATTAGAAGCTGTGCTGCTACAAACATGGGTGCACATACATCAGTCTGGTATGATGGTTTTAGTCTTTGGAGGAAGATACCAAGGAGGAGAATAGCTGGGTCAGATGGAACCTCTAGTTTTAGTTTTTTGAGGAGTCTCCACACCAGCTTCCGCAGTAGTTTTTGCAGTATACACTCCCACCTGTGGTGGAGAAGGGTTCCTTTTCTCCCCACAGCCCCACCAGTGTGCATTACTGGTTGATTTCTTGGTGATCCCCATTCTTTCTGTGTTGAGATGGCATCTCAGTACTATTTATGTTTCTGACCAATGATATTGAACAGTTTTTCTTACATTTATTTGCCATTTTATTTCTTTATCAGAGAAGCATCTGTATATTTCAGATGCCCATTTTTGGATCTTTAAATTTGGGGGTTCTTTTCTTGATTCCTTTACATATTCTACATAGTAGTTGTTTGAGGAAGACCTGGCAAAGATTTTTCCTGCCATGTGGGTTGTCTCTTTACTCCATTGGTTGTTTCTCTTGCTGTGCAAAAGCTTTTTTAATAGGATGAGGTCCCAGTTTTGATTTTTTGTGGTAATTCTTGTTGCCCTTCGTGCATTGTTGTGTGATCTTTGCCTACAATAATGTGTTCAAGAGTTCACCTAGTGTACTCTCCAGTAGATTTAGAGCTTCTGTTCTAATATTTAGATCTTTGATCTATTTTGATTTTAGTTTAGTGCATGGTGAAAGATACAGGTTATGTTTCAATGTAGGTTGTAAGTTTTGATCTTTAGCAAATGAAAACTAGTTTTTCCAGCACCATTTATTAAAGAAGATAACTTTCTGCCATAGAAAGCAAGGTTTTTTGGCATATTTGTGAAAGATAAGGCAGATAAATATGTTTGGAGTTGTTTCTGCATCTTTTTTTTATTTTAAAGATAAAAGAATAAAAATATACTAACAGAAACACAGACATTTACAAAATAACACAAAAAAATGCAAGCAATACATATTTTCAGATAAAGTGATAGGAAATTAACATTGGTGGCTGTATTACATGTTGATATGTTCAAATCGATTACTCAGATAAACAAATATACACATGTAAGATGGAGCAAATAATTAAACAGTAACTGTTCCTTTCAATAAAGTAATTGAAATCAGTAGTACAACTACCTTAGCTATTCATCTGGAACCTGAAGAGACCCAGAATAACAAAGGCAATCCTGGGCAACAAAGACAAGTCAGGAGGCGTCATAATCCCTGACTTGCAATTATACTACAAAGCTACTGTGATAAAATCAACATTGTACTGGCTAAAACACAGACCTGAGGATCAGTGGAACAGACTGGAAGAAGCAACAACAACCACAAACACACTCAGCTACCTTATCTTTGACAAAGGAACCAAACAAGTTCACTGGAAGAAAGACAGCCTCTCTAATAAATGGTGCTGGAAAAACTGGCCTACCACATACCAAAGAGTGAAACTAAAACCATGTCTATAACCATATACCAAATTAAAGTCAAAATGGATCACAGATCTCAATATTAAAAAACAAACACTAAGTCTGCTGGAAGAGAAAGCAGGTAAAAATCTTGAAGATATAGGGGTAGGGAGAGAGTTAATGAACAAAAACCAAACTGCACAGGAAATACTTCAAAGAATCAAAAACTGAGATCTCAGCTTACTGAAAACTTTTTGCATATCTAAAGAAGTCACCAGCAGAGTAAAAAGAAAACCCATAAATTGGGAAAAATTTTTAGCCAACTCTCCCTTGGACAAAGAACTTCTATCCAGAACATATAAAGAATTAAAAATAACCAGAGCCTCCAAATTCAAAGACCCAGTCCAAAATGGGCATGTGCATCTTTTAATTAGTTCCGCTGATCCTTGGGTCTGTTTTTTGTCAGTACCATACTGGTTTTTACTTTTTTTAACTGAAAAGTGGTAAAACAGAATATCATAACAAAATAATTAGAATAGCAATAGTTAGTACATTGCATTGTCATCTTGTAAGTAGTTACTCAGAGTACAAGGTATGAGCATAAAAATTTTCCAATTGATATTAGCACAGACCTTCCTTTTCAGTGAAATAAGAAACACTAATAGCATAGCTACCTTGTATTTTTCTCCCTTTCTCTTTCCTTCTTTTCACTGTCCTCCCCTTAGTTGTTTTTTCCTTATGAATAATTAATCCCATTTCACAACATCTATTGTGCATTCTAGACCTTATTTACTCTTTCAGTTTTTCACACCAGGGAAACAATATGATGTTCACACATGTGAGTCTGATTTATTTCATTAAGAGAATGATCTCAAGTTGCATCGATTTACTATAAAAGCCTTGAGTTTACCCTTCGTTTTGGCTGAGTAGTACTGCATTGTATGAAAAGACCACATCTTTTTTAGCCATTCATGGTTGATGGGCATTTGGGTATTTCCAAGATTTAGCTATTATAAATTGTGCTGTTGTAAACATAGGTGCACATATATCATTGCAGTATGATGTTTTCAGTTCTTCTGGAAAATATTCAGAAGGGGAACAGCTGGGCTACACGGGGTCTCTAATCCCAGTTTTTTCAGGAATCTCCACCATGATTTCCACAGTGGCTGCACCAGTCTACACTCCCACCAGCAGTGGAGAAGGGTTCCTTTTTCCCCACAGCTCCTCCAGCGTTTGTTATTGGTTGACTTCTTTATAATCGCCATTCTTGGCAGAGTGACATGGGATCTCAGTGTTGTTTTAATTTGCATCTCTCTGATGACCAGTGATTTAGAACATTTTGTCACATTTTTATTTGCCATTCATATTTCTTCATTTGAGATGTATGGACCTCAGAAGGCCATTTTGGGTTGAGTCTTTTTAATTTGGGGGGCTGAGTTCTTAAAATTCATTATATCTTCTAGATGTAAGTCCTGTGTCTGAGATGATTGTCTAAATATTTTCCCACTCTATGTGTTTTCACATTGTTGCTGATTTCTTTTGATGTGCAAAAGCTTTGAAATAAGATGAGATCATAATTGATTCTTTGAAGCATTTCCTGGGCAATTTGGGTTTTTTCATCAACTCTCTACCTACACCTTATGTCTTCAAGATTTCTACCTACTTTCTTTTCCAGTACATTTGTTGTTTCTGTTGTAATATTTAGATCTTTGATCCATTTTGACTTTACTGTATAGTGATAGACATGGGTCTGATTTTAGTCTTCAGCATTTATGGAGTCAGTTTTCTTGGAAACTGTATTAAGGAGGTTATCTTTCTTCCAATGAACATGTTTTGACCCTTTGTCAGAGATAAGGTGGCCGTGTGTGTAGTTAGTAAATAAGGTGAACTGATTTTGAAGGATAAATTCCTGGCCACTATAAATGAGAGAAAACATTGTTGCAAAAACCTGAAGGGCAGAGAGTGCTTTATACTTGATTCTTTTTTCCCCTTCATTCTTTTTTATTGGTTTTACAGACTCATATGTTTCATTCTGGCAGTTTTGTACATGCACATAAGTTATTCTGATCATTTTCACCAGCCCCATCACTCCCTTACTTATTTTTCCCTAAAGTTTTACATTTTTGGAGGGTTTCAAAGTACACATTTTGCTCATTTCCACCCTCACCATTTCCCTCCGTCTGTATCACTCCCTTCCACCCTTTCCCCTTCCTGTTGTTTAATCATAATCTCTTCTACTCTTTTGTCAAGCTTTTCAGATTCCACATAATAAGAAGGAAAGGAAATCTCTGTCTCTCTGAGTGTGGCTTATTTCATGCAACATGGTGGTTTCCAGACTTCTACCTGTTTTGCTACAAACAACAAAATTTCATTCCTCTTTATTGTGGAATGACACTCCATTGTGTACATGTACTGCGTTTTCGTCCATGCATCTGTTGCCGGGCACTAAGGCTTATTCCATACCTTGGCTATTATGAACTGTGTCACCATAAACATGGCTATGCAGATGGACCTGTGGTGTGTTCACTTTAGCTGTTTGGGTGTGTGTCAGGGGTGGTATACACTGCAGGTTGTAGACTAAAAAAATAAGAATTTGTGGTTTATATGGGTATTTTTAGTAGGGTGCACCCGCCCGTGAGTCATTTTCAGCATTGAAGGGTCCCTGCAATTATTTACTTCTTCTGTTATTTATTTTAAGTGATTTGGATTCTGCTCCTATGTTTTGCTACATTTCTTCTGGGTATAACATTATCAACAGATTCAGTCATATAACACTTCCATATGACATGTCTTGCAGGTACATGTCCCCTCTCTTTCTGTCCTCCATGCACACTACCACCGTTTGTTATTTGAGGTCTTTCTGCAGTGAGGTAAGTGGCCTGGAGGGAGGAGACTGGGAGTGGCTGGATGAGGAGGGTAAGGCACTAGGGAGGACATTTGCAGGGGTGGAGAGTGACACATGAGAAGCTGACGCAGGGTTGGATCCTACTGGAATACTTTAGCCGAGTGACAGGGTTGCGGCTGAGGGTTCTGAGAGGATGTGTGTGGGACGCATGTGAGAGATGGGAAGCAGCACGTGTACTTCGCGATCAGAGGAACCTGCTGGTAGGACAGTGTGCTCTATCTGACACAGAAGAGCAAAGCGCTTTGCATAGGGAGGTCTGAGGCTTAAATACTAAGACCAGAGTGGCTGTGGGGAGTTAAGCATGGGAAATTAAAATCCTGGGAGGAGGAGTTTATGTACTTGGAAAAGAGTAGGGAAATACGGTAATATTTTTGGATGTTTGAGGTGAAGAAGCTAGACAGGGAACTAACATAAAGGAGAGAACTTAGACACCCATTAAACCAGAGCCAATGGAAGGGAAAAATGCACAAATGCAAAGATACAAAAACATGATAAAAGAACAGGACACAGCCCCATAGTAGTAAATAAATTAAGAATCAAACAAAACTCAAACCTATAAAATATCTGACGTGAACAGAGTATTTCAGTGTGACAGTGTCCATGGGATTCACATGTAGGGTCTTTGCCAGAGAATCTGAGTGCTTGTATCCCAATAAGTCCGGTGGATCTTCCACTGTAATACTGACCCTGACTCACACTCAAGGCTTCGCTCTGCCAGGTTGCAGTTATTCCTGCAGAGTCTGATCAAATTCAAATTTGGGGGTTAACAATACTTGCTGCCCCTATCCCTAGGTGTGATGGTGAAATTGGCAGACCCATTTCTTGGCATAAAATTATCCACTGAGTGAGGAGTCTTTCTGTGCAATCAGATCAGCTGCAGTACTAACAAGCACATCTCTTATGCTGGGATCTATGTGGGCAAGCTGAGGACACACCGCGAAGTCGTTTTGGATCTCCCTTTAGCCTGGAGAAGAAATCCACAGATACCGTGTGAACACCATCACAGCTCAAGTATTGACCCACAGCTGTGTCTCTTTTTATGGTAAAAATGTGCATTCAGCAGTAACAGAATCAGTTATCTATAGCTCAGGGTGTTGGGGACTGGACAATGATTAGGTGAAGAAAAGGAAAGAAAAAAGCATTCTTTTAACATCTGCTCTGTGGAATGGGAAGGACAGGTTAGGAGGGGTCAAAGAATCCTAACAGCGGGGGAAATGTGTTATGTATTTGAATGACGTAATTGGAAGGACTAGGCATTAAGTCAGGCGTGAGAGATGAGGGTGAGAAGGGATTTTGTAGTTTATATAAGTATTAGAGAAAAAGTTAAAGGGAGACGGATGAAGTGGGAGGAGAAGAAAAAAGAAAAACAGAAGAAAATTAGGAAACAGAAGTAAGAAGTCAGGTGAAAAGATATGGATAAAAGTAGAAGGAATAAAAAGAGACAAAAGAGAATTCCCTTGTCCACTGTAAACTATATTGGAAGAAAAGGGCAAGAGAAAGAAAAACACACACCCACATTCACACATACTTTTTTTAGCTTGTGCAATTTTTTTTTACTTTGAAGAGAATTGAAAAGAAAACAATAGCAAGGTTCCAATAACATAGACTAAAACAAAACAAAGCAAAAACAGTAAGAATGATACAAGGTTTCAGAACAAAATGATAGGAACTAACAGTAGTTGTTATATTACATATTTTTATCTTCACTGAAGTTGGTCAGATTACCAGATGTAAGAACGCAAGATTAAGCAAACCGTTAAAGAGAATGAAAAATGAAAACAAAAAATTATAAACGATACAGAGTTTCACCAAGATGAAAGGAGTTGAACAAAGGTTGTCATGTTGCATATTGTTGTCTTCAAATTAGTTGTTGAGATTAAAGTTATCCCACTCATCCTTCTGTATGTATGTGTATATATCTATTTTTCCCTTCCTTCTTTCTTTTTCTCCTTTCCCCCATCCCACTTGTTTCCTCTTTTGAGCAATTTCTTTCCCTTTCCCAACTTCTATTGTACGTTCTGGGTTCCACTTACTCTTTCATGTTCTTACCTTAGGGACACAACACAATGTCTACATATGTGCATCTGATTTATTTCACTTGTGAGTGTGGTCTCTATTTGCACCCATTTACCTATAAAAGCCTGGAGTTTAACTTTTCTAGAGCTGAGTAATACTCCATTGTATGAAAATGTCACATCTTTTTATCCATTCCTCAGTTAATGCGCACTTGGGTTGTTTCTAAGATTTAGCTATGACAAATGTGCTGCTATAAACATGGGTGCACGTGTATCACTGTGGTATGATGTTTGTGGTATGATGTTCTCCAGAAAGAAGAAAAGCAGCAAAAAGGAGAGAAAATTTTCTAGTGTTTTGGGCATGTGACTCTTTCCCACACACCAGGAATAATCAATCAGCAGAGCTTAAGCCAAGAAATAGCTGTGTTCTGCTGGAAGGCTGAGATGACAGTCTGCCGCAGAATGGTGCTGGATGCAGACACCCGCCTACAATGCAGACGGAGTGCCAATGTGACCTTCCTGTCCTGGGTAGCTCAGGTTGAATCAGGACTCTGCCCACACAACCTGGGCGCATGTTCCCCAACTCCAGCCCCTCAACTGGACTCCCTCCGGCCAGCTGTCTCTCCAAGCTGTCCTTGGCCCACCCATTCTGGAAACCTGACCTTCTGGAGCGTGGCTGGGAGCTATGAGGCCGCTTGGGTACCCAGGTTTGAGGAAGCCCTTTCGCACAATTGCGTCTTTCCAGCCCTTGTTCAGCGGCTGTCGTGGCAGGCACTGGACCAAGGTCACTCACTGACTGTTTCCTGTGGAAGGAAAAAACCACTCTTGGTTTTTTAATTATATTCCAGAATTCTTAGATGTTTTTATTTTATCTTTTCCTTTTTCTTTATTAGTATCTGCATATATTGATTCCAACTTTATCTGCAAGCTCTGAAAGTCTTTCTCCTGCATGACTCTCTCTAGTGTTAAAGGTTTCCACTGACGTTATTTGAATTATTGCATTTTTTTAATTTCAAGAATTTTGCTTTGATTTCTCTTCAGAATTAGTACCACTTTATGGAAATGTTCCATTGCATCCATTGTCTCCTTGAATCCATTCAGCTGTCATCGTATCCTCCTTTAAAAAGTTCATCATTTTATAAATCAATTATTTGAATTCTTTGCTTTTCCTTTCACTTTTACATCTTTGCACACTGTGTAGTGGCACATGGCTGTAATCCCAGCACTATGAAGCCTGAGGCAGGAGGATCACTGCCAGTTTGAGACCAGCCTGGGCTACAAAGTGAGCTCAAGGCCAGCCTGAACAGCATAGCAAGACCCTGTCTCAAAAAGACAAAAAAAAAATTCTCTGTATTAAGTTTACTGATGAATGATGAACATTTAGAGGACTCCTGCTGACTTGGTTTTTTACACTTCTTATATTCATGCATTGATGTCTGGGCATCTGCCGAGCTGCATTTATCTTCCTTTTTTATTTAAGCATCATTTTGGCCTCCAGGCTTCCTTTGAGGGCCTGATCCCCAGCACTGTCCTGAGAAGAAAAAGCTGTAATCATGTCACTGACAAAAAGATAGACAGAGAGAAAAACAAGTACAAGGAACAACTGTGCCTCTACTGGCAGTAGAAAATAAACCAGCAGCAGTGACAAAGAGTGACTAAAAGGCTAACATTGTTTCAGGTTATCAGCAATTATAATAAAAGGTTGAAAGGTTAAGAAAAAAGACAATGAGAGAAGGAAAATTTTAAAAGAAAGAAAAGATGAAGCGGGGGAAAGCTGTAATAAAACCAAAGAGTAAAAAAGTAAATTTTGTCTCTGTTTTGTTTCTTTAAAATAAAAAGTAAATAGAATAAATACAGCAAAACAATAAAAAAGGAAAAAATAAACAAAAACAGTTAAAAATAGAAATGAGTGCAAACATTCTTCTGTGATGAGGTATCTGTGCAGATAGTTACTAATACCTGCACTACTGAAATGCAGGAGTGTGGGAGAGGGATGGATTACAATCAGACCTGCTGTATTCCCACGCCCATGGAGCTCTGAGGTCAGGCAGCAGGGTAGTGCCTGCTGCAAAGTGCATTCACTCCAACGACTTCATGGCTATCCTTTTCATGTTCCCCAAGTCACTGCTGTCTCCAACTGGCCCTATGACCTGTGGGCTCATGCAGTGACCCCTTGCTTTAGACAACCGTCTATATCCCCCTGGGTGTAGCAAATACCCAAGACAGGGAATATTTCTGATCATGTTGGCAGATTGGGGAAGCAACTCAGCATTGAGCTATACCTAATTCTATGCTGGAAGTAGCCAGTGAGGGGGGCTGAGCAGTCCACTAGGTGTAATCTTAATGCTTTCAGAGCCACCCATCTCAGAAAACTACAGGCAAGAACTCTGACTCCTCAGAGCAGAGGGCAGGACCTTATGCCTTCTTTTCAGCCTGAGCTAGCCACTGCTCAAACTTTTCACTGGGTCTGTGACCAGCCCTGTCTCTGTGACCATCTCTGGTGGCCATCTCCCAATCAGTCACCCAAGGAGGGTGACACCAGTGACCCTGAAGTGTGGTCTTTCTTTGACTTCTGACTCCCGGGTAGTTCAGAATTAAACAATAAACTCCTTCTCAAGATGGCGCCTGATGAAAGCGCTCCAAAGCGTGGTGGGCACAGGAAGGGATTTCTTCTCCAAAGCTAGCTTCTCATGAAGACGGGGTCACTTTTAGAGTAAAATTGAACATTGTGTTTGTAGCTTACAATAGCTGTGTGTTTGACCTGGGCTACTGATCCCAGTTGCTTGCAATCTCCAGGGGTTCCACACCTTGCTGGACTTACCTTGCGCTTGAGGAGACAGGTCGCTCTAGCCGGGCTAGGGCTCTGGCTCCAGACGACTTCGCTCTTTTTTTTACATTGTACTCAGTGTCTTCCAGATCGTTAGAGTTCTTGTCGGCTCTGTTTTGATTTGCAGAACTCTTCTTTCTTCTTCACCATTACTGGTTTTCTAGGTCTGACTTTTTCAGGTCCTGAAGAAGCTGTAGTTTGCTGCCACTTTACTTTACCATCTTCAAAACTACAGGAAACTTGAAACTACGCATTAAATATACCTCGTGATTGTTACTTAGAACTCAGTTTTTTAAAAGAACAATAATTTAAAGTTGATTTACTGCCTTTATCTGTATTTGAGTATTGAGGATGGTAGAAAGCTACTTTTTTGATAAGCAAAGCATTACTCCGCAGATCAAAAAATTTTTTTCTCTTTCTGTTGACAAACTTTAACTTGATTTTGTGTGGCCCACCAGTAACCGCCTTGAAAGATCTCTCTCTCTCACTTCTGGTCTAACTCAAAGTACTTTTATTAAAATATTGTTATAAAAATGTATATAGGAGATGAACTAAAAATCAAACCCAAATTATTGAAAATTTAAAGTTATAAAATTTGGAATTTTATTATAAATTGTTTATTGATTTAACCCCAAAAACTTGTTATAATGACAATAATCTATTTTATTTATAGCTGAGAAAAACAATTATTTTTAAGTAGTTAAAAGGTACAAGTCAGACTGACAGAAATTCACTGACACAAAACCATCACACTATTACTGAATTATACAAGATAGTTAAAGAATTCTAGACCTGAATATTACTCATTATCAACAAATTTATTATTACATTACTATGTTATATATTAACATTGATAATTAATCAATAAACTGCAAATAACCTTATCTAAACCCAAATTATTTGTGTCTCTCTGCTTGCTCCAGCTGTATGAATAGCATCTTTTCTTTTTTATAACATATTGAAGTATATCAAACTCTAATTTTCCAATAAATTTCTTCCTCAAAACCAGCTTTCCACTAGAAAACTTTTGTGATGTTTAGTATTAATCCAGTGTCTAACAAATAGTAATAATTTAAGTGATGGTAACTATCAATATCCATAGCCTAAAAGGTAAGTTAAAGACAAAGGAAAGGCAGACTAAATTAATTTGTAGCCCACATACTTTATGTTTAAATCCACAATTTTTAACATTAGAAATATTAGTTTGGCCTTATTTGGTCTGTTTAAGATATTCCTCATCATGTAAAAGGATAAGAATCCTGGTATAACCATTATCAACTAGGACTATAGTATCTCCAAGAAAAAAGGATTGATTCTTTGGGATGGTGTTGGCCAGGGGGGAGATGAAACTGTATGTATTATAATGGCTTGTGGCCTGCACATGCCCAGTGCAAGTGAATGGATATATGCAGAGTCTGTGGTATGAAACTCTCATATGGGGCTCCGTGGTGTGAGGGAAACCACCAGAAAAGGCATCCAGTGTGGGGGTGACAGTGAGATATAGACCAGCAAACACTGGGCCATAGGGAAAAACAGAACCGCGTGGCATGTTTCACCCTGTAAAAATTTCTATTTAATGAAGAACTATATGTTTACATAAATCCACTAATTCTGTCTGCATTTATTCAGGGACCACAGCACGGTACATACTGAGATTATAACTTTGAAATACATAGCAAATATCCCCATTTCTTTGGGGCTTACAATTTAGTAGAAAATATAAACAATTAATGCATAAACTATATATGCTTTGTAATATCAGACACATATAAGGACTATAAAAAAGAATGTGATAAAAATTAAAAATAAAGACTCTGATTTCATGTTTACTTAATTAAAGTATACCAACTGCATGGTTTCTATGTGAACTGGATGATTTTTAGGTTTCTTTGCTTTAATAAATCTTAAAATCTAGTAGAAAGTAGAGACATTAAAAACTTAAACATTCACACTGCGAGGCTGGTGTTTGTCCTCCACTATTTTCTTTCCCTCCTTTCTTGCCACTGGACTAAGCTTGTCAACAAGCTTCACTACATTTCCCATCTTTCTCTTGGCTCGAAGTGGCCACAGTTCTGCTTTGCCCAGAGCACTGCAGTCCGCTGTGAACCTCCCTGCCTCCTTCCCCTTCCCTTCCTCCTGCCTGCTGAGATATTAGTAGAAATTGGAACTGTATTGAATTCAAGGAAAAAAACCTATGTGGTAAGATCACAGGGCTTCTACTTGAGGTGAACCCCGTTCACCCCTGGACAGTTTTGAGAGTGAGAAATCCCACCCTGCCTAATGTAAACTGTTGAATCTCGGGGCCAAGGTTTTGTTAGTGTTTACTCTTTAACATCAGGTTGTCCTGTACCTTAATTCACATAATCACACAGCTGTAAGTCTTCGTAAATGTTATGAAGAACAGAATTTGGTGCTTGAGTAAAGAAGTCCCAGGAGAAAATTATAAAGATGAGGTAGTTGATGAGAGCCACTCTGGGAAAGGAGTTTTAAGCTTGCTTGGAAGGGAGTTAGGGGGATATGGGAGGAGGTGTGGAGAGCTCAGGGAGAAGTGATCAGGAGCATTTTTGAAATCTCTGAAAGTCTAATAGGGTGGCACTTAAAATAATGTGCCAGTCAGGTGAGGAACAGGCTGGAGACAAATCACACACCTTGCATAAGGATTTCGCATTTGTTCAGAGTGACAAGGGCAAGCAGAGGAATGACAAGACTCTATTACCATTTTATAAGGTATAAACTAGAAAATACAATGTTATAGTTCTCTGGCTTTTGAACTATAAAATGTGCATTACTTGGAACCGAAGTGGAAGCAAGATCACTTAAGAGAATTTTTCAATTTAAATCAGAAATGATGATAACTTTGGAAAAAAAAAATTTGTAACAAATGATGTGTAAGGAGGCACATTTCAGGGCCTTGATTCTCTTAAAATACTATGAAATATATTAGAAGACTCATCAAAAAACATGAATTTATGCTTCTCTTTTGGTCCCTCATAAATGTTATATCCACCTGCACTTACTGACTTCTTTTAGGTTCTTACCTGAAATTATCAGTATGATACTATCTCATTGCTATGCTAATTTACATTAAATTAGCTCCTGTTTATTTATTTATTTATTTTTGGTTTTGTTTTTTTTCCAGTACCAGGAATCGAACTCACGACCTTGCGCTTGTCAGGCAGGCGCTGTGCCACTGAGCTAAATCCCCAGCCCCCAAATAAGCTTCTGAATGTGTCCAATTGTTCCCAATCAACTGACTCTTCAAGACATTAGGCAGTGTTTCTAAGAATCCCCCACTGCAGATTACCCAACATCTGCTGAAAGCATGTGCTAATGAAAGTGTTGTACATCCCATAACAATCAAAAGAGAAAAATAGTTCTTTATTTATACTTATGTTGTAGTTCTCCCTGTATTGTTTTTATAATGTAAGTCATATAGTAGAGTGCATTCTCAGAAAATTTGTCCAGAATTTTTGGACAAAGTGTTCCATGAATGTTACACTCCACTTAAAAGTCTTCCAGGAATGATATCTAAAGGTTTCCATCCTCTTTCTGCAAATCAATTGTTTGGAGATCCTAAACTGTCAAATTCAGAGTATCACAATAAAAGAGAATATTTTCTATAGTTCACCAATCTCATTAACATGATCAGTCAGCTGAGAAAACCATCACACCAGCAAGTCAATTTTTAGTGTTATTTAAGGTACTTTCAGATTAATGTCTTTAATAACACAGGCACACTGACACTGATCTTGAGGGAAAGGTAATAAAGAATCGTAATTGAAGAAGAATAGTCCTATCACTTTCCCCTCTCTAGTCTACATATGATAAATTTAACCACAAATATGAGCAGCGAAATTAATGGAACATTTCGGTTCCTTAATTTGCAAGCTAAGCAAAAGTTTCCCTCAAAACTTTTAGAGAAATATATATATATATTCCTAACAATAATGAAACTATTTTTGTAAATGTACTTCCAATGTTTAAGCCTATCATTTGTGAAGCAAATTTAAATGTCTACTATGAAATACTAAATTCACAAAGATTGATCTTAAATATAAGTACTTTGGAGATATGAACTGTTAGTTCACAGTTTTCTATTAGCTCTCCAGTGAATGCCTGCTTGGTTACCATTTCCATACTGATCGAAGTGGGTTAGGTTAGTAAGCAAGTACATCGAATAATGTTAAATGTGTTAACATGCAAGAAATCCTGAGTTTACAGTTTTGGCACAAGGGCAATTATCATAGCCCGAAGTAGAAACCAAATAAGCCAATGTGATCATCCAGTGGTCGTGTCTCATCTCTGTGTGCTTCATAGTGTATATGTTAATATAGCAAAATTTACATAGTTAATAAACTTAACTGGGATTAAGGAAAGGAAGAAGAAAGAAAGAAAGAAAGAAAGAAAGAAAGAAAGAAAGAAAGAAAGAAAGAAAGAAAGAAAAAAGAAGGAAAGAAAGAAAAAAGAAAGAAAGAAAAAGAAACAAAGAAAGAAAGAAAGAAGAAAGAGAAAGAAAGAAAGAAAGAAAGAAAAAGAAAGAAAGAAAGAAAGAAAGAAAGAAAGAAAGAAAAAGAAAGAAAGAGAAATATATATACACAAGATAACTAGGATAATTTTACTGCTTATTTCTACTAGTCTGTTTCACGGAACAGTTAATGTTTAAATTTTTTCTTCTTTTTAATTTTTAGATCAATTTTGCAGGCTTTTATCTGGTAATCTAAACAACTAATCTGAAGACAACATTATGCAGTATACCAACATAGTTGAATTCCTGTCATCTTGTTTAGTGAAACTCTGCATCATTTCTAATACTTTTTATTTTTATTCTCCTTAAAATAAAATGCGTTCACTCACTTTTCAAGTGAATGCATGAAATAATGTATTACAATTTCATGAGATAATGATAAAGAAATGCTACCACAGAAAAACAAAATATGGTTGTATAAATTTAAAAAATCAATCTCCACTGAAATCCTCTAATAACTTTTGAATATTTTTTCTCACTTAGAATTTTATATGGTTTATCTGGTATGTTTGTTCTTTACATCTATGTTTATGATCCTATATTCCAAACAACACTTTGTACTTTTGAGAATAATACATTTATTCTAGTTTTCTGCATTAGGCAAACATGTGGAAGTTTTCATTCACCATTTATTAACTATATATAAGTCAGAATGCTCTGGTATACTGCTGTGAAATGAACTAGATTCTTGGTCTTTCCCAAAAATAGAGGTCTGGTTCCAGATCACACTGTGAGATTGCTTCAGGTAATCTGTGAATTTGTTCCACGTAGATCTTGCAACAGATGGAAGTTGTGCACAGAAACTTTCTGCAAGTTCTTCAACTCTTTAGTCATAAGTATATGTGTCATATTCCACTGGTTTAGTCAAGGTAAAAGGCCAAATATGGCTTCAAGATGGCTAGGAAGTACAATCTACCTATACCTGGGGACATAATTAGAAAAATAAGAATTTGACAAAAAAATAATATAACCTACCAAATTATACAAACTGAAAAAAATCATTTAAATCTTCCACTTTTCAGAACAGGAAGTGCAAGCAATGCCAAATGTGAAGCATCTGTCACAACAGCTGGACTAATGTAGATGCTCAGTGATGTTATTTTACCTTTAAAACTTTCTGTTCGAAATACTTCACTTCTCATGTGAAAGATGAAAGAAATTGTTCTTGAGAAAAATAATGATTAAATTATGTTCATTTCATACACTGACTCCCATACACAAGAGTAACTCACACTCCTTAGTTGTTGCTATCAATCATACCCAATAGCAAGGATAATTTTTAAATTGTCTTGTTTATGCTTTTGTTTCTAGTAGAATATATCTTGTAGTCAAGTATATTTCACTAACAATCATACATGTAAACGAAACATATTTTGTTCCACTGCTAGGAAATATAATTAGAAAGGATAAAAATAAATATGTGAGTTTAGTAATGGTTGGATAGGATACAGCATATAGTCAAGCTCAGCAATGAATTCTTATTAAAGAGCTTCCTTCTTTGTAACTCCTAGGAAATATACCATAAGAAAGCCAAAAGATGAAAAGTTAATGATTTATTCTTCTGCTCCTCTCCCCATTGGTTAATTATTTTTTCAAACAAATATTAGTTCTCCTGGGCGTCCACGGTGTCCCATGTGATTCATTCAGATCCTGGAATCTTATGAATCAGCAGCAGTAGTGACACTTCCGTGAGGGAGGTGGAATCACAGACAAGGGCTGAAGGTGCAGTGCCCCTGGGTTTTCCTGTTGAAGTTGCTCCTTGTGGGGGCACTCACAGAAGGTTGTTGTTGTGGTAGCTTTTGTAGAACAATGGCCATAGACTCAGTGACAAATGATGCCGCAAAGATATGAAATAGCACAGATAAAATGTCGATATATTTTGTTTTCCATGAACAGTTCCTGAAAGGTGAAAGTGGGTACTATTAATGACACCAGAAGAACCAGCACTAGCAAATGCTAAGGCAAACCAATCAGTGTTATCTTTCACTGCATAAGGTGTTTTTATTTTAAAAATCCCTTGCACAAATATGGAAGAAGGCCTGTATAAATACAAAAGTGAACATTTTGAAAATGGACAATTTTATGAGGACAAAATGTTACAAAATAGGAACTTCCCTGAAGATGTACAATCTAAGGGTCTGACAATATATAAGGTCGTACAAACTTGCCTAAGGTAGTGGTGATTACTCAGACTTCTGCTTTAACCTACCCAAAATTATCAGAAATCCAGTTAAACACTATATTTAGAACTCAAAACTGATGAACAAAATAAGAATATGTGCAATTAATTTCTGGCTTTGCTTTGACTTTTAATAATCTAGATGTGTTAATAGGATAGGGCCCTGCAGCTGTGTAACAACTGAATCAAAACTCCAAATCCTAAAAAGTCACTTTCCCTTTGCACGTGCTTATCTTTCTCATACTAAAAACATTTCTATTTCTCCCTGCAAACTACTTTTCTGTTTGAAACCCAAGATCGCCAAATCACTTAATAAAACACTTAAAATTAGGATAATTTGTTGTATAGGTTAATAATATAAAATTATTACATGGTTCTTATTGGTAAATATAATTTTTGACATAAGAAAACTTATTTCAAAGGTAATCAATAGGACTAATTTTGTTCCCCACACTGTCATTAATACTGAGACAACACAGAAGTCTGTTAAAATCTTTGGACATCAGTGTCTTTTAATTCAAGCAAAGATTTATAATAACACAGTCTGTGGTATCCAGAATCATAGTTTTAAATAAGGAAAGTCATCATTTACGGGCAATCATTTAATTTGTAATTTTTTATACATTTAAATGCTGTTTTGAAACTAGTTTTTTAGGGATTTTTTTGTTTTCATAATTTGGTGTCTAAAAACTCTTATATTGAGAAAATATCTCTCTAGTTACAAAATAGTGAACCAGAATGTAGCCAATAAAATACTTAATGCTATGAAAAATTGACTTTGCAATGCTCAAAGTACAAACTGAAGTACTCCCCTTACATCTTTTCATTGGAGCAAACATACATGGTCACGTGGATGAAGGAAATCAATTAGAAGTGAGAAAATTACACTAAAATTATTATAAGAATTAAGGTTATTGATCACTGTCACCTCAACAGAGGAGAAGAAAAGAGTTCAGCATATTTTAAAGACAACGGAAACAAAGAATCTGAGGAGAGTTTCTTAGGTCAGCTCTGCAGCGTGAGAGGGAGTCATGTAGAGCAACTAGCATTTAAATTCATGTATAAATGTATATTTCAACATAGAAAAGCACATCTTCTTTCAGAAGGATTAAAACATTCGTCAAATAACAGAGACCTCAAATTATTCTCCATTTAAAAATCTATAGTATCTTTTTACACATCCCATAAGTGTGTGTGTGTGTGTGTGTGTGTGTGTGTGTGTGCATGTATACTTACAACAATAGGGTAGGATACAGAAATTAGAAAAGGTACATTGAAGAAGGAAAGGACATTTTTAAAAACTGTGACCTCAGCCCAGAGAGATGTTCTTTGTGTGGCAGGAGAGTGAAATGCGAGCTCCTGACTTTGCTGCTGACCGCAGAACTGTATCCACCTCAGTGGACTCAGACTCTGACTGAACTCTGAACTCAGACTCCAAACTGATCTGTGTAGACCAAGTCTCCAAGTTGACCCTGCACAGACCCAGCTTTGAGGCCTGGCCAGCACCAGTTCAGCTCAGATGAATTCAGCGCCCAAACCCAGCCTTGTAGACCCAGGTTTGCAGACTTTCCTCTAACACTCCGCTCTGGTGCATACACAGATCCAGGTCCAGGCTGTGAGCCTTCATTGTGATATGATTTTATGCAATGAAGTACTACTCTGCCATAAAGAAGGATATGCTTGACACATTTCCAGGAAAATGAATGCACCTTGAGTCCATACTCAACAGAATAAATGGACCTATATGTGTAAATGTCACATTGCTTCTCAGGTGTGAGAAAACAAAAGCATAAATAAAAACCAAAGTATATAATAGGTATTGTAAAATAGGCAGAAAATGTTCAAATGGGGATGGGAACACAGGAGAGGGGAGGGGAAAGGAAAGAAGGGAAAAGAAAAAAAATGAAACAAGATGGGAACGAAGCTTTTGTAACTGCAGAGGGGAGGAGCGGTGGAAGGGAGAGCAGGGCAATGGGAAGGATACGACAGGCTGTACCATGCACCAGTACAGATTCTCTGTGATGCATGTGATCATTGTGTGTATCTAAAAGGTACCAATAAAATCTGATTTGAAAAAAAGAAATGCCTAGCAGGTCGGTAAGGCACAGTGCTGGGGTGTCTGGATAATGACACACACGCTAGCAACTGAGGGGTGAAGACGGACCCTGATGACAGGAACCAATAGGTTTGTAGCCAGAATGGAATCAGAACAAAAAGAATAGAGAATGTGATACCCTGCCTTCTTAGGACAGGCTCTCATGTATTCCAGGCCGCCCTTGAACCTACCATCAACCAGGCTGGCCTTGAACTTGAGGCACTCCTCCTGCACTGGCCTTTTAAGAGCTGGGACTACAGGTGTAGCCACCACTCCCAAATGGAAATGTGCCCGTTTTGAAAACCCCCAGTCTTCCTGATCTCATCTGCCAACTGTTCCCATTCCCCTCTGTCCTTGGTCTCAAGTCTCCAGGTTTGTTAGCCTTCCAAGGTGCTCTCACTGGTGCCCTCCATGGGACATCCAGGCCTTTGGCTTTGGACTGGGGCTGCATCCTTGATGCCTCCTGCTCTGCAGCTTTGGTCTTAGTCTGAACATCTTTTTCATTCTGTGGTCTTCTGCTGGCGCATGATCACTGGGGCTTCTTTCACCTCTGATCTTGTAAGCTACCCAATAAAGCCCCTTGCATAAGTAGACATGGATTTTCTGCTGTCTGTGTTCCTCTAGAGAACCCTAACTAATACACAGAGTTTCCCATGTAACCCTAGATTCCAGGCTCTGCTCAGGCCCCGTCAGTTGCTGTGGACCCAAAACCCAGTCCCACGGCTATGCATCCAGGCTTTAAACCTGCTGTTTCTAATCAGATGTAAGCTTTCTCCATCTGCATCAAACTTCAATACTGCACCAGGGATGCCCGGCTCCAGCTTTATCCCACACAGTCAGGCACGAGGTTGACCTGTGTGGACTCAACTGTCAAAAACTGTAAGCACTAATGAGACACCAGATAACACCGCCTATGGAATCCAGGAGCTAACGCACCCACGCACCCTGACACCTTGCCAGTGTTACTAAATAGGCTCGGTAGAATCTGTGAAAGGCTTTACCCGCCCAAGCCAGCCTTTAATGACTAGAAGAGGGATGCACATCTTCAAATCATGAGCTCAAGCATCACTGATAATCTGGAGGATGAGGAATCGGAAGCATAATTCAAAGTAATCATTTTAAAGTAGGTCAGTGAGCTATAAGAGAATATAGATAAATATATGAAATCAGGAAAAAATACATGAACAAAAATAGAACTTAAAGAGGATAGAATCCATAAAAATGATCAAATAGAAATTCTGTAGCTGAAGAACACAATGACTAAACTTAGAGATTCTGTACTTTCCACTGCATATTTGATCAACAATGCAAAATAACAGATGAGTTGAGAGGCAGCACATGTGAAGACAACTCTCCATACTTCTGTCACAATTTTTCTTGAAACCTAAAATTACTTCAAAAGAAAAAATTAAAAACATTTACAATCCCAGCAAATTACAACTCCAAGTCATTTCGCACTAATGACTTGAAATTTTTTTATCGGTTTTCAATGACTAGTTCAAGACAATAAATACTATTTTGAATGTTTGAAAGAATTATTGGATACTGTGCTTTAATTTTCCAAGTAAATGAAATTGAAAAATTGATATTGATATTTCTGATATATTAATATGAGAATTTGATGGAGACCACGGCAAAGCAGCCATGAGCAGGATTTAAATTAACCAATTGTCTTTGCATGTTCACTTGTGAATCCATCCAAGGCCTACGCTCCCTGTCTGGAAATGGTGGACTCATAGTAAGTGAACCTCTATGAGTCACTAATCCCTACTAGAACCTCAGTGGCAGATGAAGCCAGAAAGCCTCAAAGAATAAGACAAGGCCACAGCCAAGGACACTTAGATCTGATCTCAACTAGATAAAGACTATAGCTTCAGGCATCTTGCTCTGGGGTGGATTAACTTAATACCTTACTCAGAGAAGTCCTTGAGTGGTTCTGCCCTTTTTGAGTACTCACTTCCCTTCTTCTGATAACCATAGGATTGATAGGCCATCCAGAGAAGGTCTTAGTCTTAGCCCTGAGAGAATCTCAGATTCTGTGAGAGGGCTCTGATCCTCTTGGAGCCCTGAAATCATTCCATTTGCCTCTTTTAGTTTAGCTTTCGCCATTCAAGAGATGGTGGACTTAATCAGCCCACAATAACTAAGAGATATTATTAACCTGATTAGAATTAAGCAATTAACAGTGTTGAATTACAGATGCTACATAACAAGTGAATGGAAAGCAGATAGTTACCAATTACAGATGAAGTAAAAAAATCATTCTGTAAAAATTTAATTATATTATAAAATATGGCTCTATTGCAAATAGCACTTGAAAGAGTAGAGGAGACAAAATGTCAAATCCTCTTCTAGTACAGTAGAAATTAATAAATGTTATTCAAAACAAGAAAGCAATATATAGAAATCAAAACACATCATATAGAGATCTTTGATAAATATCAAAGAAACCAGACAAGCATTTAAAGTAACTAAAAACAGTGTAAGAAACGTTAAGAGCATGCCTGTGTCTCAGTTACTTTTCTCATGTTGGTGAGACAAAATACCCAAAGCCCAAATTAAAATGGTAAAGGTTTATTTAGTTCACAGTTTGAAGAAGTTTCAGTCCATACTCAGCTGGCTCCGAGGCAGAGAGGCACATGGCAGAGGGCAACAGTTTATGGTGTTGGAAGACAGCAAGAGAAACCACAGCAAAAGGAGAAGAGCAGAGCGAGCCTTTTTCCCTCCTTTATATTGTATGCAGGCTGCCTGCCCAAGGGTGAGTGTAATTCTCACACCTATAATCCCAGCACTAGATCATGAATCAATCATATACTGTAGAGGCCCGCCCCATGACTGTGAGAGGCTTTGCAGGGCATCCACACCCAAACCATAACAGCCTGAAAATTTTTACTCTAAAAATTCTCTCTATCCTTACCTGAATTACATTTGTTGCTCTCAAAAACTGAAGTACAACTGTCATCTTAGAATCTTTGTGTATTCCCAGACTTCACTGAAGCTTATTTTGTTTTTTTAATATTCAGCTTTCTAGACCACATGTCTTCTTTATTTCCTTATTTTGATATTGAACATCATTAAGTAGTTTCTTGTAAAAGGTTAAAAGTTTTGGTACACTCAGGGAAAAATCTTTTTCTGATTTCACATTTATGATACAAACTCCAAGTCAGAAAACATTACCCTTCAGAATTTCAAAGGCATTTCTGTATTAAACTGCAAATCCTACTAGAGTTGTTGAGAAGTACAAATTCATCTTAATTTCTACTCTTATGTATCCACTTATACTTTTTTCTTTATTCTCTGTGTTTTGAAATTTCATATTAATATATTTTGGGATGAGCCATTTCCTTTCAGTGCTCTAGTCAATCACTGGGACCTTTCAAGATGAAAATCTTTGTTCTTTAGTTCTAGAAAAGTTCACTGAATGTTTTTAAACAATTTCTATTATTTGGATATTGAATCTTCTGACCTGCTGTACTAACTTCCTTAACATTGCATTGGTTGTTTTTCACAAGTATTTTCTCTTTTTTCTACTTTTTAAAAACTCACTTTTCATCACTTCTAATACATTTTAACTTTGCTGTAATATTTATAATTGTCAAAATTCCTTTTTCTTAAAAAGTTCCTCTTTGTAATATTTTTTCTAATAATATTATAAATTTCCTTTTGAGGTTAATATTAATAACTGTCACAGTTTGATAATTCATTTAATCTCTTTTGCCTTCAAATTGTTATGTGCTAATTCATTTGTTACTTCATCTCTTTGGGGATCATTGGCTGTACATTAGAAAGTAATTTGCTAACAATATTTTTGTCTGTGACAATATACATAAAACTTCCCATGCTTAACTTCACTATAATAGATTTAGCTAGACTGTTTCCTCAAAGGAATACTTAATATCAAAATCTTTACCTTTTCTTTCTTTTCATAGGACACATTCAAAGCAAGATATTCTGATCTTGTGCCTGATCAAGTCCGCCCAGAGTTCATTGAGTTGACATCCACAAGACAATAAGCTCCCGATCTTCTGCTGAGAGAGTAAGAAGCAATTGTACATGTGTGCTAAGCAGGAGAGGGAGTCTGGGGGGTAAAATAGTTTCTCCTAAAAGTCCAGAAAATTACCCAAATTTTAGGCTAAAATTGAACTGTATCTTGAATGCTATGCATAGAAATCACCTCTTCAGCCTTTGATAATTCTGCGATATACATCAGACTGCTTCTAGGCTTTCATTACTAGTACCTAAGATAGTTTAACTGTGTCTTCGTCCATTTCCTGTTTCTATAACTGAATAATACTAACTGATTAGTTTACAAATAATGAAATTCATTTTGCTCACTATCCTGAAGGCTGTAGATCAAGGACTGCATCTGACAAAGGCTTCCTGCTGATAGCCACTTTCTGTAGAGTCTTGAGGTGGGACAGGGCGTCGCATGCCAAGAAGGGCCCATCTAAGAGCAGAGCCTGGGGGCTGGGGATTTAGCTCAGCGGTACAGCGCCTGCCTGGCAAGTGCAAGGTTGTGAGTTCAATTCCTGGTATCAGAAAAAATAAGAGAAGATCCTATCTCTGTCACTTTCTCATTGCTGACACAAAAAACCAACACTCACAAGTTAAGGGAGGAAAGGTTTGCTTAGTTCACAGTTTGAAGGAGTTTTAGTCCATCATCAGCTGGCTCCAAGGCAGGGTGGTATGTCAAATGTATCACAGAGGACAAATTCTTCATCGTGGGCATAATGTAGCAAAATAGGCAAGGGACCTTCATAGCATCTTTTTCCCTTTTTTATTTTATCCAGGCTATTCAGGGCAGGTAGAAATCACATCCTTGATCTTAATGCCTTGAGCCTAGCACTGCACCATGAATCAATTCCAGCTTCACACTAGATCCAGCCAGCTCTGAAAACATCCCCACCTAGGACCACATGAGGGTTTAGGGGGACATCTGGACACAAGCCATAACAGAGCCCAAGTGGCTTTTATAACAGGCCACCCCTGGAGATAATCAATTAACCTTTCAATCCATTGGTCCCTCAATGCTTGAATACGTAAGAGCTCTGATTCATGAAGCAATCATTCCCCAAAATTTTTACCTCTCAAATATTAATAACATATGACATTGAAGATTAAGTTTCCAACAAGTGACATTGGTGTAACTCATTCTAATCATGCCACATGGACTTTGCTAAAATGCTATTATCTGATCTTTTGCATCAGGTTCCCCAGTTTGACTGCTCTGTGATTGCATCTCAGTTTGCCACTGTGTCTTCATCCTTTCAAAAATACTTCCTTAGGGCTGGGGTTAACTCAGCAGGTGAGCACTTGCCTAGAGTGCACAGGGCCCTCAGTTTACCTGTCAGTTCCACAATAATTATAAACTGAAATATAAACACTTCCTTAGTTACTGTCTTTTTAGTCAGCATAGAAGGGAGTACATTTGAATTCGTATACAGCCACTATCATCTGAAATCCTCTGAAAGCCTCTGGAAGTCTGAAGTAATTCTGATCATAAAGCATCATTTTGTCTTGTCCTCTGGCATCAGTCATAAGTCCTTATGAGACAAGAAGGAAAAGGCATTAAACTATTATGGACCTTAAAATCACAGAATTAAATGTTATGGCCTCAGGAAAAAATATACTTATAATGCACAAAGAAATATGTGAAAGGTTTTACAAATCCAGGGTGAAATATTATGAGTTGTGCAGAAGTGATGGCTTCGATCTGGTTGTATTAATTGCACTTAGGGCAGCAAATAATGATTGTACAGATAATGATTGTCTATTGAACGAAGCATAACACAATGTTGTTTGTGGGAAGAAAATATGTATAAACTTTGTTCCTTTCACCCACTATACTTCAAATTTTTAAATCATCATAAGAAAGGAAGAGCAGAAAATAATGGGAGATAGGGAATTTTATTTAAGTTTTATAAGTATCTCCATATTAATCTTTAATAATTGTCACCAAGTAGGTATTAAACATACTAAAATACAATAATCATATTTTTCATTATATAAAAGAAGGTTCATGTACACTTATATGTATTCATACATGCATTTTTGCATGAATACTCTGATACATTATACTTTTCAGTGTGTGATTACTTGTTTTTTGGGTTTTTTTTTGTTTTTGTTTGTTTGTTTGTTTGTTTTTCTGGTACCAGGAATTGAACTCACAACCTCACATTTGCCAGGCAGGCTCTGTGCCACTGAGCTAAATCCCCAGCTCCATGATTACTTGTTAATACTCCTAACAAAGGACAAACCAAGAGTATCATTTATGCAGAGATCCTGTTTACATTTCTTTTTTAAATTTTTTTTATTTTAAAGAGAATTGAAAAAAAGAACAACAGCAAAATGCCAACAACATAGACAAAAACAAAACAAAGCAAAAACAATGAGAATAATACAAGGTTGCAGAACAAAATGATAAAGATTAGCAGTGGTTGTTATATTACATATTTTTATCTTCATCAGAGTTGGTCAAATTACCAGATGTAAGGACGCAAGATTAATCAAACCATTAAAGAGAATAAAAAATAAAAACAAAAAAATCATAAATGATACAGAGTTTCACCATCCAAGATGATAGGAATTCAGCAGTGATTGCTATGTTGCATACTGTTGTCTTAAAAGTAGTTGTTCAGATAATTAGATATAAGCATGCAAAATTGGTCAAAAAAAAGAAAGAATGAAAGCAAGCAAGCATTAACTATTCATGTTATAACAAAATTCAATAAACTGAGTTTAAACAGAAACTTTTGCGGTCAGCATTTTAGAGTCTAGAAGTCATGAAATAAAGACATGAAAAAACCCTGCTCTTTCTCAGACTGTTGAGCTCCTTTTCCTACCTTTCCTTGCGTCTTCTGAATAGTGGCCGCGCGTCCTCCCTAGCCCTGCATCTGTAGCGCTGTCATTTTGATGGATGCCATCATATGAAACGCTCCTTGTGTGTCTGTATCTCCACATATTTTCTTGTAAGGACACCAGTTACATCGGATTAAGGCCTACCCTAATAACATCATGCTCACTTGATTATGTATGGCAAACCTTATTTCTAAATAAACTCTCCTTCACAGGTCCTAGGAGATAAGATAAAACCATCACTGAAATGTTTAGGGGACACAACTCAGCCCCTAACAGTCAACCTTCTTGTCTAAAAATATTTATGCCCAATCCCACATGCGAAATACACTCACCTCACTTCTAGTACCAGAAAATGCGTCAGGCAAGGTTCTCCAGGGAAAAGAAAAATTAACAACACGCACACACACACTAAACTTGGAGAAGATGTGGCAGACGTTTCTGTGATGAAACATGAATGAAGAGCTTGTTTTACTCCTCGTGTCCTCAACTAGTTAAAAGTAACTTCTTTTACTTAAAGTCAATGGATTATAAATGTCACTGATATCTACAAAATACCCTCATAACATCTTAACTTGTGTTTGCCCAAATGACAGGGCATAGCTTTTAAAAGTTGATACATAAAATTAACCACCACATATCCAATACTAGAAAGTAGTTATTTTTGACAATTAGTTTTATCAAATATCATTAAAATCTATCAAATACAAATGATGATTTTAGACAATTAAGAAATAAAGATTCCACATATGCAAAATCTGTGAAAAAATCAAACTAATGCATTTACTGTGCTCAAAGGATGTAATGATAACATATGACAATTAATTGTAATTCTATGCAGTAGTGGTAAAATATTTGTGTGAAATTCCAACAAAATAGATCAGTGTCAGGGTTCTGTAAGTAGAAGATGATGATAGAAAATATAAAAAATGATCTTTATTCATGCATTAGAAGACAAGAGAGTAAATATCAATTACCTCAAATTGATAGCTTTAATATAACTTCTCTCAAAAGTCCCGCAAATCTTTTACAGACACAGACACATTATTCTAAAATTTATATGGAAAGGCAGAGAATGTATATAACTAAAATAATTTTGAAAAAGAAGAATAAAGTGATATGATTCAATCTACCAAAAATCAAGATACTTTTTATCTACAGCAATCAAGACTGAATAGTACTGACAATAAGATTGATCCATAGTTCAATGGACCAGAATAATGAACCCAGAAATGGACTGTTACAAACATCCACTGAAAGGTACAGAAGAAATTTAATGGGCAAAGGACAACCTTTCAATAAGGGGCACTGGAATGACTGTGCTTCCATAAATAAACCATTAACCTTGAACAAGGTGCCACACATTGTAACAGTACCACCTCAGTATGAATCTGGGCCTTAAATGTAGACCGTAAAACTACAAGACATATAACAATCATACAGTGTAACCTTGGGATGTAGGAGTAAAAACAAAAATAAATTAGATGGTTAAGTTGGACTTAATCAAAACTAAGATCCTTTGCCCTGATTGCGACTCTTCAGGAAGGTGTAAGAATAAGCTGCAATCTGCAAGAAAATATTTGCTAACCACAAACCAATCAACGGATTAAAAATATGTATTACAGTACAGAGTAGTACATCTCAGGAAAATATACTGACACTTTTAAGGAGAAGTTAAACATGAAAACACCATACAGGACCAAAATTTCACTAACATATTTGTTCTAGAGAAATTAAAATAAAACGTGTTCACACAAAATGGGTATATGTCTTTGACAGCTTCTTATATAGTAGCCCAAACTAGAAACAGTTAAAATGTTAACAGCTAAATGATTTATTCAATATTTATATGCATGAATGGAACTGTCATTTGGCAATAAAAAGGAACAAAACTCACAAAAATAATATTGCGTGAAAGAAAAATTATTTGGATTACCCTTGTAAGCCTAGCTCTACAGGAGGCTGAGGTAGGCAGATCATAAATTTGAGCCCAAATTGGGAAATTTAACTACTTAGCAAGACTCTGTCTCAAAATTTAAAAACTGAAAAGCAAAATAAGTTTAGAGATCTAGCCTGGGCTCAATACCTCCAAAAAAGAAAAAAAGAAAAACTCCCAAGTTTGCAAGGTGTGTCATTTCATTTATATTATAGCTTACAAATGACAAAATTATAGAAGTGGAGAACAGATTAGCAAGCTCTCTGGTGAAGAGGGTCACGGACAAGAGGCCAGTGACCACAACTGTAAAACAGTAGCTTCCATGCATTGGTGTAATTCAACTATAGTTTCATGGGTTATGGTGCCCGAGGCAATGGAGCAAAGAATATACATGGTTTCTCTAAACCATACCTTATAACTGCACGTGAATATAAATTCCCCCAGAATTAGAATTTTAATTAAAATATACTAAATATCTTTTCTGTCGAAAAGGTACTTAAAATGGGAAAAATAATGTATTTAAATACTCAATATATAGTAGTCAATTTTTTCAAGTCAATATTTAGATTCGGTAGAATTACAATCACAGCAAAATGTTCTTATAAAGACAGACTAACTTGAAAAATATGAAAAATGCAGGGACCATAGAAAGCAAAAAGGAAACTGAGGCCTTAGATGACAGGATTTGTAAGCATAACCTTTTCGTTTCTTCCAAACATTAGTTTGTTAGCACACGTGGGCCGTAAACCGTGTTTACCTCACTGGTGGAGCTCCTGCAGATACACGAGCTCCCAGGTGCTTTTCTCCATGACGGCTTCCCTCCAGTCCACCGCCCCGTGCCAGCTCTTGATCCCCTACTGCTTTTACAGAGACCTAGCTCCCTGCTTCCTGTGACCTATTTTTATTTTGCTCTTTATTTTTCCCTCTGGGTTTCGCGTAAGAGAAACCCTTTATTTCACTTCACATTATTATCCCAAGGTGAATCAATTTCCCTGTGAATGACTAAAGTTTCTCTTTCCTTCTGGAAGAGGAGTACCGCTCTGTGAGGGAATTCTGCATTTTCTTTGCCCATTTATCTCTTGATGGACACTTTTACTGGTTCAAAACTGCAATAATTAACATCATGTCATAGAATGGACTAGAGTGCAGTGAGAGACAAATAAAAAATATAACAATCAGAAATGCAGTTATTTTATTTTCAATAAAATTGCCAAAGTAAACTAGTGAGAGAAAAGGTGTTTACCGCAAGGGTGTCATAACTGAACGTCTATATTAAAAAACAAAATAAGTCCCAACTATTATCTCATATGTTCAAAATTTGAGATGGCTCACATATTTTAAAATAAAATTGCATTTTAAACATTTTGATGAAAGCAGAATATTTTCATCATCTGAGTATGGTCAAGAATTTCTTAGAACATAGAGAAACAAAAATAAAGAGAATTTATAAAGGGGATATCACCAAAATTAAAAACATATTGCTGTTGGGCCTAGTGGTTCACACCTGTAATCCCAGCACTCAGGAGGCTGAGGCAGGAGGATTGCTGTGAGTTAGACACCAGTCTGAGCTACATAGTTAGTTCATGGCCAGCCTGAATTAAACCATGTAGTGAGACAGTCTAAAAAATAAAATAAAAATCATCATATGTTGCTAATCACAAGATATTGTTAAGGAAAGGACCAGACAAACCACAAATTGAAAGAAAATATTCACAAAACATAGATCTAACAAAATATTTGTGCCAGTAACAGGGTGACTGGAGATATTCATAAAAATAAATTTATAGTTACTACTGATAAACACATACACAAGTACTTATAAATATATTTCTTTAATTGAATAGTAAAGCAAAAATTCAAGTTTTAGAAAACTGAGCAAAATATTTGAACAAACACTTTATAAGGTAGACATATAAATGATTAATATGAACATGGAAATTTTCTCACACCATTAGGCATTAGAAAATGACAAATTCAAAGCATGTGATGCCACTTCATATGCAAAAGGCTAGTGGAAGTTATAATACATGGCTCACCAAGTGTGTGCAAGGATGTAGAACAAATTAAACTCTCATACATTATTGGTGCAATTGTCAAATGTTACAATAACCTCAGGGAAAACTTTTCCCCAAATTTATTAGAGAGGTAAGCATAAATTAACAAGATGATTCAACAGTTTTGTTTCTAGATATTTTCACAAAAAATTGAAAACCTATATTTAAATATACACAAATACATATTCCGACACACACATAAACAAACATGTATGTACCCCTGAAAGTCTCTCATACATTTTAGCAGCATTATTTATAATAGTTACAATTGGAAACAACATGACACACTTTTGAGCTACACAAGCGTGTAAACTTGCCAAAGCTCTTCTGTTTGTGAACTGGACTTTTTACAATGGATCCTTAGCTTACAAATGTAAATTGTTTATGAAGGCTGTTTGTAATTTAAATTGGTTGTGAGACTATTTTCTTTCCCATAAGAAATAATGGAAAACACCCATAATGTATTCTGAACCTCCAAAGCACCCATTAATTAACATTTTCATAATAAAAAGAGTTGTATAATCTGTGTAGCTTACCAGAAACACCAATAATTTTCCTAGTGTGTTTACCACAAAGTTATAAAGTGTGCCTAGTTCGCCAGAAACAAGTTTCGTACGTACTCACCATCCAAGGTGACCTCTCTGGCTTGCAGCGGGGGGATGAAGTGGAAGCTGGTCATTTTGAAGGACAGCCACCGTGAGAACGCCGGGAATCTGCTCTCGGTGTCCCTGCTCCCCTGGGAGAGCCTCGGTCCTCGGCTCTCTAGGTCTCAAGCTTTTTGGAAGTAAAAGCTGGTCTGAGGTTATCCGTTTCTCTTTTCTTTAGCTCTGTTCTGTAGTGTGACGTGACATTAAGCTAATGAGTGAAACGACTGGCTTTCTCCTCTGCCTGGGAGGTCTTCTGTGCACATGTTTGCAGCTCTGTCCATTCTTTCAGGACTTCGTTTCTCCCAGAACTTCGTTGCACTGATTGCTGACTCCCCTCCTCTCCCAGGGAGCCCCTCAGCTGCCGCTCTCTAGGGCTCAGCCGGAAGTTGCACAAACATGTGCCTCTGGCCTCAGCCTGACACTGATGTACACCTGCGTATGCTTTACTGGCACCGTGAGCCTTTGTTTATAGTCACAGAACTAGCCAGTGTTCAGGCTGCGACTCAAGACCTTGGTTGTAAACTAAATCTAAAATTCTGGTTACAACCCAAATTGTTTGTACGTGAGGCTGGTCACTACTTGGTCCTAACATGTACAATGAACCACGAGTTATGTTTCCTGCAATCCAGATGTTAGCCATAATTTGATTATACTTTTGCCTTCATGCATCAAAATGTTTATAATTTAAATAAAAATTGGCAAGGATTTACATGCCATAAGGAGGTACTTATTTTTTACTTAAATACATATAGCTTATCATATGCTACCTTGAGTATTACACTGATTATGAAGCATGATGAAATCTGTCACTGCATGCTGAATTGGATGAGGAAAATGGACTTAGAAATTTACAAGTAAAATTACAATAAACTAATTTATTGTTTGCATACAACTTTCTTCTAACAATATATATTATTGATGTTTGATTTCCATACCTATAAATTATAACTGTTCCTCTATCAAAATTTTTCAACTCTTTCTTGTTCATCAGGAGTCTAAATTATTGTTTTCTCTCTCTGAAGCAATAAGAGTAGTAACTGTTAAAAGATTATTTTTAAATTGTTGATAATGGAAATAAATTTAAAATTTCCCATCTGAAGATATTTCAAATGTAGGGTAATTTATTTTCTAACCATCTTATTTACATGATTCATTTTTAAAAACACACATATTAACTAAGACTTAGTAATAGTATTGTTCATATTATTATTTTGAAAAAGAATCTGTCT
>NW_004955441.1:18259776-18310693 GCF_000276665.1 Chinchilla lanigera
ATAGTTCCTAGATCCAAACAGGAACTAAAGGATAGGCACTAAATACTTTTAACATATGTATTGATACAGGCATTTATTTCTATTAAAATATTTCAAATACAAGATACATGGAAAGTATTTAAGTAAATAGCTCATTTATTCACTAAAAAGTTAAGTATTGCCATTTTTCATATTTAGATAAACCTTTAAATTAAAAAATTGCCATTTTACACTTGTCTTATTTTTTCCTGAGTTAGAGCTTTCTTATGTATTCTATTGTATATTTCTCTTTGCATATTTATTTTTACATCATGTGTGTATAATCATAAATCATTTCAGTTTTATTTTCATAGTATAATCTTTATGTAAAAGATATTATTCTTTTACATGGCAAATTGTTTTATTTATCTTTTTGATATTTTAAGGATTTTTGTATGTGTTATGTTTCAGTTCACTTATTTCATTGCTGGAAATTTTGTTTGCATTAAAGTAAATTTCTCTACTTTCATTAATTCATACTTATTTCTTTCTCCTTTTTCATGATCATAAGCAATTGTATAATGAGCATCTGGTAACATCATGTGTGCAAGTATTTCTTCTGGGAACAAGCTTAACAAGGTAATTTAAAGGTTTCCATAGAGGATTCACATCTTTACTTTTTGGATTAGTAAATCTGCTCTACAAATTGTATAAAAGTATACTGTTAATACCAGCATGAGAAAATCCATTTATTTCTCTATGTCTCTGTTCACATGTTACATGGGAGAGAATTCTTTCAATTTTGTAAATTTTATCATTTTAAACAGAACATTAGTTTTGTTTAAATATTCATCTTCACACTATGCAGGAACAGACCTAAATATTCCAAATGGATTTTTTAAGGTGAATTTCTACAATTGTGTCCACTAAAAGTCTCAAAATGATAACTCCTACATACAAACCAATTTAAGAAATTTACCACATATAAATATTTAAAATTATGAAAGATACTGTACTCAAAAATAGCAAGTACTCTCAAATCTTTTACTGTAAAAATCAACTTACTGATTCCAATCTATGCAGTCATATTTTTGCTAACATATTTAATACCATTTTAAAAATATACAGTTCCATATGTGAAGTGTGTTCAGGAAAACGATTATGTTTTAAATATTGAAAGACACAAAATTGGTGAATGGATTGAGAAACAAAATCCAACAGCACGATGCACACAAGAAATACTTGTCTTTATCTCATGATAAGACCATAGGTCTTTTGTCATTATTCTGTGTCTTTGGTTTGGCAACTTGAGTCCATTGACTTTGCGTGAGGGTTCTGGCCAGAAGTATGTATGGGATTGATATGCAGAGGGAAGGGACTTTTGGAGCCACATGGACTGCATGGTTAGTGATTAAAAGATAACCCACAGGGTCAAAAGTCCAAGTAGCACCAAAATGCATTGTCTTAAAGGAGTGATTGTCCTGTCCTTCTTCCCCTCCTTACTCCAGATTTGTCATTTAGATTGGTCCCCGTGTCTGTCAGTTAGCAGACCACCTTGATATTCCCCTGTCTTTCCCCTGTTCTCTACATGAGTTCCTGCCCAGAAGCCCTTCTTTTTTCTTTTATCCTTCTTCCTGGTTCTATCAATACAGGGCTGCAAAGGCTTTAGTTTTGGGTTGTCATTTGAGACTTTCTCATGCTGAGGGGTTCTTAGTTAATGGAAGCCCCTCTGGGTCCTCTTCAGTGTGCTGTGGACATTGACTCTGAATAATCTTCCTGTAATATTTCATCCTTTTGTGTCATGCCACAGTGGTGAACTGCAACAAGACTGATCTATCCAGGACTGAGAGGAGCCCATGAGACCCGGGACAGGCAGCCCCAGGTGCACAGAGTCACCAGTGAGACCAGCAAACTGGAAGTGTCTGAAGCAGCAGCAAGGAGTCAGCAGTCAGGATCCAGAGCACTCCACCAACATAAGACCAGTCCCAGCCCCACATCCAGAGGCCAAGATCAGCTCCACAAACAGCACAATTCCCATGGCAGACTTGGTTGGACAACACAGCACATTTCTGGGATCTGACATGGACACTGTCACAGAACTGTAAACACCACAGGTATTTTACTACTTTTATTCTCCCTTTTTTGTCTGATTGGCTGTACCCTTCCCGTCTGGTTGGAAGTCATTTTGTTTTGTCTTGTATTTTGTGGTTACATTTATTTTTGGGTTGTTTTTCTCTTCTCTCTTTCTTGAGTCAATATTTTTCTTTCTTTTCTTTCTTTTCCATTCTTCTTCTCTTTCTTCCTTCTTTGCTTCACTGTACAGATTTCTCACCTATCTTTCTCATTTTCTTCTGTTGACCCTCTTCCTTGCTTTCCTCTAATACTTTTTGAATTTAAACTTTCTCCCTTTCTGATTACTCCTTTACATTCTATTTCCTTCTTTCCCTCCTCTGTTCTCATTTCCCAAAACTCTGGTGATCATCCTTTGTCCCACTCATTACTTTATCTTGTCAGCTACACATTTTAATCCCTCCACCTCCTGCAAAAGAGTAAAATAATTCTACTAAGGGAAAAGTCACCACATACAAGTAAAGGTACATACTTGATTTGTTATATAACTTTAAAATTTGCTCCTGTGCTTGGAGGTAACACGTTTATGGCTACCATCATGTCTCAGTAGTTAAACTATACTTGAAAGTATTGTTATTACTAACTGTACTACTCTAGCCAAGATGTTATATATGTTATAATCAGTTTTTCTCCCCTATATGATAATACTATGATTGTATGGGGTCATAATCACCACCACAACCCAGTGCCAAAGCATTGGGTGCTGAGCCGAATAGCAATTTTGCATGTTTTACAAATTGGGACAGAAGATTCTTAGGATAGCTGTAAAGAACCATCTATGTCTAGAGACATCTCTGAAGAACTAACATCTCCAAAGGAAGCCTCAATACTAGTGATAAAGATATCATAAGATATCAGCAAGCATCGACATAGAAAATAAAATAAAAAAGAGAAAATAGGAAATGATAAGACGTACAAGCAAAATGCAACCTCAGACTCCCAACCCACCCAGGACAAGCCTGGTACACAATGAGATGGATGAAATTGAATGTCAGACACTAGAACTTTCAGAAATTTTACCAACAGAAATGAAAAAACAAGTGGAAAAGGCTACAGAGAAAATAATCTTTCAGGTACAAAAAGAAATGATGCTTAAAATCAAAGATATTAGAGAAGAGACAAATAAAAGAATAGATGAGTTTAGAAAAATGAAAGAAACAAAATATGCCCAACATAGGAAAGAAATGGAATCCATGAAACAGATCCAAACAGAAATCCAAGTGATTAAAATATCTACTAAAACATTCAGATAGGTACTGTGAAAGGAAAAAAAAAATTGTTCAACAGGAAAGAATAACTGGGATGAGGGAAAGGAGAAAAGAAAGAAAGAAGGAAAGAACTATACACACACACACACACACACACACACACACACACACACACAAGATCTCTAAAGTGGTACTAATTTCTATTGGTTTATTGAAAGGAACAGTTAAATTAATTGTTTAATTGTTTGATCAATCTTACATAGCTATATCCGGTAATCTGAGCAAGTACTTTAAAGGCAAAAATAAGTAATTTTTGATTTCCTATCATCTTGTTTTGAAATTCTGTATCATTTTAATAGTTTTTGTGTTATTTCGTTTTTGTCTTTATTTTTGTTATTTTATTTTTGTTCTTTTCTCCTTAAAATATAAAAGAACAAAACTCTATCAAAAGTATAGCAAAAGACTGAATAAAGGAGAGGATAGAATTTCAGATCTTAAAGACAGAATTGCAGCTAGTGATCATGAAAAGAAAGATATCTTAAAAATAGCAAAAGACCATGAAAACTCAATCCAATAGCTACAAGATTAAGGAAAGAAGAATAATATAAGATTGATTGGGGTCAATGAGAAAGCTGTAGATAGCACAAATGCCGTTTAAAAAAACTCTTCACAAAAATAATGCAGACAATTTCACAAGCATAGATACACAAACAATGCAGACAATTTCACAAAGAATTTGACATACAATAAACAAAACATATGGAACTCCAAATAGCCATGAGCAAAATAAAACTACAACAAGATACATAATTACCAAAATTCTAGAAATTCAGCACTAGAACAAAATATTAAAAGCTGTTAGAGAAAAGAAACAGATAACCTATAAAGGAAAGACCCTCAGAATCACAATAGACAGCTCAACACAAACCATCAAGTCAAGAAGAGCTTGGAATGAAGTATTTCAAGTCCTGAAAGAAAAAAGCTTCCAACCCAGACTGATATACCCTGAAAAACTGCCTTTCAAAATTAATGGAGAAATAAAATGGCAAAGAAGAACAGTGGTGAAATTCATCACCACCAAATCAACCTTACAATGAATACTGAAAGATACTCCAGATGAAGATAAAAGTGACCACAATTCCAAGATCAACAACAGAAAAACCCCACCAGGCTGTACAAGCAACTAAAGAGAAGTGAAAAGCAAGAAACCAACAGAAGGAAAAATCAAGACAAAGATAAGCAAATACATATCAGTTATTATTATCAATGTAAATGGCTTTAATTCACCAATTAAAACAAACAAAGTGGCAGAATGGATCAAGAAACAAGATCCAAAAATACACTGTATACAAAAAACACATTTAACTCAAAAAGAAATTCATAGAATGAAAATTAAAAGATGGAAAACAATCTTCCATGCAACAGGAATCCAGAAAAAAGAAAGAGCAGTTATTTTATTTGCAGACAATGTGAACTTCAAGAATGATCAAAAGAGATAAAGAAGGTCACTCCATACTTGTTAGAGGAAAACTGCAAGAGGAATAAATAATAATCATAAATATGTATGTGCCAAATACAGGAGCTTGAACTACATAGGACAATTATTAATAGATATGAAAAATCAGATAGGCAATAACATAATTTTAATGGGAGTACTTAATACCACATTGTCACAAATAGGTCAATAAACTAGACAAAAAGTCAGCAAAGATATATCAGAACAGACCCAAACCTGTGAATAAATGGACCTACTAGGTATTTTCAGAGTGTGACATCCAACATCAGAATACACATTCTTCTCGGCTGCAAAGGGGAAGTTCTCTAAAACAGACAATGCTAGCTCACAAAACATGATTTAGCAAATGCAAAGGAATTGAAATTATCCCATTCAAATTATCTAATTTGTTGCTTTTCTCTAACAACCTTTAGATTCTGTACTTGTGTATTATTCTTGATATTTTAATTATCATGTAGTGTGGAGCATTTTTTCTTCTGGTCATGACTATCAGCATTCTATTTCTTTAATTATCTTTATATAAATTCTTTCCATGTCTGGAAAATTTTCCGCTATTAATTGTGTATACGGCACTTTTTTTTAATGCCCTCTGTGTTTTCTTCTAATTAGTCACTAATTCTAATTACTGTTATATTACTCCTCTTTGAGTAATCTAAGAGTTGTTGAATCCACTTCCATATATTCTTATTGTTTTCAACATATCTATCATTAATTAATCATTGTCCCCAGTCCCGTCCTCTAGGTCTGACAGTCTATCTTCACATCAGTCACTTGTGTTACTCGTGTTTTCAAACATGTTTTTGATCTGGATTTCTGTTGTGGTCCAGAATGGACTTCCATTCCTTTCTATGTGGAGTATTCAAGTTTTGCAACTTTTTCTTATCTCTACTACATGCTTATGAATGTCTTCTCTAGACTTATTAATCATTTTCTTCCTTAGAGTCATTATTGATTGGTTATACAATCTCTAAATTCCACAAGTAACTCATTGAACTTCTTTGTAAATATCTCTACTAGAAGGAATAACCTTTTCAAATTTTACTATTAAAGTTATAAAAATTAAACATTAAAGTTATTAAAATTAAACATTAAAGTTTCTTACAAATCTGCTCAAATTTGAAATTCCCTCACCCCTTTGAATTATTTCTTTAATTTCTGTAGCATTTTAATTTTCTACATGTATATAATAATGCTATTTAAGTGTTTACTTCTTTTTGACAGAATTTTAGCAAATTACATCATTTTAAATTATCTATTTCATCTAAATTTTCAAATATATTTTGTCACATCTACTTACTATATTATTCTATGAATTCTAATCTCTATTTTGTATATAATATTCCCCACTTTTCCTCAGTTTTAAATCTGAGATTCATCATCCATGTTCTTCTTAGTCAATCACTGATCGTTTGTTAGTGAAATCTTCAAATTTTGTGCATTATTACTATTTTTCTTGCTTTTGATGATTTTCTTCACATTAATTTTTTTATTTTGTACAACTTGTTAATCATATTGCCATCGCTAAGACAAAATATCTGACCCCCACACCTTAGAGGAGGAAAGGCTACCATTTTTAGAGGGATTATCATGTAGACAAGTCACTCCAAGGCATGAAGAGCATGATGGGAGGCCTGGAAGAGCAAAGCTGATAATATCGGGGCAGCCAGGAAGGAGAGAGCAAATGGGAGGAAAGGAGGGAGATACGGCATTCCAGGTCACCCCTGGTAGTCTGCCTCTTTATCCAAGTGTACTTTGGCATTTGTTATCTAAATTTGTTTTTACTGAATATGTATTTTATTGTAAATTCATTGTCATTTCTATCATATGCCTTATGTTAGTAAAATCCAGATCTTTAAAAATGTTTTTGTCTTTATTTCTAAATATTTTATAAATCTGTTACAACTTTGTCTTTGACATATAAAATATTTAATAGCATTTCCTCAATATTTTCAGGTTTTAGGAATACTTAGCTAAGGGATATGTTATAAAGTTAATTAAATGCTCTTTCTTTTCCTTGCCGTCAATCTAGTGCAGTATATTTGCATTTCATATACAAGGAGTACCTTACGGTCACTGAATAGGACTAAGATGATCCTATTATTGTCTGTTATTCAGATGAAATAAGTCAAATTTATGGAACAAATGCCAATTAAATTAAGAAATAAAATGAGTACTTATGGTGTGCTAAAATTTTCTCAAGAATATAACAAATTCATCAAATGTGAAAGGAACATTTATTTTTCCAATTACTTACCAATAGAAATTTCAAATATTTCACTTGCTAAAAATTAGAGATTTTCTAATTAGACAGTGAATTTAAATAGTATACATAAGCAAGACTTTAGCAGTTATGTTTATCTATTTAATGATTTTCTGAGGTGAAAAATGAGGTAGTAATACTGTCTACCTCACTGATTTATTACGCATTTTGAATAAATATTTTAAATAATTTATACCAGTGTTGGCACAGTAAGCAGTAAATATGTGTCATTTGAATAAAAAGTGTATAGTTAAGTATTAAATATTCACTACCTCTGATATAGAAAGCTTATAATAAATCTGATTTGAAAATTTTCAGTTCTATAAAAACTAAACATAATACCAAAATGATTTTTAATTTAAGAAAATAGATATTTTTAAGTCAAGAGACAAATAGATATTTTGCTCTTACTTTACAAAACTAGGATTTAAAGATATTTCTAACCTTACAGAGACATAACTCCAAGAAAACTGAGTCAAATATAATGACTGTGATAGATAATAGAAAATATATTCTGATGCATATAGTCAGTCATGAGCTATTTTGTAAAAGGTTTAAGTCTTATCTGTGAATAAACCACAGAAATAAAATAGAGAACTCACAGCAAAGCAACATTCCTTCTACAGATCAAACCAGTGACTAGTTCTGTTGCAAAAGTCATGAAATTTCTTTGTCATCTCTCATCTTTTTCCTGAACTTTTAAATACTAGCATACAATTGACCTGTCTATTAAAAGAAGGTTTGAACACAAAATAGTTGGAGGTGAAAGCAAACACAAAATTGGGGAAAAAAAATAAAGCAGAATTTAGCAACATTTAGGAAAAAGAGATCATTTAGAGATCACAGAAATTAGGAAGAAAAAATGATTTGCTAGAACATTCAGAATGTTTCAAATTCCCTAATGCAAATGAAAACATTCATTATTGGTCCATGAAATTTCATAGACCAATAATGCTGAAAAACAGATATTGAACTATTTGTAATTTATTAGCTCATGTTCATATTCTCTTCTCTCTCTCTCTGCCTCTCCTTCTTCCTCTCCTGCTCTCCCTTTCCTTTCTTTTTATTCTCTTTCTTCTTCTTCTCCTTCCTCATCCTTTTCCTCTTCCTCTTCTTCTTCCTTCCTTTCTTCTGCTTCTGCTTCTCTTTTCTTTTCTTCTTTTTTCTTTCCTGCCCTATCCTCTTTTTTCCTCTGTTTCCCTTGCAGAAGCACTTTATATCCTGGTAACATAATTCCCTATTTCATTTTAGTCAGCTTTGCAATGCTGTGATAAAATACCTGAGAAATACAACATAAAGGAGAAATGATTTCTTTTGATTCTGTTCTGGAGGATTCAGTATATGGTCAGTTGTCTCCAGTGATTTGGGCCTTATATGAAGTAGAACATAATGGTGCACAGGCAAGGAAGAACCAAGAAATTCACCTCATCATAGCCAATAAGCACAGAGAAGAAAAGCTAAGGATCAGGTACAACATTTACTCTTTAAAGATACAGCCACATTGGCCTGCTTCCTCCAACTGAGTCCCACCTTCTAGCATTTCCACTGCATTCCAAAACCACAATTAGGGGAGACCAAGCTTCTAACAAAGCTTTTGAAAGTATTTAATCTTTAAACCTAACATCTCACTCCTAGACCCCAGAAAGTTTATGTCAATCTCACAATGCAGATGCATCCCACCCACCCTCCAAGAATTCACTGTCTAAACACTTCCAACATTATTCAACTGTCTAAATCCAATGTACCTTCCAAGATTCAAGTAAAGTTTTAGCTGAAGCCTTTACATCCTTCCAAGATAAGTGTCATATAGTAAACATTCCATAAAGGAGGAACAGGTGCATAGAAAGGAGGGAGGCAGCAAATGACAGACAAAATCTATGATAAATATAAAATTCTATAGCTCCTGTCCAATGTCTGGGGCATGTAGTAGCAAGGTAAATATCCTTTAGAAATTTTTAGAGTGCTCATTTGATAGTCATGAATTTCTTCAGATGTATTTTATCATAGAGGTATCTTATTTCATCATGGATTTTTTAAAAGATAGTTTTGCAGGGTATATTAACCTGCATTTGAAATACTTCACTCTGTCAAGTATAGTGGCATATGCCTGTAAGCCTGGCACTAAGAAGGCTGAGGCATGAGGGTCAACACAAATTCAAGGCCAGCCTGGACTATATAGTGAGACCCTTGTCTCAAAAAAAAAAAAAAAAAAAAAGATACTTCACTTCAAGCTATCCTTAATTTAACAGTTTGTATTGAGACATCTGCTGTAATTCTGATGGAATTTCTTTGATAAGTTAGTTGTTTCTTCATTCTAATAGTTTCTCATGTTCTGTTCTTGCTTTGAATTTCTGGAATTTTCATTATTACATACCTTGGTGTAGTTTTTTGTTGTTCTGATTGTAGCTAATTGTAATTCTATATGCCTCACTTAACTGTCTGTCAAGTTCTTTTTTTCATACTTGGAAAGTTTTCTGTCATTACTTCTGTGAACAAGATTTTTATGTCTTTTGGGCTGTCTTCTGATTTTTCATTGATTTTTCTCAATCTTGTATCTTTTCTGTGGATCTTCTAGCAGATGTTGAATTGGTCTTTCATTGTCTGCTGTTCTTTTTAAGAAGTCTTTCATTTGATGATCACTAACTGCAAACCTGTCTTCTAGATCTAATATTTTATCCTCACATTGGTTGATTCTGTCACATATAACTTCAGTATAATTTTTAATCTCCTTGTTTAATGGAATCCAGTTCTTTCCTGTGTTGGGCATTCATGATTTCACTCACGATTTTAGCCTCCTTTTTTGTTTGATATACATGTACTCTAGATACACTAATCATGTCTTTAATTATGGTCATCATCTTTTAATTATCTGTAAAATTGTTGCTGATAGTTTTCCAGAGCCTCAATTATTTGTTTTGTTACTTCTGCTGCCACCATTTCAGAATTTTTATGTGAGTGGCTTCTGATTTCTTCCACTCCAGTGCCCCCTCAATTTTTCTTAGTGAGGTGGAGGTCTAGGGCTGCAGCTTGCTTTTGTGCCTTTCATTTTTTAAAAAATGTGTTTACTTCATTGATGCTTTAAAAGTGCTTATGGTAGCTTTTTACTAGTATCAAGATTGCCTTAGGAAATGACTACGTTTCAGAGATATCTTCTAGGTATAGCAGGATTTTTGGCTTTTGAGTCTGTCCAAAGATCCTGTCCCTTCATTTTACTAAGGTCAAGAAGTTGCTGCCTATTTTCCCTAGCTCCTAGTCCATTGGTGGTAGATTATGGCATTGTTGATAATCCCAAGAAAATCTTGGTATTGATATACAGTGAAGAACAACTGATCACAACTATGTCACCTTGGCTAAAGTAGTACAATCAGAAATAACAATAGCATCATGTACAATCTAGAAAATGACAAACTGTGTTAACTGTTAATTTGCCACCTTAAACCATGGGTACAAGATTTATAATTACACAGTAAAATCTAAAACAATTCAGAAAATTATATACAGTAAATATTCCCTTTTTAGAGCAATTTTACCCTCAGGGGAGAAAAGGTAAAAGGCTTAAGAGAAAAAAAAAGAAATAATAGAAGAGAAAGAGATTAGAAGCAAGGCTGAAGAACAAAAGAAGATTATCCAAGCTTTGGGAAACTGGTGAAAAAGACAGGAGGTAAAGAAAGATAGTAAAGACAAAGACAAAAACTAAATATAACCAGGAAAACTAAAATCAATATTTACACTCATGAAGAATCAAAAACAGTCAAGAGAAAAGAAAGAAAAAAAGCAAGAGAAAGAGAGAAAACAGAACTCTCTCCATAATTTCAACCCTGTGACTCTCTTCCAGGACCTACAGTTTCATGGTGTTCTCTATTACAGGGCATGTTTCCTCTGTCTCTGGTAGACAAAGGAGCTGGACAGAGTCCTGATCCATCCTGTATTATCCCAACAATCCTACAGTAGGATCAATACAAGGGTATTGGAGAATCCCAGCAAGATTGCAGAAGAAACAGGCTGAGGCTCTAATTCTGCTACCTTCAACTCCACAGAAGGTCAGGATGACCTTGGCCTCTGATTGCGGAGTTGGGCCTTGAGCTATAGAGCCTGAACATTCTTGGTTTCTCTTGCTGACCTGATCTCATCTCCCTGATCCTAGAGGTCTCCTGTGGTTGTTCCTCACCCAGTCACTGGGGACCCTGACAGGAAGCCAACCTAAGGCTGTTCTGAGTCTCAGGCTCACCTGGCCCCTCGCTAAAATAGCGCTCTGCCAAGCTCCCTCTCCAGGGGGGGTTTGGATGGAGTCACTTACCAGACATTCTGGTTCACAGCATCCACAGCCCTATGCCACTGGTGCATTGCTGTGTGGTGTCCTCTGAAGTCACCCGCTGTAAGGACTGCTGAGGTCACCCAACTCCACTGTGTCTTTGGACTTGAGCTTCCTCTCATGCAGAAAGCTGAGCATCAGGAGAAAGTGCAGTTCGACACCTCTTTTTGACTGTTTTGAGGTCTGTCTCCTCATTTTCCCCACGTCTTCCAATTCTCCTTTCAGAGAGGTGTTAAGAATTTTGAGGCGCATATTGTTGCTTTGCTTTCTCATGATGCTCTTGATCTCTGTCCTGAAGGTTTTGAATCACGTACACTGGATAGACTCTTTTCCTAGTGTGGAAATCTCTTTATTAGTGCTTACTCCCCAGTGATGTGATACTGGCTTTGGCTGTGTGTTTGATATTTGTACATCTTTTCAACCCATTTAGCCTAGTACGATAAGCGCTGGTAAACGTTTGGCATGAGAGAATCCCTACCAGTTACATCAACTTCTGCAGAGCCAGCTGTGTGAATAACATACATTAAAACTAAGCAGGGCTGTGTGCTTTTCTTTGCTTATTCGGTGGCCTCACAATAAGAGGTCAGACTCTTTCTTCAGGCTGACTCTCTGGCTTTCTCTTTCACAGAGTCCCTCATCTGAGAATATTTTGCTTGTGGGTTACCTCTTCCAGAGGGGAGGGACAGAGGTTAGAAGGCTATCCCAGAAGGTCAGCTGCAGCTGTGATACTGAGTCCTTCCCTTACGGTGTTAGATACACTCCCAAGATGTTGTATCCAGGAGCCCTGGGAGTAAGGGGTGCTATGATTCAGAGGGAGCCCTGAACTCTTTTTAACCATCCCTGATACCCTTGTTCAGACTGATTCTTCATACAAGCTTTGTTGGCCTCTGCCACATCCAAGTACCTGCATGTCCCAGCAAGATCCCTTCAAGGTTCCCTCACATACCTCTGTTTCTAGCGGACCATGACTGAGAATCAGAAATGGCCTTTAGTCCAAATCTTCACAGAGCTTTTGTTCCCATCATTAACTTTTTGAGCATATCTTTACTGTCTGCATTCCTGTCAACATTTTAGTCTTTTTAGCTCAGGACAAGATTTTGCACTAGGATCTACTTAACAACACTCTAGGCTTTCCTAGTTTAAGGAAAGTTAGCTTCTCCATACTTCTGAATTCCTATGTGAACCTGTTCCAAAGGCTTCCAAACTGTGTAGTCAGGTATGCCAACAACAGTGGTCCACTTCTTAGTACAAATTTTCTTTGTCAGCTTTGTCTTATACCTGAAACAACAACTTAAAGGAGGAAAGTATGCACATAAATGGGCACATTTAATTTAAAAAGGGACAGAAAGGGGGCAAAGTGGAATCACAAGTAGTTTTTGAATAGCCATGAATAACTATCTTGAGAAAATCTAGCCCTCCAATAACCCATCTCAGTCTGTGATGGCTTTGACGTCTATATAGTATCTTTAGCTAAGTCCTAGCATAAGGCAGTTAATCTGGCACTTCCTAAAAATGATTTCCTGTTCCCGAGTGTGTACTTTTAATGCTTAGGTTTAGATGAATTCTTCTGATTTTTGAAAGATTCTTCACAAAATTCTTGCAAGACAACATTTGTATAATTCATATCTTTGGTGTAATTTTGTGTAATTCCTCTGAGCCCATGCTGAGTTTGTGTTCCCATCGTGGTACATTTTATACTCCTTGCATAAATTTTTTAAAAGCACAGTCTGTTGAGTTTTTGGATTAATCAGAATTAGTTCTGTCCTGTTGCTCTTTTCTCCATTCTGTTTTTATAACCTAGAATCTGCTAGCTATTTTTGGTACTAGACTCAGGCTTGTTTACCTGAAATTCTGTTATCCACACATCAAATTTCTGAACCTACTACTTAGCTATTTCAGATATTATTTATAACAAGGATATGTACTTCTAGCTTCCTTTTTGATGTACAGGAAAATGAAAAAGCCCTTTACAAAAAAATTTCTCCTAAAAGTATAAGTTCATGAGTATTTCCTGAATCCACTGGAAACTGATGCCTTAGGATGACCAACTAGTTTAAAATCCTAAAGGGAGAGAGGATTCTGCAGGAGAAATACTGCATAAACAGTTGCCACTCTGAGAAAGATACAAACAGGCACAGTGGGAGTTGACCAAAAAGTTAAAAACAAAGTGGCAGAAACTGAAAATAGACTAAGAAGTGCGTCCAGCAGGGAGCTCCACAGATGCAGAAGGTCATGAGCCTTCCAGGTTCTGTTTTTTCTCCCACAGATCCCACTGACTCTGACTTTCACATACACACACAACAACTAGCAGGATACTTGAGGAAGGACACTTTTTAGGGAAGGTCTAAAATTGTGGGAAAAAAAGAAAATCAGGCATTACCAGAAGTTACAGTATTTTCTCTGGGCTCTTGTTCATGTCAGCCTTATGGAACAAGAGTTTAAATCTATGAGAAAAGAACAACAAACACTATCACCATTGAGATGGGAGAAATGGAGAGACAGAGCCTTTACTCTTTGAGGAGAAAATAGAATGTGTTCCAGAACAGGGCTCCATAAAGATGTTACAAACACCGGGAAAGTCGCAGTGAATAAAAAAGTTCTGGAAAGGCCAGAACAAGCGTTAAAATGGAGGGTGAGTCACAGAAACTGAGGAAACACCTCCACGCTCCCTTTCTCCATGAAGTCTGCCATACGTTAACCTAGTAAAAGAGTAACCACGAAAGAGTAGTAGGAGAACTACAACCTGTGAAGACAGAACTTCTTAGAGATGGAGCGCAAATAGGAAGAAGCGAAGCGGAGGGTGAAGGAAGGAGAGCACCGTCATGCCCCTGTGGGAGTCCAAGGAATCCCCAGAGGCTGCAGTGTGGAAGATACAGTGCTCAGACTCAGCCCAGATCTTCACTAGACTAATGTGAACATCTCCAGTGAGCACTTAGTAGTAGAAACTATATTCTCATTTCCAGAAATAAAAACTGTATACATTCATCTTGGCTGGCACACACAAGCAATCTGCTCTCCACAAAAAAAAGGAAAGAAGCTTGGCATGGTGTCACATACCTATATGGGAGGCTGAAGCAGGAGGATTGAAGTTTGAGCCAAGTCTGCACAATTTATCAACTTAGTGAGATCTTGTCTCAAATTTAAAAATAAAAAATAAAAATAGATTACTATTAACTGTTCCTTTTAATATACCAATAGATATCAGCAGTACAACTATCATATATATATTTATATATATTCCCTTCTTTCCTTTTCTTCAATTCCCTCATCCCAGTTGTTCCTTCTCTTTGAGCAATTTCTTTCCCTTTCACAATGTCTAGTGTGCCTTTTGGGTTTTATTTACTCCTTCAGGTTCTTACACTAGGGAGACAATACAATGTTTACACATGTTGGTTCAATTTATTTAACTTATGAGATGGTCTCTGGTTGTATCTATTTACCTATAAAAGCCTTGAGTTTATCTTTTTTCTAGCTGAGTAATACCCCATTGTATAAAAGTACTAAAACTTTTTTATTCATTCCTAAGCTGGTGGGCATTTGGGTTTTTTCCAAGATTTAGCTATTACAAATTGTGCTGCGATAAACATGGGTGCACATATATTACTGTAGTAGGATGTTTTTAATTCTTCTGGGAAAATACCCAGAAGGGGAACAGCTGGGTTGAGTGGGACATCTAATCCTAGGTTTTGAGGAATCTCCAAAGAATTCCCACGGTAGTTTCACCAGTCGGCACTCCCACCAGCAGTGGAGAAGGGTTCTTTTTTCCCCACAGACCCGCCCCACAGCATTTGTCATTGCTTGATTTCTCGATTGTAGCCATTCTTTCTGCAGTGAGATGGAATCTCAGTGCTGTTTTAGTCTGCATCTCTCAAATGACTAATGATGTTGAACATTTTTTCATATATTTATTTGCCGTTTGTATTTCTAATATAACAGTCACTGTTACTTCCTATCGTTTGTCTTGAAATCCTGTATCATTTTTATAGTTTTTGTGTTGCTTTGTTTTTGTCTATGTTGTTGTTATTTTGGTTTTTTTAAATTCTCCTTAAAATAAAATAAAATTGATTGGAAAAGTAACTCAGTGTAAAGGCCCTCAGTTCAATTTTCAATGCCAAAGAATAATAGTAATAATAATGATAATAATTAATACTCATGATAATAATGTAAACAACAAAAGAAAGTGAAGAGGAGGAAGATGAGAAAGAGGACAGAAAAATAGCTAGAAAAAAATTAATTTCCAGGGGAAAACCCATGAATATAATGATGTTCAATTACAGCACAGATCTTGGAAATTTCTGACAGATAATTTGAAATAGCCATAATGGAAATGCTGAATGCTCAACATCAGAACTACTTCAACACAGAAAGAGAAGCTGACCGAAACAAGTGGAAGTCCCATAAATAAAAAATGTATTAAAAAAGACTTTAAAGGGATAGGCATGAGAGACCTTAGCCAGGGCTCATTAGTAGACCTGATACAGGAAAAGAATCTATAAACTTGGTGAGTGTTCCACACAAATTACATAAATCGAAATTCAAAAGTCAAACAATTCCAAAATTTTAGTTGGAGATGTTAATATTCCTGTTGCTGTTTGATAGAAAAGGTAGAGACTGAAAATCAAAAAAAGAAAAGACAAAAAGAGCAAACCCTTACAACCCATTTGGCCTAATTAACATTTATAGAATGTTCCATTCAGTAGGAAAGTAGAGTCTCCACCAGTGCAGCATTCCTCAAGATAGACTATTTCCTGAGACATAAACATACTTTCATAAATTTAAAATAATAGAGAGCATCACTTTCTGAACATTCATTTCTGAATATTTAAAAGAAAAAACTAGAGCCTGTTATAGAATAATAAATTCAAAGCCTGGGATAAGATTGTTTTTAAAAAAAGTGTTCGGAAAATTTTGTTCTGCCAGGATATAAGCAGGTTTGAAGAAGGAGAAAGGGAAGAGATGGGAAAGAAATGGGGAAGAGGGGAGGGAGGAGGAGGGGGAGGAGGAAGAGAGGAGGAGAGGAGGGGAGGAGGAGAGGAGGGGGCACGAGGGAGCTTTAATGGCACCTACATCAAGAGTCCCCATGGACCACAGCTGGAACCACTTGAACAACTAAATACATCATTATAATATGAGATTGAAAACTGAAGAACTAGTTCTGATTTCACAGCAGTATAAATAATTAATTGAATAAATAAAGACAGGAAAAGGGCAACTCTCAATCTGAGAAGATTTTCCATCTATAAAAGAAAAGATTGAATAAATAGAAATTCCAATTAGGAGTCCACAGTAATAATTACCCTGTTTGGCATTCACAAGTGATTATTAAAATTAATTGGTAAAAGTTTGAGATAAAACAAGATATTTATGTATTGTTCTTAAAATGTATATGCCTAAATTAGAAAAGGAGAAATAGTAACCATAGGATGGAAAATACAGGTAGCACCTTTTTAACCAGGTGATCAATGTTAAAAACAACAGGAATATCACATATTTATATCATATATCTCATGATCTGGTAAATTTAGAAGTGTGTTACAATTTTATCATATTTTTTAAAAACATTCAGTTTCAGTCAAATCAGGAGTAAGCACAAATTACAAGAGACTGTAAAAAATGATTGCTTGGTACTCTTCAAAAATGTTAGTCATAAAGGAGAGAGTGAAAAGGAGTCACAGCTTGGAAGAGACCAAGAACACAAAGCAACCAAGCTTAGATCTTGTAAAAGGAAAATAATGGAAAACGTGTGGTACCACAAGAGGGTCTGAGGTTCAGTTAACGGTATCATTAAGAATGTCTTGATTTTGACAAGTAGACTATGATTATGTATAATGGTAACATTGTAACAACATTAAAATTTGTGTCTACAAGGAAGTGATGGTTTAAGATTACCTTAACATAAAGTTTTTAAGGGAAGAGTACTCCTTGAATAATAGATTATTTCCACAGATAAACCTAGCATCAGAATGCATAATTTTCTGAGGCGAGTAAAGGTTTTAAGAACTCAAAAGTATGAATCATGCTCACCCTAATATCTTTTAATTCCTTGTTTTATCTCTCATATATCTCAATTCCTAGTTTTTCCTAAAGTAGTACCCAGACACTGAATATCAACTATGTTCAATGTTTGATTTAATGTTCCTAATGTGAAAATCACCAAGAATCCGAGATGCTCCTGGATCCTGCGCCTTCTCTCCACAACCTGTCTACACTCTTCCAAGTACTCTTTCAGCCTCATTTCTGGCATCTATAACTGTAATCCAAAATCTCTTTTGTGAATGCAAGGATAAGAACACACTCCGTGAAAGAGATTCAGTCCATGAATTGATGGAATAATAAGAAATCCTAGAAAAGTCCTGTAAGAACCATATGCCAATGTTGGAACCTAGTTCATGCTTAAAATCCAAGGAAGTATCACCGAAAATTTAAATACGCTTTTCACTATGTTTAGAAAAGATATTATACTAACAGTTCTGGAATTTTAATTCACAAAAGTATATCCATCTCAGTTTTCAAGTGCACATACCTCTTAAAGTTCTGTTCTGCATTTCACACAGTTTGAATTGCTTCTAATGGCCTCACACACATTGCATCTGGCATTTTTCCATACCATTCAACAACTTCCGGTTGCTGCAGTAAAAGTGAAACTGTCTACCACGCGCTGTAAGATTCTGTGTAGTCTGGCTTCTCTTTCCTTTTCATACCCTGTCTCATATTTTCCTAAATTCATTGGCCATCTTTCAATCACACTAAACTCTTTCCCCATCCAAGTCTTTCAACACACTATTTTTTCTACCGTGCTGCTCCTCCCTCTTGTTGTAACACGAACTTCTTTAAGTCAAATTCAGTCCATTAATGTAGGAAAACTCTCCTTAACCTTCTTGATAAAATCAAACCTCTGTGCAAGCTCTGGAGCCCATGTTCTTCTACGTGGATACAGTCAAAGATTTCCTGGTAATTTGAATACGGCCTATTTTCTTTCGTAATCTCTGAGACCTGTGCATATGAGAACCACTAGTGGAGTGTCCGGCACATCGTAAATCATCAAGTCACATGACTCGATGGATGACGTCACTAAGGAGCAACGGGCCCTGCCTCTTCCATGTTGCCCTATAAGGTGCATTTCTCACTTACACTCCTTTATAACAGAAAGCGTGATTGGATGAATTTGTCAGCCTCTACCATGGTCTCTCACTTTGAAGAACACCCTTGTAAAACATTCATCTCATAAGCACGGAACTACGTCATCTGCCAAACTTTTCCTCGAGTTGATAGGTCACTTGCGAATGCTTTCAGTTAGAGGCAGTGTGGGAGTATGTTTTCCTCTAAGCCATTCTCCTTTATGTGGATCTTCTTCCTGCAATCACTTTCCTTGGCTAGAAGTGGAGGGATGGCAGGAAGTTCAAGATTCCATGCCCTAGTTATTAGACCTAAAATGTACACTTTGACCGGGACACCATAACTGGACGACTATGAAACCTTAGTAGCCTGGCAATTCTCTGGAGTTTCACAGCCTTATTTATTAGAATATGTGATTATTCTATGTAGTCTCACAGACTGCTCACTATAATGCTTTTTGCCAGATGATAATGAGCTGTATGGAATTCTCAATAAATGATTTGTCCCTCAAAATAGGGTAATTACAGCATTATATCATTTGCTATAAAGCACTTGGGACTTTATAAAGAAGTATTCTAGTAATGCAAAGTAGTTCCGTGGTCATAAAGATTTTATTATCATTGTAAAATTGAAAGCACTTGTTTATAGAGTACTGGTATACCTCCTAATATTAAAACATTGAATTTTGAAATAAAATTGTCTCTGTGCTGTAGAAATTTATTGCTTATTTATCTGTCTTGCTCTCAGAAGTGTCTCTCACATTACTTTGGTTGCAAACATTATTCTATAACCATAAAGATATAGCCTTTTATATACCAGGCACTGGGGCTGGGGATTTAGCTCAGTGGCACAGTGCCTGCCTTGCAAGCACAAGGTCATGAGTTCGATTCCTGGTACCAGAAATAAAATCAAAATATATATATATATGCTAGGCACTGTGGCAGATGCTGGAAATGTACATAAAATAACTTCTCATCCACTTGACAATAATTACAGTGAAATGAACTGTAAATGGTGGTCTATGTTCCACTTAATGCCACAAATAGTGGAAAAGAGGAGCGGGATACAAAATAAAGAAAAATAGAATGTGTTGTGAATGATGTGCTGATAATTGGATTGCTGATTTCTGGAATACATAACCAGTTGTGGTTACTACAAGATTTCCATGATTATTTAGACAATTTTAAGCCACATTAAGCAAAACAACAGATTCGCAGTGGAAGTACAAGAGTGGATGACAGAAAGAGAGGGTGGTGTGTGTATAAACGTTCCCATCCAAACTAAGATGATGTGGTACACCACATAAGCTCCTAAGAATTAATGACTATACATTCTCTAATTCACAAATGTATGAAACACCTTAACAATTGATTGAACTGAGGGGAAAAATCCATTAAATGGATGCAAAAGATGATTTCCTTTCCACCATCAGTGATGGTATTATTATTTTCATGGATAGAAAACAAGATCTGACTGATATCAACATTTAAACTATAAATGTATGGCTTTATTTTGGTGGCATTTGGCTATAATTATTGGCATTATTGGTGATAAGAAAGCTATGCTTTTTAAAAGAAATTACTTAAAGTTAACCATAGATGCATTTCTTGAAATAATTTGCTTAGAATTGCTTTTTAATTCGTTCATTATTTAATTAACAAGTTTGATTCTCCTTGATAAAAATTAGTGTGAAAAATTTAAAAATCACAAAAGACATGGTAATAAGTTACCTGTGCATGTGATTCCTCATGCAACTCTCACTTTCTGGGTGTAGGAAAAGATCACCAATCAAGGCACTGCTTACTGATCCCTGATGCAGTCTCTAAATTCTTTGAACATAATTATTTGTCATGAAGTGACAATAATTGGTATAAAATATCATGTAAACTTTCTGTTCTTGGTCAAGTGGAGCTAAGTGTAGGTCCTGGAGAACAAAATTTACCCTTGCCTAGAACTTTCCCCAGGGAATCCAATTTAATGAACCACTAAAACTACATGAGTATCTTATAATATAATGCTACTAGACTAAACTTTAGGGACCACAGAACACTCCAGACATATACTCTTATTTAGAGAGAGAAAATAACCTTCACAGTATAATTAGAAAAGACTAAGTGCTATATTGTGAGGTATGACATTCTCTTAAATTTGCATTTATAAGGAGTAATCAATTGACCAAAGACACATCAAGAAAATGGTAGAACCCCGCCTGATATGAAAGTAAGATAGTCAGAGGAAGGCGCTTAAATCTGAGAAATTTGGGAACCTGTTAAAACAACATCGTATTCCCAAAGCGCAGAGCAACCCAATAATTTCATTTAATAGGGAAATGACAAAAACTGGTCTTCAGAAGCTTTCAAGGATTTCTACTCACGGTTAACATTCAAGAAGGCACCTTTGCTGAGTCAAAATGAAATGAGCTCAAAAACTGAGAGGCATAAATGAAATGAAAAATACTGATCTTTTAGGCAGAGCCTCCCATCATGCTGCCCTGAGTGTATTTAAAAGACATAAAAAATTCATGCTCTTGTGGAAAGAACACTAGATCATGCCATTCTTTCTTTAAAGTATGTCTGGAAGAATCCCAAGACCACGTTTACAGCAGAAGCTTGATATTTACATGATTATTTTATAACAGAAAGTAAGATAAAACATTGTTTTTGTTTTTATTTAGAGAACTGACAATAAAAATAAAATCTCGGTAACAAATAAAACCTACATTTCAGGTTTAATGGAAACAAAGCTTTGTAACTAGGAAGAGGGAAAGGGGTTGACAGGAGAGTAGGGGGATGGGGAAAAAGAACCACGTTATGTTGTAGGCAGGTACAGATCCCGCGTAATGAGCGTGAGCGTTACGTACACGTGAAATGTACCAATCAGTGCAATTCATAAAAAAGTAATTTTAAAATGTCAAAAATTTAACAAAATTTTAAAAAGCCTAAGCGTTTCTTTTTAGTTCCCACAGTTTCCTATTTTTTTATTTTTATTTTTTTTTTAAATTTTTTTGGTTTTTCTCCGGTACCAGGAACCGAACTCACGACCTTGCACTTGCCAGGCAGGCGCTTTGCTGCTGAGCTAAATCCCCAGCCCCCCCACAGTTTCCTATTTGTGGACACAGTTGTTATTCTGAGCCCCCTCCAATTCCAGTGGAGCACAGAAAACATAGTTTAAAATATAATGAGCTCTTCCCTGTGCTCAGGCTTTTTTTTTTTTTTTTTCTTTATGGTACCGGGAAGGGAACTCATGACCTTGCGCTTGCCAGGCAGGCGCTGTGCCCTTGAGCTAAATCCCCAGCCCCTGTGTGCAGTCTTGATGTGCTGTGTCACGTTTCAAACTGCAGGAAGGAGGAGCACTGCTACTTGTCCACTTCAGGTGGTCATCACGGAAAACAAATGTGCAAAATACAAGAGCAGATACACTCTTTAAAATGTCAAAGAGCAACACTGATATTCTGAAGTATAACAAAGTAATATCTTGTTTCAACATGCTCATCTATAATTTTGCCAGACTGAACAAGTGCAAAACAAATCGAGCCTCCTGAATTGCTTCTATACTTTAATCTCTAGGAGCGCTCCCTCAATTATGCAGTCAGAATAAGTTATCCAACTCTGTGGTCAGGGAGAACTATTCAAGCAAAACAACCTAAAATAAAGAAAATAACTGTTTTAAAAGCATTGGAATTGTTTGTAATGAACAAAAGCTGTGCCATATCCACAACACATCACAAAGCTCTGATTTCATCAGATAATTAATGTGTGGTCCAGCAAAGTCAGCAGAAGCTCAACACAGTAACTGGCTTGTGTCTCTCCTGGACCCGTGACAGGTGCAGGTACCTGATTATAGCACTTTATAAAGTGTGATCAAAGCCTCAGACAATTCTTTTTGTGCACCATGGTTGGCAACTGCAACTCACACAGAAATTTTAAATTCACTTTTTACACTATGGCTCATGTCACTGGGGCTTTGATAAAAATCTTAAAGTATGTAAGGTATGAAAAGGCTCAAAGAAAAATGTACAAGAATTAATGAGAATTCCTCATCCCTAATCAGTGTTATTGTGCCAAATGCATGTTCTCTATCATTCTTGGAGAAACTGTTCAGGGAGAAATAGCTGATTATGGATGTGACGGTTTTGCCTAAATAATGTTGTTGCTAAGTAGGGGATAAATAAATTACATTCGATGTCATTGCAAATAAAACTGACAATGAAATATTGCAAAAATCTCACATCATCAGTATTCACTTCTTCCAAATCAGAAATCTCAGAAGTGTCCTTGTCATTTCAATGCACCTTGAAATACTTTTACTGGACACTGTCTGGTTCGGCGTATCACCTCTTTGACACTCCTTGGCAGTAACCAGAGAGGGCAGCAAGTTCAGTGTGCCTTGGGATAGACTGCATGGAAAACAGTATTGTGGTGAAAAGAGAAACAGTTTGATATACACACCATGGGCTTTGAATATGAATAGCTCCACAAGAAGCTATACCAGAGACAGTCAGTCACACCCAAGCGTGAATGAGGGACATGAACAGGACTGTCACGGTACAGGGTTTAGCAGAAGAGTCAGGGCCAGACACAGGGCAGTACAGGAAATTTAGGAATGCAACTGGAACAGGACACAGAGCGTCACACAGATGGTGGGTGTGTAAAAGTACTGTACCGCCTAATCTGATGTTTTATGTCTGGCTGGTATTGTCCACATTTACATCTATGAGGGAACTTTTTCAAAAAGATACAATAGCTATTACAAAAATTAACAGTTTTCTCATAAATTTTAATCAGGACCAAAGAAATTACACTAAGACGATTCACACATGCCACAGGTTGGGAAAAGCCAGACAGTGAGTAGTCTGGTTTATTCTTTCTTCTGTGATTAATACGGGCTCCCATGAACTGAATACGTAAGACTGATGAGGACTCTGCAGTGAGTCAGCAGAAGACATTACTATAGTTCCCTAAGCAGGAACTAAGTATATGAGATGGAATTAAAATTAAACATTAGTATTTCATGTAAATGAAATCGTCGAAGTGGTCCCCAAATGTTTTACTAATAACTCTGCCTTTATCCACAGAAGTTGGATTTGTTATTTCTTCAAACTGTTATTACAGCAAAAGGAGGCAGTAAGCAAAATAATAGTCTAGATTTCACTTTCTAGGAAAATAACTCTGTAAATATTGTAAGAAATGATGACATAGAAAACAGCATTTAATACATTAGAAGACTATTTCTGAGGCCTCAAGCAGCAAGAGTATTTATAACCTTTAATTTAGAGAAGGAAAGGTATACAGCAAAAAATTATAATAGAGCAGAATGAATTTAAGGTTTGTAACATTTTCTAATGCAACATTTCATTCCAAAGGACCAATAATATTAGAATGAGGATTATGTCTTTAAGGCAATTTAATCTAAATTTCTATGAAGCTAATCTTTATCATTGACCTTTCCAACATTGTGTAGCTAATGCTAATTATTGCTGTCTTTTGCTTTCCCCCATAAGCCCACCTTCTCACATATTGAGTTGAAATCTAAATCTTTGGAAGACTTTGAATGTTCATTTTCATTTTGTTGATAGTAACAGACCACCTGGTCTTCCCATCTTTCAGTTTTGAATAGTAAGGGTAAAAATAAAGAATCAGGGGCAGGGGACATAGCTCAGTGGTACAGTGCCTGCCTGGCAAATGCGAGGTTGTGAACTCAGTATAAATAAATTAATAAATTAATAAAGTAATTAATAAGATTACATGCCTCAGCTGATACTTTGAGCTTGATGTGACATACACTTGTTTATACAAATAAATTTTTCTACAAAATTTTTTAGGCCCAGTGGAGTTAACATACCTCTTACTTCTCACTCCCCTGTAAAAATTTAGAACTGCAACTTTGGTTTCATGTGAGGAAATGCATGCATGAAATTCAGTACATTAGTGCATTAATGTGAACAATCACATGACTGCCAGAATAAATGAAGGAGCAGTGTACAAAATTCAACATCCAGTTCAATAATCAAGAGCTGAGGTCACGTGCTATATACCAGTCACTCTTCCCATCACAGGAAATACACCGGTGAGAAACACAGACCACTAAAACTCATTACCTTATTGAAGTTCATATGCTTGATTAAACAAAAATAGGAAAAACTTCTTAGCAATTTATGAAGAGGAAAATATATATACTATAAATGGGTAGTTGCTGAAACTATTAATATCAAAATAATCAATTTAAATTTCAAAAGCATTTTCTTGAAAATCAGGAAAAACACAATGAGATCCACAAATACCCTTTCTGCTCTACACTGTACAGAACACTCACTTAACTCCAATAGGACAAGAATGAAAAAAATCTATAAAATATGGAAAAGAAAAAAATACGTCAATATCTGGATGACATGAAATACATGTAGAAATCCATAAAAAGTATAGTTAAACAATCAAATTTAATACTTCATGGATACAAAAGCAAAATATACCAAATTAAATTATATTTCTGTACCTCAATTACAAACATATAAAAATGAAATTTCAAAGATAGCACTTTAATTGTATCAAAATGCCATGGGAACTATTAATAAATCCAACTGAATAACTGATTATGTTGAAATCTTTATGAGACTATTTCACATTTACTTGAAATATATTAGAAAATTGTATTGATGAAGATATATGTTTAAATAACTAGATTTAATTGTCCAAATATTTCATTCTTCCTAGATTAACCTATAAATCCAGTGATATTTTAATTCAATTCTCAATACACTGTTTGCTTGGCAGATGAGAACACTAGACACAACACTTCTAAAATTTGTATGGAAGAGAAAGAAAGCAAATAGCCAAGGCATCCATGAAATGTCAGAAACAGATGGAAGGATTTGCCTCTCGTGATGCCTATTATTACTTTTTTATATTGTTTTTTGTTTTTCTTCCAGTACCAGGAATTGAACTCATGAATTTGTGCTTGCCAGGCAGGCACTTTGCCACTGAGCTAAATCCCCAGCCCCAGATTCTTATTATTATTATAAACACAAGTACTAATTTTGTTATTGGCATAAGAATAGAAATATGAAATGATCCAACCAAAAGGAGCCCAGTAAAAGAGCTTTATGTATATCTACATATACTCACATGTGGGAAGTTGTAATTGATAGGGTAGTTATTTTAGACCTGTAGGGAAAGAGCAGACTTGTGTAACTGGTTATCTATACAGTTCAATGATAGATGATAGATAGATGATAGATAAATATACAGTTGAGGAAGATTCATGAAATTTATAAACAAGAATATTTGCAGTTATATTTGTTATCATACCTTAACAAAATACAGATGAGACATTGATAATGATGCATAAATAAATCATCACTATAATAATAAACTCTCCTACTTTAAAATGGATAACATGATCATGAACAGACACCATATGAAATCAATTAAAATAAAGTAATATTGAATAGAAAAACCAGAAACTGGATCAATACTTGCAATAAATATTATTGACCATTAGCTGGTACCCAGAATATGTGAAGAATTTTTATAACTATTTAGAAAAAATACATAAAATGGGCAAAAGAAACAAGTAATAACACTAAGTCCCTGAAAATTTCCTGTACTCCTGGTGGTCTAGATAATGATCATCAGTAAAGTATAAAAATGTTTCAAAATTCAACCAATTGGATAAAGTTAATCCAGTACCTAATAATGTTCACTGTATGCTTGAAATTGTCCAATAATTCTGCTCATATTAAAACGATCTGGAGAGACAGTTGAATACACATACTGAGAGACATGGAAAAGACGTGTTGGCAAACTCTCACACAAATAAAAAACTGGAAATGAGCCAATGGATTATGCAAGATTTGAGTACATTCTGATATATTTGGGCTATAATACAAGAACAAAGGTGGACAATTCATAGCTACTTTACTGAAAGGAATAACCCCCCTGCTTAATGTGGATTTATAATAGCCTATTAAAAATAAGTACTTAACATTTCATTGATTTGAACTTCGAATGAGAAATCGTTCATTGTTTATAGATGTATCAATTACTTTTAGGGAGGAGAAATAAAGCAGGTAAATGATTCACAAAAATTAAGTTCAGTGGCTTTGGAAGTCAACATGTCAGCACTTGAGAACACAAGCGTTGATACCTTATGTTCTGGAATACGTACTCGAGACTGTATGGCAATTAGTCTTGAAAGACAGGTGTTTCCTTTTGGGCAAAGCAGTGATTCTCCTGTTACTTACAGGAATAAGGATTATGTCTTTGTCCCCAAAGTCGTGTATTAAAGTCTTGGTTACCAGCTGATGTGCTTTTGAAAAGTGTTTGGCTTATGAGATTCTAATATCATCATGTGGATTAATCCTCTCATGATATCATAGTTTTCCTGTTCTGGACACAGAAAGAGGGTGTGTTGATTTGGGGTTTTTTGTAATGGAAACAATATAATACAGGGCACATATTTTATATGATTATTCATAATAGTCACCCAAGGAATGATATACAAAAGACTGCAGGAAATCTGTCCACACACTAAGACCAAGGAATCGAGCCAAGAACATGGATCCCACGGAAATGTCCTGCATGAGTCCATCTGAAGACCTAGAGCCCATAACAGTGCCTCCCACGAGTCCAACTGGAGGCCCAGAGCGTATAACAATATCTCATGCAGGCCTGTTTCATGGATCTGCCCTGGGAAGGCCCAAAGGTCAGTGGTGGAATCTAGGAAGTCTGTGCCAGCAGGATAAAGGACCTATATTAGCTAGCTGACGGATCTGCACTGCAGCCAGGAAATGACGTGCAAAGCAAGAACCAGAACTCCCCTTATAAGTACCACAGCCATCCTCAGCAACAGTGAGGTCCCGAGCTCCTCCAATGGTGAAGACAGCTGAGTTCCCATCAGGAAAGTTAATGCAGCAGGCTTCTCCAGGAGACTTGCAGTGTACCATCCTCCCCTTGGAGCCAGGAAGAGATGCTCAGAGTGAGGACCAGAGCTCCCCCAAAGTGAACCAAAGCAATTTTCAGTTTCAGTGAGGTCCCGAGCTCCTCGGAGGATGAAAACAGCCAAGTTCATCAGGGAAGCCAACATGACGAGCTCCTCCAAAAGAACCAACAGCTCCTTACAACTTCGACCGGCTCCAACAGCCTAAATTCTTCTCCAGGTCTGCCTCTAATGCTGCTGGCAACAGTCCCCAGGTGGGCCTCCCACACCCAGCACCACACTTACTCAGTTCAGTTGAGGTTACAAGTTGACCACCCATTGTCAGTCCACTACAGTGGGCCTAGTTAAAAGTAACAGATCCTGGGGCCACGACCTTGGGACCATATAAATATCTATTTCAATATCATTGTATAAATATCTTTTTGGTATATAAAAATAAGGGCTGGGGATTTAGCTCAGCGGCAAAAGCGCCTGCCTGGCAAGCGCAAGGTCGTGAGTTCGGTTCCCGGTACCGGAGAAAAACCAAAAAAAAAAAAAAAAAATAATAATTGTAAGAGATACATTCTCCAAAGAAGATAAACAAATGGCCAAACTGCACATGAAAAGTTGTTCAGCATTATGCGTAAGAATACCAGTGCATATCAGAACAAGATTAAACATCTGATAGTGAGAACTTAGGTAAATCAAAGTTCTCACTGCTTAAATAATATAGTTTGTCATGAAAACTCACACCTACTCACCTGGCTGCTATAAAAACAAGAGAAAATAAGTGTTGATGATGATTTGGAGAAGTTAAAAGGGTTGTGCATTATTTGAGGAATGTAAAATGGTGATATTCTTATGGAGTGTCTTTAAAAAATTAAAAATAGAATTTATGACCTAGTAATTCCACATCTAGGTATACAGCTCAGAGAATTGAAAGCAAGGTCTTGAAGAGATATTTGGAAACCCATGTTCCCACAGTAGGGAGAACAGTTTTCAGTACCTAAAATCCAGAAGTAAGTATCTATTGTCAGAGGAAGAAATAAATATAATGTGATGTATACATAAAATGAAACATTATTTAGTCTTAGAAAGTAAATGCTGATGTATGTCTTACTGTAAATTAAGGCCATTATGCTAAGAAGGTCAGCTACAAAAAGACAAATATTATATAATTTTATTTATTTAAGTTATTTAAGAGGCATCAAAATCAAGAGACAGAAAGGAGGATGGCGATCATCAGGGACTAGTGGGAGGGGGAAGTGGGAAGTAATTATTTAACGGATAGAAAGATCGTTTTACATAATGACGGAGATTGGAGGTTGTGATAGTTGCACAACAGTATGAATCAGCTTAATGTCATAGAATCAATTTTCACTTAAAATTAATGATAACAGATTTTTATGATATGTGTGCTTGCCATAATCAGAAGAGTAAACATTTTAAAGCTACAAAGGAAAAAGCAAGATTATCTCTTCCACTGAGGAAAAATCAGTGAGGTTTCCTTGTAGTCCTCCCAAATGATTTTCTAAATTCAATGAGTGTAATCACACCTGTAATCCCAGTACTCAAGAGGCTGATCACCATGAGTCTGAGGCTAGCCTAGGCTACATAGTGAGTTCAAGGCCAGCGTGAACTACACGGTGAGACCCTGTCTGAAAAACAAACAAAAAAAGATTTTCTAAGCTTCGTGTTCCTCAGCTGAAAGTCAGCTCACTGTAAATACAACTTCACTGCAGGGTCCACATCACCTGTCTGACCTCTCTGTGATTTGGGTAGCAAATTGAGGTAATGCAAACACAAAAGTTCCTGTTGCTTAAATAATATAGTTCTGGCATAAACAGCACAGTCCTTTATTTTCCGTCCTATGAATCATACCTCTTCAGCCATTAGGAACAAAACTGTGACAGGTAAATTTGTGAGCTTGTGAGCAGAATAACATCTCAGTTCCTTTACCATTCTTGACAAGTAGAAAGGTCTGGCAGGAAGAGAAGCATGCAGTTGTGAGTCCCACCTATGAGGCTTCTGGCTGGACATAATGGTCAGTAAATTTACACAAATATGATATGGACAGTATTTTAAAGTATGTAACATAAAGAAGGGAAAATAAAATTAGAACCACCTTCTCAAATGTTTTGAGAGCCAAATAATTGCAATCTTCCCTTCCATAAAAATATGTGGAATCTAAAATTTTTTCATATCCTTATATATTGTAAAGTTGGTATTATATTTCCACATTGCTTTTAAATATTATCTTTAATTTTCTCTGATAATTTCTAATCTTTAAATTTATTGCTTTGGGGGCTGGGGACTTAGCTCAGCGGCAAAAAGCACCTGCCTGGCAAGTGCAAGGTCGTGAGTTCGGTTCCCGGTACTGGAGAAAAACCAAAAAAAAATAAAAAATAAATAAATAAATAAATTTATTGCTTTGTATTTTATAGTTTTTAAAAATTCTAGACTGTTACCGTGTATGGATATGCAATAATTCCTTTATTTAATTAATTTCCTATTCTGGGAAATGTGATTAGTCTCCTATTTTAACCATGCACTTTAATTTATCCGCTGAAGTCTGTGCCAGCCAAGCGTATTGCCTGGCCAGCTGTAGAGGCTGCGGGTTCTGGGCCTGTACCAACATTTACCTTTGAATATAGTGCAAGGATGGCTGAGAACAATAAGAAACGTGAAAGCAGACTGAGTACCAGAGAGTTTAAAAATAACCAACACGGCCACAACAGTCTCCATTGCAAACACAGCTTATTTAGGAAGAAGTTGTTCCAGGAATGAGTATATTCTGTTTTATTTCTAAGAAGGTGATAAATCCTTATGACAGCTATGACATCTATACACATCATTCGTAGTTTCATCTATCTCTTCTTTTTGCACATGGTATCAACATTTGTCTGTAAGAGCAAAACCAGGACAATCCTGAGGGGCAGATACAATACAGGTTCAAAGTTTTTCATTAAGCAAAACACTTTGGATTTAGTTTTGCATGTGGGAGGAAAAAGAGTGACTTTTTTATTTTAAAGAGAATAATAAAAAAAGAGCAATAGCAAAATACCAACAACATAGACAAAAGCAAAACAAAGCAAAACCAATAAAAATGATGCAGGGTTTCAGAACAAAATAATAGGGATTAACAGTAGTTGTTATATTACACATTGTTATCTTTAATGAAGTTACTCAGATTACCAGATGTAACAGTGCAAGATTGCTCAAACCATTAAAGACAATAAAAAAAAAAACAAAGAAAATAGAAACTAGACAGAGTTTCACTAGACAGGATGGTAGGAATTCATCAGTGTTATATTGCATATGGTTGTATTCAAATTAGTTGTTCAGATTACCAGATAGAAGCATGCAAAATTGGTCAAAAAAAATTAGGCATTAACTGTTCCTTTCAATAAACTGGGATGAAAGGAGAAAAAGAAAGGGGAAGGAAGGAAGGGAAAATATGGATAGATAGTAGATAGATGATGGAAAGAAGGATAGCTGGGGTAACTGTACTGCTGAAGTCTAATGGTCTATTGAAAGAGTGACATATTTTTATGAAAAATTAACAAGCTTTTTGTAGAAATTCTAGATGCTAGTGACTATAAAAAGAGGTTTCTACTACTTGTAGTCAGAGAATGAGGGGGATATGTACAAATTTGGGGGACTTTATTAAATTTGCACTAATAGAATCAAGTTTCATGTGGCTCAAGAGACAACTTGTGGGGACATAAAACATGGGCCATATAAGGAAGCAAAGAATCCAGCATTTGAAATCTTCCTCATTTTAATGACACTAGGAAATGTTATTACTCTCATTTAATCCCATAAAGTTTAGTAATCATAATGTAATCTTTACTGTAAGTCCAAATGTTTTATCCAAACTATTTACAACCAGGCATAAGCCAAAGTACTCAGTTTCCAATTTTTAGGAGATAGCAAAATGTGTAATTTATTATATAATATTCCCAGTGGCATTTTTGGCAACAGTTTGCAGGCAATACTATAATATCACTGTAGTGAAGCACATAGAGACTCATAATTATGTAGAATAAGTAAAGGTTATAAAGAATTTCACAAGTTTTTCCTCAAGTGAATTTCCTATATAATAAAGTAGAGAATTTTGGTTTATTTGAGTGTTTAGATTTCAGAATTATACATGAGGCAATGGGAAACCATGTGCTGTGACACATGACATAGGACAGTACAACACAGCAGACTGGAAAATAAATTACATGTACTGAATGATCAATATTAGATATTAGATATAATAGTTGTAGTAATGTAAAAAATAATCAATCTGTCAAGAGATTAATATATCATAAAAAATATCATTTTCTCTGATATTCTATAGGATACATTACAAAATCTTATACAAAATATAAATGTCTGCTGTCAAATCAAAGTTGACATTCTACTAATTTAATGATAATGTATTTTCTCACTGTATAAAGGATATTTTTGCTTCTGGCTTGAGCTCTACAATATGCAGAGAATAAGTTATGATTTAGACTTTTGCTTGTTTTCCATGGTCATGTTTTGGCAAGTAGAACGTGTTCACGGATACAGATGGTATGGTGGGGAATTATATACTCAACAGCCTGCTCTGTGTGTTGGACCAGCACTTTCACTTGGAGGTGCATAGAACTAATATTCTATATTCTACTCCAAGAGCTATCTTGTCTACCAGGTTAGATTCAAACAGTTACACATAGAACTGAGACAACATACAAAGTTCAACCGCCAGCTTGTGATCCTCAGGTTTTTAGACTGCTTGGCTCCACATTGTTCTTGATGGTTTATTTGTGATATTTGATTTAATCTTTCCAATATTTAAATTCAGAAAATTATTTTTACCCACATATTACTTACAAAGAGTCATTTCTAAATATGTGAAGATTTCAGTCAAGGTTGTATAGAAAAATAGGAATATATTAAATTTGGAAAAAGTTTCTGCATAACACCAGAAAGTACACTCTAGAACATTAGGGATTTTTTTCATATTTTTACTATGGTGCTATTTGATATTAGGTGATCTTTAGTCAACAAATGAATATTATTATGAGCAACAAAGAAATGCGATTGCTTTAATTGGTCCTTTTATTTCAATTATTAGCTTATCACTGCATTTCATATGTGCTTATAAAAAGGCTAAGAAAGAGTTCAAACTTTTGCCTGTAGCTTTTTGAGTGTTGTTTCAGTGAAGAAAGGAATCAACACAAAAAGTAATAACAGCTGGAGGTATTTACAGCGATCATTCAATCAGGTTAATAAACTTCCTTCTCCAAAGCAATAAACAGCACATGAGTGAGGATGTCAAGCACTTGCTGCCTTTGTTCTCAAAATAAAAAATAAGTGGTGACATAAGCAGTCTTGACATATGAAAATAAAGTACTTTAAAGAAAGAAGTTTAAGAAAAATGAAAACAAACTTGTGGAAATCTAAAATTGTGCTTTTTTTTCTCTTGACTAATCCATGTAATTCCTTCAAAAGTAAGTAAATATTAATATTTCTAACTTGTAGTTATGAAAACTGTGAGTTCTGCAAAATCAAGTCATTTGTTTAGATTGTCTGCTGCAAGGCAGAATCTCTAGGTAAATACCATAAGCTTATGCAGTCAACAAGCCCATCTTTAAGTGAACAGATAGCATGGATTGGGTTTCCAGGGACTGAAGTAACTAACAGTGTTTTGCATATTAAATCTAATTCTGGTATTACAGGTAAAATTGAACACATTTTTAAAGATTTTGTCACTATTTAAAAAACATGAGATTTAGATGGAGAGGAGTAAAATGACTTAAACGGCAAATTGCTGATTAGAGACAGATGGAACACACAGGTTCCTCTCCTTCTTATGCGGAACTCATGCCACCTGCCTTCATTCAGACTGTATTCCCCAGATCTGGACAGCCCAATCACCAGGTTTTCTCTTCTAAATACCCTTCACAGATATAAGTCACTGTGTTGTTAAGGGACTTACAGAGTAATATTTTACTTCTGAATAGTATCCGCCCAAAATATAAGGCTCTCAATGTTTCAGTATGATTTGTCAATGTAAAAGAAATTTTCTAGTTCCTTGGTTGCCACTAGACAAAAATTTTAAAGTACTGTGACTATGTTTTATGTTGCTGAAAATACTAAAGGAAGGAAGAAATCCCTATCAACGCAGATCTTTGCTAATTAATTTGAAATGTGAACACTTTAAGACTTAGGTTCACATGAAGAATAAAATGCTGTGATAAATAAATAGTGTATAATAGCAGAAAATAAATTTCAAGAGCTTAAAGATCATTTAATTAACAATAGTCATATTTTCTGGGATTTCCCCATGTCCAGATAGGACAACTTGATGAAGAGATAAAGGTACCATTTCTCACCTGTAGCATACTCCTAGTCCTATGGAAATCTTCATTAAATGGTTACTCCATGTTAGTATCTCTAGAAAGTTCTTTATGGCTTCCAAAATAAGGTAATAAGATCCAAAAGAAGGTAAAAACTGAGATATTCACCAAGTTTGATCACCAAGTTTCTCAAAACCTGAAATGAAATGAGCAAAACTCACCAACATGTGCCCAAGCTGACTGTCCCTTTGTGAAGGCACCTCAGAAGGTCTTGGTGATCCAGACCAGACAGCCAGGGCTGGTGGAGGTGATGCCTCCCCAGCAGAGGAGAGAGGATTTGAAGAATGAGTTGTATTTAGTAGGTAGTTATACAGGCAAGAGGTTAGCTGAAGCAAGAAGAAACCAGCTGTATTCCACTACCAATGAAATCAAGCTGCATGCTGGGTACAGGACAAAGAAGAAAAGGAGTGGGCAGGACTTCTACCCACAACAGAACAGAAAAGCGGGTGGATGTGGTTTTTAGAACTAGGATGTCATTTTCCCTTTTTAATATTTCCCTTGGTATTTGAAGCCTAAGAACAGAAAAGGTGAACAGCAGTCACCAAGACTGGAAGAAGTAAAAGCAGTGCCCAATTACTTTAGGGTAGCATGTGGAATAAAATCAAGTCAGTAACAGACTGATGGATCCATTTGTCTGAGCTCTGTCACAAATGAGAAAGACTGAAGTTAATACCCCATTCTGTAGAACGCTACACGTCATAATCCAGCCCCTTAGGCACAGCAGGAATCAGGAAGTCATTTAACCTCTCTGAGCCTCAGTTTCTTACTCCCAATATTGGGGTAAAAATTGTACCTGGCCTGCCTCCATGTATTATGCAGAGCAGTGTAACACTGTAAGTAAAGGCCTAATAAAGTGTAATTGTTATTGAAATTCAAATTAATCAATGCTCGCTTATGACTACAAGTTTGGATTTTCTTGAACAAGAGTCCAGATCCATAACAAATAAACAGCTGATGATTAATAAACTACTAGAGTCACTGATTTATTTTTTAAAGAATGAGGTAGAAATATTTCCCAAGAAATGCTACCACATAATACGCAGTCCTGTGTTATGCTTGTAAGCTTATTTAAAGATGGCAGCATTAAACCAAGGTCCGTGGTACACGCCTGTAATCATAGGACTTGAAAGGCCGAGACAGTAGGATAAACTGCAAGCTGAAAGCCAGCCTGGGCTATACAGTGAGTTCATTCCAGCTGAACTATATAGCGAGACTCTGTCTCAAAACATAAAGCCAAGCAAAAACAAAAACAAAGGAAGAGAAGAAAGATGACAGCACTAACCAAACACCAGTGGCCTTCCATGGAAGCTGGTGTGTCTGCACTGAGCGTGCTGGAGCCCGAATCCCTCCTGCTGTCTTTGTATTTCAGCCTCTCAGACCTTCAGTTCAGTCATGTGAAAAACGGCAATTACAACAACGCATGCGTCCAGAAGTTGTTGTACGGACCTGTTAGATCAAATAAGTTAGTTTTCTTTAAAAAGCCTCGGAGAATACCTGCCTGTGTGTTATGTGAGAGGTTGTCAGGTAAATTATGCCGATACTGTGCTTGCATAGTTTTGTGTGAAAGAGAGAGCCAGAGCTGAGATGGAATGAAACAGACAAAGCTCACACTTGTATGAAAGGAGGGACAGAGAGAGGGCTTAACAATAAGACGGTAACTGTTCAGGAAGTAGGACAGTAAGCATCAGTCAATGTAGATAATGTTCTACATATGTAGGATTTCTGTTCCTCATTAGGGTGGTAAGGATGACAGTTAAAGGATCACACTATTCAACTTAGAGAGTGTAGGGTACACTTCCATCAACTTTGCTAGGTACACAAATATTGACACAACTCACCTTGTTAGACTGCATCAGTTTACATAAGCACAATATTCAAACCCAACAGGAATGGGGTCACAGAATTCCTGTGCTCCCCTACAATATCTTTTTTTTAAAAAAATAAAATAATGAAAACATACTAACCAACAGATACCACTTACAAAGTAGCACAGGAATAGTGCAAGCAATACGGAATTACAGACAAGGTGACAGGGAATCAGCAATGGCTGTTGTATTACATATTGATAACTTCAACGTGGTTAGCATTCAAATGCCAGAAAAATAACAAAAGTTGGAGCTGGGATAATAACTACTTATGGTATAGTTGCGTGTCTGGCTTGCATGGATAAAAATGCAATATTTGAGCTGTGTCTACTTTTACTTTTAGCGAAGTTTGTGATTTTCTTCAAGCAATCCAGAAGTCCAGGTAATAAACACTGAAAAATGTTAGCATTCCTTTCCTCCCCACTTATCTTCATGGCCTAATTTAAATTCAGAATTGATCGAGGCACGTAAGAAGAGTCATTAGTTTGCATATGGGGCTAGAAAACGGGGTGGCAATATGCCTGTTGTATGAGAAAAGAAAATAAATTAGAACTGCTCTGCATTTATAAGTAGCAGTAAGCTAAAAATCTCACAATCAGATTCACACAGAAATATATCTGATAAAAACATTAAACAATGTTCTTGGTAAGAAGATACTTTGGGAAATATTTTTTATCTCTTCAATTCTTTTGCAATAACCAGGCTTTACTGGGTCTCTCTTTCCTTTTCCTCCTCTTCTTCTTCTTCAAATTCCTATCACATTTTCCAGTATTTCCTAGCTTAGACTTGATGGTCATGAGATATCCCACTTTTTAAACAGGAATTTTAAAATTGGTTCTTTGAAAGGGAGAGTATAATTATTGCCGCTGTAATTCAGCACATACATTTTATATTGAACCACATTTGTTTTGGTTATATAAATAGTCAACAAATGTTCAGTTAAAAGCCAAACAACTTGCATTCAAATGATGGCATGCAACAGTACTGTGGCCCAAGCTAACTTAGGATTTTATAGAAAATCAAAATAGCTTGGCAATCTGCTGTCCATGTCAGAAAACTGAAAGAAAAGCAGAACAAGAAGCAGAAATGAGCTGAGTGCGGTGGGCGTGGAGCCGTGAGGGTATGGGCAGTTGCAGGCCGTTGGATTCATCCCTTTGCAATGCTTCCAACCCACTGGGAGGTTCCAGGTCGTAGACACAGCACGCACTGCTCTCTCTTGCGGGGCCGTGCTAGACCTTCACGTACCCTGTCCCCTGCTCTTGAGTGACTTTAGCATCTCCCAAGAATGGCAGCATGATGAATTAATTTTCTATGTAGTCTTGCAACTATTAGGCCAGCCTGAAGAAGGTAAGTGTCTTACATTTCTTTTGTCCTTGCGTTTACTCGTGCTGGACAATTCTTACTCTTTTACCTAGATGCCTTCATAATTAAAAACACACATGTTTAAGACAATGTATAACAGATAATTTCATTGTTCCCAGCTGTGAAACTGAATGTATATCATACAAAAATGACACCTAAGTATTAATTTGATCTATATTATTGAAAGCAGAAGACAGAATAATGTATCTAATGCTACAGATTGTGTTAGCTTATATTCTGATATCAGTTTTGCTTTTATAAGTTCCAAGATTTGTTGAAAAATCTCTGGACTGGTGAAGTGTTAGGGGAATTTCAGTGGCTCTGAGATCCACCCGGAGCACTGGGAAAGCACACTCTGCGTCCTAGAGGTGTAGCCTGAGGGTCTTTATCTGGCCCATGGCCTCTCCCTGCCTGGCGCTCTTCCCCTAACCTGCTTCCTGGCCACCACCCTTGCTTTTTTGCACCCGTCTAACATGATGTTCCTGCCTCAGAGGCAGTTCCCCACATACTGAATACCCCAAAACCTCGAACATAATTAAATCTCTCTTCCTTTAATTGTATGGTATTTTCAGTGATAGGAAAGCTGATGGATATCACAGCTCAGCAGTAGACAGTGAAGACCAGTCTCAAGAGGCTCCAGTGGGGAACAAGGACTCCACTGACATTTGGACTCCAAGCCATGTGTTTCTTGTAGAAAATTTATTTACATTTTCTTCATGTCCTGACAATTTGAAAGAGAATGAGATTAAGGGTGACGGGTTAATTAAACTGATGGAGGAGATCTCAAGGCAGCCAAACATTCAGGCTGTGGCTTGGGTACGTTTGGGATCTTGGAGAAAGCTCTACATGAATAATCAAAAGCAAGTGACTCAGCTGAAAAATTTAAAAATATTTGAGTTTGCCCACAAAGGAAGTTCTCAAAGCTGAAAGAAAGAAAGTTCTCAGAAAGAAGATGCTTGGTTGCTAAATTGATTGGCATGTAAAATAAGCCAAGTACTTTACAACAGGACAGTACAAAGGATGCCTTGGGGTATGTGTGGAAATAGTAGGGTTCCTTCAAAAGCTCAAAATCACAAAAGTAAAAGACTGCTTTGAGAAAGGAGCCCCAGGGCACCACATTCTATAATATGATTGCTAGAGAATTTGTTCCTCAGGATTCATTTCAGAGAACTCAGATATTCAAATACTCAGAGACTTCTACCGCCAATGGTAGAAATAAACCTGGCTAGAGCTACACTTGTGGTCAGACCTTGGTGTCACCAACATGGTGCTGATTTTACAGGAGTGCAGAATGCAAGAGATGTGAGGTAGGAAAATTTACACCCAGATTTCAGAAGAACGTCTAGGAGGCCAGACAGCTCCCTGAGAGGGCAAGGCAGGAAACTGTGAGAACGAAGCTGAAGGTGCAGTGGCGATGTCAAGAAACAGAGAGACCCAGGAATACGAAACGGCTGAGAAGAGCCACTAGGAGTGAGCAAAGCCAGTTCAAGAGAGAAGCCACGAGGGCCAGAGCGACAGTTTCAGCAGTGCCCTCAGGTAGGATCATCCAAGGTCTTCAGATTCGCATCTTGCCACAAGGTGCGGGGGTTCTGGAAGTGGAAATGTGGGATGTAATGTTTGTCCTGCTTCGTTTCCATCTAGCCTTGGTCTCATTCTTTGCTCTTCTTCTATTCCCACTCTTTGGAATGGGAATGTTGCCATGCGCCTTTGTGTATTGGCTATATTTATTTTTCTTTTTTTTACAGGGGATCACAGCTAAGAGTATGTCTTGCATTTTAAAAGAGACTTTGCACTTGAACTTTCCAGCAAAAGTTTGGCAACTCTTAGAGATGAGCTAAATGCATTTTGCATAAAGAGATGCTCATGAGTCTTTTGGGGACAGTGCGGGAATGTCGTAGTTTACATCTGGCTGTGCCCTCAAAGACTCATGTGTTCATAAGTGGGGCTTCTGAGAGGTGATTGGATAATTGAAGTCTGATGCTGATCAGTGGATTATTCCACTGGTGTGTTTGTAGCTAAATATGATGCTGGGAGGTAAAGTCTGATTGGAGGAGCTAGGTCACTGGGGGCGTGGCTGAGAGCACATGTCTGCCTCTCTCCTCCCCCGACGGCTCTCTGCTTCTGACTGCCATGCTCTGAACAATCCACCTCTTCAACGTCCCTCTGCTGTGCTGCCCTGCCTGGGAACAGCAACTCTAGATTGAAACCACTACAAACTATGAGCCATAATCCTTTCCTCCTTTGAGTTGTGGGTGACAGACATTGTATCCAAGGAATGAAAATGTGACAGACAGGATGCCCCACAGATCCAGTTTATATATATATGTCCCCCTACACACCTCTCCTCCTCCACACACACACACACACACACACACACACACACGCACCAGTCAGGCTCAATTTAGGCATGCTTTTGGCAAACACAGGCTATCATGAGAGATAAGGTAGAGCATAGAATCTTCCCAGCGCCAGGACATCTGACAACATTTTTACAATTCATAGTTGCTCTGAGAACTTTGGCCGCTGATGTTTGCTGAGACCTCCTCATATATTGTCCCTTGCCAGACCCTCTGCTTTTTTGCAAGCCCTAAAAGGAAGCCTCACTTTTCTTGGTTTCCCATGGATGATTTTTCTGCCCTCCATCTGCCTGCACCCAGGTATATTAAACCTGTGTCTCTTAGTTTACACAAAAGCCTGTTAGGTAATCTCTGACTGGTGTCATTCGTTACAACACGTACACAGACTCTTTGCTTCCACTGCATTCTTTTTTCCATGGTATTTATTCAGATTTTTAGCATTTTACCTTCATGTAATCAATAAGCCCTTAGATAGTAGAGGTATCCTGATATTCTCTGGTCAGTCACTTCTCTCTGTGGATACTGATATCTGTTATGACAAAAATTCACGTTGTATTCTGCAAGACCAAAGAGAACAGATAAAGTTTTATTTTTTTTTGTTTTGTTTTGTTTCTAGTACTGGGAATCGAACTCACAGCCTTGTACTTGTGAAGCAAGTGCTGTGCCACTGAGCTAAGTCCCCAGCCCAAAGTTTTAATTTTGAACAGTCACCTCTCATCCCCACTTGCAAGTCAGGAAAATGGGCAAAGACCAGCCTTTGTTCCCAGCTTATATACATTTTTGGTTTCCATGGTAACAGAAAGGAATGTTGTAGCCCTGGCCACATGTTGTTTTCCTCGTGCCATGTAACCGGGTCAGGCTCAGGTCATGAGCCCAGCCACAATGACATATACTTTCTGCACTCTGTTCCATATGTCCCCCTTTAGATAACCACACATCTCCTTCATGGTTACAAAGTTTATCTAGGGCCAGGGAAGGGAAGAAACAACCCAGGCAGGGTCATAGGTGGTTATCTGGGCCCAGGTGTTCTTTGTCTTTGGAGAAGCATTCCAGGGCTAAGTCAGGACTGCAAAGTTAACTCTTTATAACCCTCCAGGGTGTTTCTCAAGACATTTTGAGTCTTGCATTAAGACTAGAATTGTTCTATCTTAAAATGATATACTAAAAGTCATCATCCCCTGCACTGCTTTGTGGAAGTGAGTCTTTATGAAAGCATTTATGAATGACTCTTCTTGGGCTGTAAGATGAACACGCAGCTCCCTAGCAGACATGCAGGATTCTCTGGCCTCCAGATTTGCTGTTCAGCATCTTCTGCTTTCCCGTTCCCTCTTCATGTGCCGTTTACTCCAGGTATAAGAGAACTCTTTGCCGTCACCTATGGCTTTATGGTGCTGTTCCTGCTCTTTTGGAACTTCAAAGTTTAGGATACATATTTTTTCAGTTTTTTTCTGGGACTCCAGGTAGAGTACATTTCCTCCGTAAGAAAACATATACGGTATTTGTTTTCAATTTTGTAGTATGATTGATATTATACCTGAGCAAATATATACTTGAAACTCCTGTCAAAATCATAGTATTGTGGAAGAGATTAATTTTCTCAAACTATAGCTACATTAACTGTTTGTTTCTGGGATGTGTATACAATACCTATTATACACAAAATAAGAAATTCTGTCCTTTATTTACACTTGCATTTACTTATTCTAACACTGAGAAGAATAGCATTAGTTTCTGCTTCAAATTTCATACTTCTTTAATCTTTTATGACTTCCCTACACAGGGATTTGTAAAAGATCAGATTGAAAAATCAGGCTTCAAGAAGAGCTGAGCTCTGAAAATCTTAAGTCTTTCATAAGACTCTCAAAATTGTTCAGAATGACCTTAGGCTCATAAATGTCAATTCCTACAACTGAGAGCCTTAGGTGGGGAGAGTGACCTGGAGCTGGAAAGGAGATAAGTGTTTCTGCTAAATGCTCTTTTGTGTAAAACGTGGTGCTGTACGGGAGCTCTGCGGCACTTAGTGTCATTTCAAGATAACGTGCATATGAGGTGGCACCAAGTCAGGCAAGATTTGCAGTCACAGGAGCTCACACCCTGCTTCCCGCCCTGCATTGCTGGGCAGGACAAAGAAACTGCTGGTTAATTGCAATGCTAGTGAAAATGCACTTGGGCATGCTCTTATGTGTCATTTTTCAAATTACAAAATGAGTTAGAATCAGTTTTTTGATGGCTTATTTGAAAAACTCTGTTTCCTTGCATAACGACTATAGGTTTGTCTAGGTTCTTGCTCTTCAAAGTTCGGTCCGTTGCCTGGCAGCTTCCCCAGTTATACCTGGCAAATCAGAAGTGCAGAGTGTCAGGCTCCATGCAAGATCTACTTATTCAAAATCTGCACTGTAGGAGAATTCTCACTTGATTCAAACACACGTTGTGTGAGAGACACAGCTGGAAATGACCAGCAAGTACAATTTTCAGGAGTCTGTTAATTTGAAACTACATAAGCCCATGATTCTTGAAATGTAAAATTAAAATATTAAATTAATCATACCTGCCTAATTCTGGAGTACTTTTGAACATCAAACCATAATTACCTTAACTGTCCTCTCTTAGGAGTTAAGTTATTACATTTGTAGCTCTTTGAGTCAAATTACCTACTTTGCATTTTAGTTACCTATGTAGAAACCTCATTTACATAAGAATATATTGAAATATCTGAAGATGAGAACTTATTTTATTTCATACTTCATAGGACTTGAAAAATTGTAGGCTCTCAAACATTCAAAGTTTATAATTTGTCAATATTGTAGACAGCTATTTTAAGCAATTATTAAAAAATAAATATTAGTTTATTTGTTATCTTGGTCTATTTATTTTACATATTATATATCATATTGGAAAATCTCCTTATACATTATATGTACTATCCTATAGGTGTATACTTTTTCTAAATACATGCTATAAATAAGTGGCTTTGATAGTTAACATCCATGGTTTTAGTAATTCCATTCAGCATATACTCAAAAAGTGTTTAATAATCAGCTGTATGCCAAGCATTTCTACATGCTGTAGGACCAGCAATAAACAAGACAGCCAAGCTTACCTTTTTTAAAATTTCACATTTTAGTGAGGAAGGCAAAAATCTAAAATCTATATAATAAGTTACAGAAAAGTAAAGTAAGATGTACAACAAGGGGTGCAGAGTGGGAAAGGTTAGGAAGTAGATGTTGCCCAATTCTGCTTCATAGAGATTAGAATCTAGAAGTGGAGCCTCACCCAAATGCCCACGGTTGATGAAGCAATTGACAGGTAAACAGAGATTTTTAAAAAGGAGGAATTAATCCTAATGGTCTTTGTCTTAGTTAATTTTCGTTCCTGGGACAAAATACCCAATGCACAGAAGTTGAAGGAGGAAAGGTTTATTTTACTTAACGCTGTGTAGAGGTTTCAGTCCATGGTCCGAGAACAGCGGCATAGCAGAGGGGCATCGCAGAGGAGAAACGGTGTGGGGAAAAGCAGGCAGCAAGCAGCACGCAGCAAGCTTCCCTGTCTCTTTTGTTCCGTTCAGCCTCCAAGCCCACTGAATGGTGCCATCCACACTCAGAACTATCCTAAACCAATCCATGGACTAATTTAGTTATCACATACGCTTAGTCCATATTCACATATCCATGCCAGCTACCTCCAAAAATCCCCACCTATGACCACACGCGGCTTTGGGGAGATACCTGGATACAGCGTAACAATCTTGATGCAGCTAGTGGTGGAAGATGTGGAAGCGTTAGGAGGTTATGAGGAAGAGTACTGTGTCACAGGCTAGCACAGAGTCCAGAGCCCTGTTCTGACTCTTGGCAAGGATCATAACGAGGGCAGCAATCGATTGCTCATTTGAAACATGCAGATTTCTTGGGTCCCCTTTTGAATTACGTATTGAAAATCACTCTTTTATATATTTCATTTCATCTTCACTTGAATACGTGTTTAGATGTTCCTTAATTCTTGTCGAAGAAATGAAAGGGTAAAAGTGATTACTTTACCTGATAACCTAGGTTTACTAAATACCAATGCAAGCATTACATCACACTTTTCACAGAAAAATAAAATGAGTAAAACTTATACTGAAATAAAAATCTGTCAGTCATCACAACTGTTTCATTAATTCACCCCAGTGAAGAAGGAAAAATTCCAAAACAAAAAAATGACTTTTCCAATGCTGTAGTCTATGAATCAAAATCTTTACAAATCTGCCCTCTAGAACTTGCAAGGCCATTAGTCACAAATCCTTAATGATTCATTGTTCTCACTCTAAGTGTGTGATATAAGCCAAAATGCATTCCACTGGCAAAAATGTTAGACAAAGGAACACTGATGAATAAACAGAGAAATTCCCTGTCACAAGGTAAGTTTGTTACCTGGAGCCTCCCAAGGGGCACTGACCATCTCCCCATCCTCACAAGAGCCTCAAGACTTGACTTTATCCCAGGAGTTTAGCCTCAAGGCAGTGAGGGCTGGGGACGCTGAGCAGAGGTGGCAGGAAGGATAACCCGGTGTGACAAGGGGGGCAGCTCACCCGGACAATTTAAATGGAGCACCACCCTTCAGAACACAAGCTTCCCCATGTGTGATAGAAGTCTCTGCTTCTTGCATCTCTGAACATGTATCCAATTTTTAAGTGAGCCTCAAGTGATGAAAGCCTCCAAAATATTTTGAAACTGGACAGAAGCTAACTGGGAAATCTTGGCTTTTTAGCTTCTCCAGGTGAAGTTTCCAGCCTCTGCCCTCTTCAGCACTGCATTGCAAGGACTGTTCTCGGAATTATCTCTTGCGGAGGATCCATCCTTCAGGAGTGACAGGTGCTGCCTTCCCTGCAGAGGACTTCACACGCATAAAAAGGAAGGAGTGTCTCCCTCAGACACTGCTGGACACGGCTGATAATCCTTTGTTCAGCACCCAGTTCTACTGACGTCACCCTTGTGAGGAGTCATGTGGTGACCAGTCACTGAGACTCTTAATACTGCTCTGTGATTGCTTTACATGTGTCAGGTTACAAGTATAGCTATGGAGTTGAAGACAGCATGTTTAAAGAAATATAAAGGAATGACAGTTAATTCTTTCTTTGGCTTCTGTACATCTTTTGGAGCAAGCTTGTCTGTCTGTCTGTCTATCTATCTATCCTATAGCATCTTTCTACTGTCATCTATATAAATATTAATCGCAGACTTGGTTTTAAAAAAGGAAAAGAACTAAAATTAGTGAGGAAATTCTAAGTTCCAAGTAATTTTCCTGCAATAGTATATTACGTATTTATTCAACAATCTTTTGTTGTGGAATTGTCACAATTTTACAGGCACTCGTTAGAAAAAGTTGCCAAGAATTTGTCGTCTGAAACACTGGAACTGTTACGTGAACTGAGGACTTTCTCAGTCACAATGTACATCTCCCCCCACAGGACTCTGCTCCATACCAGGAATGAAGCAGAAATCCAGCTTCGGGCAGGGGAATGGCAGTCTTTCCAGACTGAGGCCATCATGTCTTATCATTGGGATGCCAGACTTCTGGGGGAGAAATAGGGAGAACAGCACAGACAGGAGAGGCCTGCAGAAGCCATGCCCGGTGCCAGCTGAATGCTTGTCCTCATTATTTGCACTCAGTTTATCTCCCTGTTCCTAAGTCAGTCTTGCTTTTCACGGTCGTACGTGACCATGTATGTAGGGTTTCTGTACACGGTTCCCTTGTTTGCTCCCAGTTCTACGTAAGAAGGCAGTGAGTACAAGATTAATTGATCTCCTTAGTTATCTCAGTGATATTTTCCAAGGCAGATTAAAGGTAGATATTTAAAGGTAGATTAAATATTTCTACAAATTGAGGTAGGTATTGTAAGGCTCACGAAACGAAAGAGGTCTTAGAGGATTTTCAATCTACCATTTATCTACAACTTAAATCCATATTATTTGTGTGGTTGCCGCAGCACCCCCGCAGGAGGTAATGCCAAGCCCATAATTTCTGGACTCATCTTCAGTTGTGCAAAACAGTGAGTTCCTGTGTTTTCAGCTTATCAATCTTGCTAACTTTTTGATGTAATAAGAGAGAAATTTTCATTTTTGCTTTTATTACCTGTCTTTGTAGACACAAAGCAATGCAAGCTTACAGCAATCAGCTTAGAGCTGATTTGCTCAACCAGGACACAGGCCTGCATTTGCAAGGCATGAAAAGGTGTCCGGAGTCACACACCTGTCACAGCGAGCCGCAGGCCTCTCTGCCGCGCTCCCAGGCCGCTGGCTTGGGCGGGTACCCGAGAAGGGCCTCCACTGTGGGCAGCTGTGGGCACGAGCACCTTGGCAGGCAGAGGGATGGGCAGAAGGGCCAGGCTTGTCTTGACGATAACACAGCTCTGTCCGAAGTCAGGTGTTTCTGTCGGGACCAGGAGGCTCCTCTTCACGTGTCTTCATACCCTGTGCCTGCCGATGCGCAAAGCTGTCACACAGCGGAGACAAGAAAGCTGAATTCCAAATCCTCTAATCCAGCGTTGACACAAAAGCCTGATTTGCCTATTACTGACAGGTCACCTGAAGGAACCTTTGTATTACAGGAAGCTTCTGAAAATGGCTTCACCTTTTGAAACTTCTGGGTTATTTCCTATGGTCTGAGTTGGGAAATAAAAGATATATTTCCCAAATTTCAGCTAGATATATAAAATGTAGTGAGTCTTAAAAGCAATGAGCCTCATCATGCCTAGCTTTATCCAGTAATTTTTATCATATCATACTAAGAACTCCACAATTTCTTCATTATCTCATCTAATAGTATCTTGAATTTTGCCTTTTAAAAATAAATAGGCAAAGGAACATATGCCGAACACAACTCAACAAATATAGTAATGCATAAAGGAAGGTATCATAGACAAATAACATACATAATGGCTTTGAATATATATGTATTTGAGCATTTGTACTTTTATTTTACAAAAATAGAAGCATAACAATATTCGATAGTGATTATTTTCTCATATGTAAATCAATTTATAAACATTTTAGAAGCCTGCAGAGCGTACCATTAAAATGCAATAATTTATTCTGGCAATTCTACCATACTGAAAACTTCCATTGTTTCTGATTTTCCACTATAATTGGTAAAACTTCTCAGATATTACATGTATCTTTGCACAGCTAGGAATAAATTGCAATGAGTGAGTAGTGATAGGGTATACTCGTTTTTACCTTCCAGATTTTATAACACCTTATGCATCTGGAACTGACTTTTGTTTATTTATTCATTTGAAAAAGTTATAACAGATTCAAAGTCTGTGCAAAACACTACCCTTGGGTGCTAGAGAAAATTGGTGAGAAGAACAGGCTCTTAACAAGGTGTACCTAACTCAGACAAGGACAGCTGGAGCCATGTCCAGAGCAGATGATACTGCGGCCAGATTCCACCAAAAGGACAAAGTAATGAGATCGTGTGTTTCTAGAAAACATCCTGTCATTTGAGACGAAAACTATTCTAAAATGCCCAATGAAACTACATGTAGAGAGAGGCCAAAGGGTGTGTGAAGACGCTTAAGGATCTGTGTTAGATTGCAAATTAGGTAGTTTGGATTCCAAACACTGTGGAGAACCACTGAACAATTTATGACAGAAGGGCAGAGACACGTATATAAGATAATAATTTCTTAATCCTCAAATGTAGAAATGTAGATGACTGTCTCATAACATAGCTGACTCTAAAAGAATAAGAAAATAATATAAGCAGCAATGTTTTAATAATTAGATTTAAGCAGAAGTCTGTATTTAAGTACTTATGGAGAAAAAGCATGAATATTCAGGACAACTATGAAAAATAAGTCACAATAATTAAAGCATGGTTAGAGATGCATAAATTCATATATAGACCAAAGGAGCAAACAAGAAGAGTGAAAACATAAAAATGCACATGGAAATTTTGTGTATTATAAAGGCAATATGTCAAATTAGTGGAGCTGAGACAGTCTTGTAAATAAATGATGTTGTGGCTATTGGCTTGGGGAATTTAGATCAATTACCTCATGACATATAATTTCTAAATTAATAACAGCTTTAGGAGTAAAATAAAGAAAACCACATACATACTGAAAAAATATGGGTGAATATTTTTATAACCTTGCAGTAAGGAGGACCTTTCTAATTATTAACCCAAGCCTAGAAATCATAAAATTATAAACTAGTAAAATTAACGATTAGTACAATATATTAAAAAAACTTTCAGAGAGGCAAAATATCACTTCATAATTAAAATAAAAGTGAAAAGCTTGAAAATTTAAATGTCACAGAAAAAAATATTAATATCTCCTTATAGAGAGTCCAAATAATTCAAAAGTAAAAGACTCTGAACTATTTTATTTATTTTATACTCTGAACTATTTTATTTATTTATTTTAAAGAGAGTAGTAAATGAGAAACAAACAAAAAATAGTACAGTAGGAGCATACCAGTATCAAAAACATAAACAAATCAAAGCAAGAACATTCAAAGTGATACAGAGTCTCAAGACAAAATAATACAAATTAACAGTGGTTGTTACATTGCATATCGCTATCCTCAACTACATTGCTCAGATTGCCAGATGTAAGAACGAAAGATTGCTCAAACCATTATAGGGAATAAGAAAATAATTCTTTGATAACACAGTAGAGACAATATAGAGTTTCACTAGACAAAGAGGTAGGAGTTCACCATTGTGATTCTATTGCATATTGTTACCTTCAAATCAGTTGCTCAGACCACCAGACACAAGCACGCACAATTGATTTGGAGATTCCTCACAAAACTAGGATTGGAAGCCCCATTTAACCCAGCTATTCCCCTTCTGGGTATTATCCCAGAAGAATTAAATACATCATACCACAGTGATATATGTGCACCCGTGTTTACAGAGCAGCACAATTTGTTATAGCTAAATCTTGGAAACAGCCCAGATGCCCATCCACTGAGTAATGGTTAAAAAAGATGTGGTATTTTTATACAATGGAGTATTACTCAGCTATAAAAAAGATAAGCACGAAGTTTTTGTAGGTAAATGGATGCAACTAGTGACTTGTCATAAGTGAAATAAATCGGATCCACATGTGTAAACAACATATTGTCTCCTTGGTGCAGGAACCTGAAAGACTACGTAAAACTCAAAATGTACAATAGATGATAGGAAAGGGAAAGAAATTGCTCAAAGGAAGGAATGACTGGGATGAGGGAAAGAAAAAAAAAAGAAAGAAGGAAGGAAGGCAAAATATAAATATATATGAATAGCTGGGATAAATATATTGTGATGTCTGATGGTGTATTGAAATGAACAGTCAGTGATTACAACTTTTTATGTTAAGACCAAAAGTTTCTTAGGTAAATGACCAAAGTATGTATTTCATAGAAACATTGTTCCATAATCATATATAATTTTTACAGAATGAGTAAGAAAAGTATAAAACAAAAAAGATAATCCTTTTGATAAAGAGCATGCACCTATGCAAATGTATCATGATGAAAAAACTTCGGATATTCGATACAATCATAATACAGTAAACATAGATATGCTATACATCTTCAACAATTGTCTCGAATGAATGATAAAGTGTAATACCTATCATAAAAATGATTCAGTATTATTTTTGAGATTTCATGGAAACGAAATGGAAAGCGCTGTTAGTCTTCTGCTGAGCCCTTGTTTGAGATTCTAGGAAGTGAACCCATCTGGATGCCACTAATACTGCAGAAGTGGGAAGGTGTCATTGGCCGCGTAGTTTATTAGTGCACTGCTTGATTCTTACTGCTAGGAAGTGGTCATGAAAATGGTGAATCTGCACATAGAAAACCAAACCAGGCTAAAATCAATACATCATCTGTTATTTCCTGCTTCTCAGGAGGGTACGTTCAGGTGTCAGCGTTCAGAGGGGCGGGCGAAAGCTGAAACTTTAACCTTGGAAGAGAGAGTAATGAAATACCAAAATGTTTTCGACAAATTTAGGAGAAGTCTTTCCAAAGTCTTCCAAATTATTCTGGTAAGAAGCCTATTTACTCCTACAAAGCTTCTATTCGACTGAATAAAAGCAACAAACTCGGACAAATGAAATTGAGCAATGAAAATATGACAACCGTGACATCAAAGACAACCACGAAAAAACGCACAAATACAGAAACGATGGTTGTGAACTTTATTAGGGAAAAAACAATGAGTGACCAAGAGAAAGGAGCCTGTTTTGACTAATGTTATTACTGGGTTTTGGTGGAGAAAATAACGAACGCTCAAAACAAGAAACTAGGTTGGCTGAGCTTCCCTCACTGGCCAAAGATGATAGGGCAAGGAAGGAAGAGGTGTGCACAGTAATTATTTACTACACATGCAAATGATTCCGTGAGAGCAAATTAGAGCTGTTTTGAGGAGGTCAAACTTATTATCCAATAGACATGTTATCTTCCATTTGGCTTTCTCGTTTCTGTTCTCTTTAAGGTTTTATAAAAGATTGAGTAGTATTGATATAGTTCTTGGCAAATAAAATAAATAATTTGAAGTTTGATTTACCTGGAGGTAATGGACTATCTGAAGAATTTCATAAACATCTGAGAGTTGTTGCTTTTATAGAGCTGGGGGTCCTGAAGTGCAATTGAAAGTTTTAGTTCAATTCCTTGGACCTACATTTTGTTGCTGCTGCTTGTTGCTTGTTTTTATTTTTTATTTCCTTTTCTTGCTAGCCAACAAGTGGTCAAAACACAACATTTCTTAGAAAAATGCCCAGATGCATTATTGGGCTTTAATTAGTATTTCTAACCTTTTCTTTTAATTTCCAATTATTATCAGGCAGCTGAAAAAGGATTTTGGCACTTAGTCATCATGTAAGTGTTTAAAATAAAATCGATGCCGTCCTAAAACTGCAGATGGAACTTCAGGCACTCACAGTACGAGAGGGCTGGCAGTGCTTGGTGCGCTGAGCTTCAAGTTTTGTGATTATAAAAGAAAAAAAGAAGTCGAAAGCTTGACTGAAAATTAGTCATGTATTTTTAAAAAGATAAATGATTATAAAACTACATATCTTGGGTACATTTTGGAAGAAGGGCATTCCTGACTCATACTAGATGGTGAATTGAACTCTTTTCATAATAATTTTATATAAAAGTTTTACGTAAACAAAATTCACTCTGCCACTGTGCCATTCTCTCTGCTGTTGGACCCGTGATATTTTAGCTCACACCATGCATTATAATTACCCTTTGTAGCTTTATTTGTGTGTTTACCTGTTTAGCTCTGATCTTTTCCTGTGGACTGGAGCTGTATGATAGTAAGGATTATTAATATTTTCTTTGCAGTTGAAGATGTGACGTAGAATAAATTCTCAGTAAATGTTTGATAAGCTAATGAGAGTGTCAATCAAGGAACATGTCCATCAAGACAGAAGGGTGTTTGCATGATCTTATCAGGGTGTGAGATCATACAGCTTCCTAAATAAATTTAGTCATTGAAGTTTTAATTCCTGTGTTGCTTGGCAGTCTTATACATATTCCTTAATT
>NW_004955441.1:18313232-18330355 GCF_000276665.1 Chinchilla lanigera
ACCACTTTGAAGATATCAATATGTAATACAACAAGCATTGTTAATTTCCTACCACTTTGTTTGTAACTCTGTATTGTCTGTACTGTTCTTTTGCTGTTTTGTAAAAGGTTCTCTGTCTGTTAATGTTTTCCTCCTTTTATTTTTAAAATAAAAAAATGACAATAGGTGGCTATGCGGCTGGTAAACTTAAGGAGAAAAATATTATGTTATTTATATCTTCATGTCTTTCTCTGTTATATTTCGGAGCTTGATGAACTTTCTGCCTAGAAAAGAGTAATCTTGATTCAAATTGAGCAAAACTTCACCAATCTTGGTGCCCTCCGGCCAGTAACATGACGGTATAACAGATACACTAACGGCTTGTTAAGCCTAATTACAGCGAAATGCACAGACATAGGCCCTCTGTCAAGGACTTGGCCACCCTTTCAATTAGTGTTTAAGACACTTGATGTTGGCGAACTGCTACACTGGTGAGAGAACATACTGTGTAGGTTCTTCCATTGTGTCAGGTGGTAGAGGTGACCCTCTCTCTGCTAGCATGGTTCATTAGGGATTCATATGCTCAGCCATTAGTGAGCTCCTACCATGTACAGGAAACTAACAAAAAAATATAAAGGTGAATAAATAGGTAATGTTTAAATTGTTTGCATTTATTACTTAATTAGAAGTATAATTCACTTCAGAATTAGAATTTGAGCAATGAAAAAGGAAATAAATCACACACCATAATTCCACCTTTCCCACAGTGTTATTCCCTGAAGTACAGCTAATTACTTTTTTATATTTTAAAGAGAATTTAAAAAAACAATAAAAACAATATAGATTTTCAAAACAAGATGATAGAAAATTAACAATGATCATTATGTTGTGTATTGTTATCTTCAAAGTATTGCTCAGATTACATTGTTCTGTGTATATACATATGGATATGCAAAACAAACCTATTTTAAATACATTAGCACAAACGGTAATAATAATATAATAATGTTCTGCATCTTGCCCCACTTAATGTGATCACAATATATCTTTAGAGACTTTAAAACACTATAAAGAGATTAAAATAAAATAGGATAATCCAATGCATGGCTGTAGCAAAACTACTTAAACAGTTTCTGCTAAAGGATATTAATAACCCTTACTGTAATTCTGCAGTGAATATTCATACTTGCATCACTGTAGTCTAGTGCAAAAATACATATTTCAGAAGTATCTTAAAGGGTTTTCTGTGTTAAATTGTATCTATGTTGTAATTCGAATAGTTATTGCTCAGTTGCCTGCTCAGTAATTTTACCCTTATGCTACAATGTGCAACAATTGTTGGTAAGCAACTATGCAAGTAGTTTTTAGTAATCAGAATAAATCATGTATTATTTGAAGATATTAGTTAAATAATATTACAGAAAAACAAACTTTTAATCAACAGTCCTGATTCAAAGATGAATCGTTTCGGGTCTTTACTTTCTCTCCTAAATTCTTCTGATAATGACCTCTACTTCTCTAAATTCTGCTCGGTCAAAACTATTGATTAATCCATTTTAGACAGCATGTAATCCACTCGTACAGTGCCAAATTGGAATGCGGCTCACATATATGATTGTTAAAGTTTTTCTCAGCTGTGTGCTCACCATATATAATGATCACACCATGCAATTACTGAACTTTATACACATAAACCCTCATCTCTAGTTTCATCAAATATAGACCATCTTGCATGGAGTCTCCCTATTAGACTGAACATATTTTCTTCCTTATCACCTTAGATAATTTATCTATTCTTGAGTTTCAAAGGGATAAAATCCTGCAGCATGCACTGCTTATCTACTTTCACATATTTTTGTGGATATGAGTTGCATTATTTTGTTACTTGTAATTGTAGTTGGTTCTTTTTTCCATGTGATTTCATTGTACAAAAACTGCAGACTGTCCATTCACTTGATGAATCTTAGTCGTTTGATTATTATGAATAAAGGTGTTTTTCATGAATAAAGATGATAGACACAGGCATACACATGAGAAGAATTGACAGAGTATAAATTGCATTTTATAATTCTATCAGCAGTATGTGAGAGTATTAGTTTTCTCATACACTGGATAATATTGAATATTGGCAGTGTTTTTAACTTTAGCCTTCTAATGTGAAGTATTGTATCAGTATGTTTAATTTGAATTTTCTTACAGCTGTATTAATTTAGGTATCTTTTCATATGCCTCTTGGTTATTTGGATGCTTTGTTTCATGAAATGTTGGAATCATTTGCCCATTTTGAGAGAATATATTGATCTCTTATTTTTTGACTAGTTCTTTCACATTCTGAACATAAGTCTTTTCTATAGTAATGACAGTACAGGGTTGTATTAATCTGCTTGGGCTCTCAAAACAGAATATCATAAACCGAGTGATTTAAACAAGAGGAACCTATGTTCTTACAGTTCTCAAGGCCTGAAGTCCAAGATCAAAGTGCTGCTGCCCTGGTTTCTGAAGAGACCTGTTGTGGTTTGTGTCTGGATGTCTCCCAAAGTCTCATGCAGTCCTGAGGTGGGATTTTAAAGTTTATGACTGATCCATGATTCAATGCCGGGATTATGGGTGTGAGTGCTTCATCCGCCCTGGGCCCGGTACTTTGCACATGTGAGGGAGGGAAAGAGGCTGCCTACTGCCCCTCCTCCCTTTTGCTGTTGTTGCTTTTGCTGTCTTCCACCGCCATGAAGGGTTGCTCCCTGCCATGTGCCACCCTGCCTTGGAGCCAGCTGAGTATGGACTAAAACCTCCACAGACTGGGAGCTAAATAAACCTTTCCTTCCTTCATTTTGGGCATTGGGTATTTTGTCTCAGCAAGGAGAAAAAAGTAACCAGCACAAATCCTTTCCTCCAGCTTGGAAGTGGTAGCTATCTCTACATCATCACATGGCCTTTTTCTGTGTGAACGCATCGCTGGTGTGCCTATTCCTGTAAGGATACCAAGCCTTCAGATTGCAGCTGTGTCCTCATGACCTCATTAACTAACCTTAATCACCTCCTATACTGTGTCCGTACACAGTGTCATACAGGACGTAGGACTTTCATCTGTGGATTTTAGGGAGTTACAGTTCAGTTCTTTCAGCTTTCTGAATTTTAATTAAGTTCAAATCATCATTTTAAATCAATTGTGCTATTTGTATGTGATTTGTATAATCTTTGCCTTCCCAAAGCTGTTAAAGGTTAGCTACTCTTTTTCCTGGAAATATCATTGTTTGACTATTCGTATTGGGCTGTAATTTATTTTAATTGATTTCCTACAGAGTATAGAATAGATACATATTAATATCTAAGTAGTCCAGCATTAACTGTTGAGAAGATTATTCTTTTCTGCACAGAATCACCACGCTGCCTTACTAAAAACACTGAATTTCTCCAGTTTCATACCCATGCCTTGTGCCCTATATTAAGAATAGAATAAGAAATTTTAGGAAAAAAATTAGATTTCTGTATACCTTGATGGAAAAACTCAAAAAGCTTTTGAGTCCAGGTGAAGAGAAGACTAAAATAAATAGCATTATGTTACCTATGTAAAAGTCTATTCAGTAAATAATGATACAAATAGTTAATAAACACTTAAAGATATAAAAGCTTGCTAAGAAAGAAACATATTTAAAACATAACAGGCATGAATTTAAATACACACTATACAAAAAACATTATTAGGTTTAAAGTATACCAAAAATGAGCTACCACTTAACTAAAAATAAGGATATACAACATAATTATGTACTTTAAATTGAGAATGTGATTAGTAGTAATTTTTGGAGAAACAATGGATTTTAAAAATTTATTTGAGATGTACAATTATCAAATATCTTTAAAATATATTCATACCTGAGTAAAAATTTTGGTTGGATATAGAATTCAATGTTGAATATAAATTTTCTATAATATTTTGAGAAGATTATTCTGTTGGCTACAAATGTCTGATGTTACTGATGATATATTGATGCTAGTGATATATTTATGTTGGCTAATTCTTTTCCTTTTTTAAGTTATATTTTGGGTTGGTTATTTCATTTGTTTTGTTTGAGTAATTGCTAATTTTTTCTTTGATTGCATATTTTATGTTTTAGAAGTTTTGGTTTTCAAAATGATATGTCACAATATAGCCTTTTTTCCTTATCATCTGGAAAAGGTAGAAACTTCAATTTTACTTCAGCTGTACCATTGTCTTGTATGATGTCTTTGACAATTTTCTTTTCAGTAGTCTCTCTGTGCTTATTCCAGAATGCATGCTTGTGATTTAGGACTTTAAGAACTGATTTACTCTCTTCTTAGCAAACTGTGTATTTATTTGACTATTCAACTTCTAATTTTCCTCAGTAGTAGAAAGAAAGCTACCTTTATTTTTGTAACAATGTACGAGTATCCCATTAGCCAGTATTTCCCTTTTTCCTTCCTTCTCTTTTTTGTGGGTTGGTGATTGTAAATAACTTGTTGGTGGGTGTTGTACCACTGAGCATTTGTTGTAACCCCAGCCCCCCAAAAAGCTCTTTCTTATTCTTTGACAAGACACACACAGAAAATGCTAATACACTCTGCTTTGTTCTATTTTATTCTACTATGTTCCCACATTTTATACATAATCATACCTCTTAAGGGAGATGAGACATTTGATTCAATGATATAGGTTAAGTATCAAATAAGCCTTGTTTGAAATTTATGAATAAAGGTACACATATGACATTTAGTAACTCTTCATATTTTGCATATGCCTATGACACAGTTTGTCTCTAAAGTGGTACAGAGCCTGTAGGTAAATGTTTGTCAGTGATAGAAGAGACCCCCATGCTAAGACGGTCTCTGCTAAGAAGCACTTTCCTGTGATACACTGCTGATGCAATTAGAGTACTGTGGGACATTTGTTGCTTGGTCCATGTGAGCTCTTATGCTGCCATATATTCAGGGTCATAGCAAAGACTTGGGCCTTTTAATACTGACAAAACTCACAAAAGTAACCCCAGGAAGAATGTCATTGTGTTTTCAAAGTAAATATTATAGCTTTGCAAGCAAAGAAAACAGAGGGAACAGATTAGGGGTTAAGTAATTGTGAAGAGTTTCACATTATAAAGGTAGCTCCCTATATACACTTCTCCAGAACCTGAAAAAAGTGCCCAACGTTTGTCTGAGTCACAGATAGAATGAACTTTGGCTGGCTCCCAAAAAGAATTTTCTAAATGGAAGTAATTGTTAAAGTATGGGAAATACAGCTTAGCAGAAGCTGTGTATACTCCGAGGCAGAGAGCGCTCTCCCTACTGGTAGCTCCTCTCCTTGGCTAAGCCGAGTTTTTGTGAATGGCTTCTGAAATGAAAACAGAAGCGTGCTTTACACTCAGGGGCCATTATTCATGAACTGTGCATTCCAGCATCTGGATTTGGACTTACTTCAGGTAACAGAAAGTTTGATCACAGTTTAGACGCCTTTGTGTACACACACATACCAGGTGCAGCATTTTTTACATTTATGGATGTTATTTCTATTAAGCAATGTAGTAGAGAGCTTTATACATAAAATCTGGGAACTGCAGCAGCCATTGCTAATGGACAGAATGGTAAATGTCAACTTTTGTAACTAATAAAAAAGTAGAAAGATAAAGGAAATAAATGAAGTAGGATCTAGGGGCAAAATGGAGCACTTGCAATTATATCATTCAAAGTTATGCTAGAAATCACAGATTCTAATAGCAAAAAACGGTATGGAAATAAACAACAGCTGCTGCAATAAGAAAATTAATCTTTTAAAACCCATGTTTTATGGAAAACAAGAAGAAAATAATAACTGGAGATGGTGTAACAAGCTAAGAAAGCTACTCTGGTAAAGAAAATGAAGATTACAGAATTGAAAACAAATGAAACATAACTACTGACTAAAACCCACCGGGGATACTTTTTATAAAATGTGAATGTACATAAACCAGCAGGACCAAGAAAAATGGATCCTTGGGCACTGAGGGAACTGACTAATGAACTTCCCAGCGCAGTCGTGACCACAGCTCGAACGTAACTGAGTGCTGCGGAGAGCCAGAAAATTGGAAAACAAGAAATGTGGCATCATTTGCTGAGGAGAGGGAAGCATTGTTCTATCTTGCACCTCCCAATAAGCTGAATGCCGGCACTTTAAGAAACAAAATATACTATTAGAGCTGCGCTCCTTGAGTTCCTCCTGGGCAAGCACTTGAGTGTGGATGGTATATAGCTCAATTTGCGGGGCGATGGGAAACTCCATAAATAATATTTGCTGAAGGGAGTAATAACCACGTGCAACAAAACCCACTTGGAAAACACAGTTGTTCTACCCACTAATTGTATAAAGGAAGGACAACGAAGTGAAAGTCCCATACTTAAATATTTTATATATTCATGGCATAGAAAAGTTCATCCAAAAGATCACTCTGCAACAAAGAGAGATGTAAGAAATGAGTTTTCATTTTATTTTACCTTTAAGCTCCCATCATTTTAGATGTTTGGTATGGCTGAATTTGAGCTCCAGATCTTTCAATTTATTTTTTGACCCTAGAAATTGATTGAATATCAAGAAAATGTCTAACAATAAAGTTTATTAATTTATATCTGCTATCTTTTGTAATAAGGCAGCTCTTGTGAAAATTAAGATAGATAACATGAGAAGACAAATTGACTACCTACAGTAGAACCTGGAAGAACAGCAAGAGTTCAACAGAATTTAGTACTATTTCCTCTCTCCATCTCTAACATAGTATCCTTCAGCACTTGCTAGCACAGCAGCAAGGTTTGAAGATAAGGATTCAGGATACACTTAGTTTTCTATTTCACGGTTAAACTGAAATAGAGGATCTCACAGAAAAAAGTTTAGTCTTGGTAAAATACTGCATACAATTTAAACTAGTTTTTCATGGATCCTGGAGAACACTAAATTTCTGGTGTTGTTCCTTGTGCACAATTGGGATTGAGAGGTAGGATAAAAGAATTATTGTATTTAATGCAAAGCAAAAAAACCACAACAACGCCATTTTATTACTAATATGAATAAAACATGTGGGGAAATTTCCCATGTCTTTAAAAAGATAGCAACTTAAATTTGTTTTCTATGAATTGATTTAAAATTATCATTACAGCACCTGGCTCCCACACAAAATATTTCATATCTTCAAGTGTCTATGACTAACCTGGAATCTCTTTTTTATTCTACTATTACCAGTTAGTATACCAGACAGTGCAGATGGAAAATATGCATTTCCAATTGTTCAAAATTATATTCATTTTTTGTTGTTGTCCTGGAAAACAAAATGGTTCCATTCTCTTACAGAAATATGTTATAATTTAGCTTCAATAACAACAAACATGAAAGCTGATTTTAAATCATTTCCAATTAGCCAAGGAGAACTGCAACTATCATACTACAGTAGGATGTCATAGTAGATAGTCTCATATTTCTGAATGTGGCAGCTGACAGAGGCCAAAGTCATACAATCCCTAAGTGGTGTCACTTCTGAAAACCTGAAAATTTCTGCCTAATCCTCAAAACCAATACATACAACCAGTAATGGTCTTTATGCAGAGATGCTGCGTAGCATAAGCACCGCTCTGCATTGCGGAGCAAGACATGAATAGGTTTTTATTGCAGATCTTGAATGGCAATTTCTTTCTTCCAAATACTTTGACATCAGAAAAACTGAAATTACATTTCAAGTCATTTATAAACAATTTCAGTATCTTTTAAGTCAGATTTTGTCATATTCAATTCACATTAACAATTTCATCGACTGAGTCAAAGGACACTAATTCCCCTGTGGGTTACAGGCAATTTTATAATGCTTAAGCCCCGAATAAATGGTATGCAATGAACTCTCTGTGAATCAGAATCTTCTCACATTCAATAGAGGCTCTGTAATGCCAGAATTCACTATTTTAAAATCTTCATCTTGAATAGAATCTTCATATAAAGGTACAGAAAATAGCTTTGGAAGGAAAATTTATATACAGAATACTGATTTCTTCTGGTGTTTATCTCCTACATCTATTTCTGTAAAAGAAAACGCCAACATCTAAGTTCATCTTTTTAGGATTGGATATACTCAGTAGTACCTTCATTTCTGGCAAGATAATTACTAAATCATCAAGCATTATTTGTGCTACTGGGAATAGTAACTTCTAAAGACTTTTGTTTATTTAATTTATATAGAGTTTTTATAGTGTTGGTTACTCCATAGGATGGAAAAGCAAACAGATCACCATAAAATCCCTTTTATTGCATAATTAAGGTGATGTTCTATTCAATTTTCTTAGCAGCATTCTAAGTTTTAGAGAACAATTTAACAGCTATTGAAATATACTAAATCTCTACTATTCAACTTCTATTCAACATTCTAAAATTCTGCATCACATATTAAACACTTTGTAAGAGACAAGGTTTTAATTAATGTGGTAAAAAAGAAAAAGCTGACATCTTGGTTTTCTAGGAAAGAATATATTCTACATATCATCAGAGATCAGATCTGAAGCTAATACTGCTTATTCCAAAAAGTTAAAAGAGAGCTACTCTCAGTTAAGGTAATATCCACATGAATAATATAAGGTGGAACACAAAGCATTCTATTATTCCTTCTTTCCCAGTTCTAAAGTCTATTAAATTTTTCTTTTTACAAAGCACAGTGAAACTCGTTTTATTTAAGATATCACTCTTAGTCCACTATTTACATTATTTTTCCTTTATTTCTTCTTTAAGTCACTTTTATTTATTTCACTTTCACATTAGAACTATTTCACTATTTAGATAAACAGTAACAAATAAACAATAAACAATTAAGCAATAAAGAAACAATAAACCAAATAAACAATTTTTATTCGGTTTAATATTATCTGTATTCTGCTAAAATCTTGATAATTGTTTTCACAGATTATATATTTGTGATCACTTTTCTCTTTCATTGAACATTTTAGAGATGGTAATTCATGATTTTGTTATTTCTCCTGTCCTACTGAATTCCAGGTTTTCATTTCATTATTGTTTCCTTTTTAACAAAAAACTAAAACTGCACAACAATATAATACCAGAATAGTAATAGTTAATACACTGTGCATAATTATGTTCAAAGTAGTTACTCAGAGTACAAGACATAGAACAAAAAGATTCTTATAAAGTAGAAACAGACAGGTAATGACATAAAATTTTCTTTTCAATGATCTAAGTTGAACTGTCAGTATAAGTAAAGAAAATTAACATACATATTAAAATATTTTTGAAGCAACAAAATGTTTTATTAAATGTGTATTAATAAATGTATTAAAATATGATGTGTTAAAAATACATACTCTACTTAATCTTGTGAGTCTGACGTATTTAACTTAATATTATGTTTTCAAGTTGCATCCATTTACCTATGAATGCTTTAAGTTTATCTTTCTTTATGGAAGTGTAGTACTCCATTGTGTACAAACACATTTTCCTTTTATACATTCAGCTGTTGATGAACATACATCCTTTTTTCCAACATCTGGCTATTAAAAACTGTGCTGCTATAAACATAAGGATGTATGCACTGCTGTAATATTCTGATTTTAATTCTTTTGCAAACCTACCTAGAAGCGGGATTCCTGAGTCAAGTGGAATTTACACTTTTAGCTTTTTGAGGAATCTGCCAGTAATTGCCAGAGTACTATTTCACATTCCCACCAACAGTGTGGAAGAGGTCTTTTTCCCCACATCGTTGCCAACATTTGCTATTATTGAATTTTTTTGATGATATTCTTCCTTGTGGGGGAAGATGGTATTTCATTTTAAATTTAAATTGAAATACCATTTAAATTGCATTTATCTGATGGCCAGAAATGATGAACATTTTTTCCTGTATTTACTTGCCATTTGTAGTTTTTCTTCTGAAAATTATATTTTACTGTAATAGCCTGTATTTTTAATTGGGTCTTCTTACTGGGTCTAATTGTTTTTAATTCTTTATATATTCTTGGTGTTAGTCTATTGTCCAAAGAGGAGTTCGAAAAAAACCCATTATGTAGATTGTCCCTTCACTCTGTTGGTGATTTCCTTTGCTGTGCAGAAGTTTTTTTTAGTTTGCTACGATTCCATTTGTTAATATTTCTTCTGCTTTTGGAGTTCTGTTTAAAAAGTCCTTGCCTACACCTATGTCTTCAAGAAGTGAACATATTTTATCTTTTAACAGATAGTGTTTCTGTTTCAATATTTATAGCTTGGATTCATTTTGACTTTAGTTTAGTGTAGGGTGAGATACATGAGCCCAACTAAAGATTTTGCATGTGGATATCCAAATTTTCCACCATCATCCACAGTAGTATCAGAAAAAATTTAAAACTTAGGTATTAACCTAACTGAGGAACTGAAAAACTTCTACAGTGAAAATTAAAGCTCTGTGGAAAAGGCTATTGAAGAATCAGAATACAGAATGATCTCCCTTTCCTGGATAGATAGAGCCAACATAATCAAAATAGTTATACTTCCAAAACTGATAGACAGGTTCAATGCAGATCCAATCCAAATACCAACATCATTTCTACAAATCTAAAGAAAATTTTTCTAAAATCAATATGGAATCAGGAGACACCCAGAATAGCAAATGCAATCCTGGGGAACAAAAGGAAAAGAGATGACATTACAATCCCAGACTTGAAGTCACACTACAAAGCCATAGCAATTAAAACAGCTTGGTACTTTCACAAAAACTGGCATGTGGATCACTGGATCAGAAACCTCCCTGGGCTATTTGGTCTTTGAAGAAATGTTCAGAAATATTACTGTGTCTCTGAAGTAATATGATTTTTATTCTCAAGCATCTTTAACTGTTTTGCTTAGTGTTTTTTCATCATTTCAGTAAGATCGGTCAAGCTCCGCTTTCCTTCACATTTATGATACTCACCATTCTCAGAATGCCTTGGAGTTGTGGTTTGATATCTTTCATCAGTATGGAAAATTTCTAACTATTTTGTCTTCAAATATTGCTTCCTTTTTCTTTCTTTCTTGGATTCCAAATATATGTATCTTGTCCCTTGAATAGTTATCTGATCGTGTCAATTTGAGTAAGAAATACCCAACTAAGTTGACTCAGCTCAGCTCTGGGTACAGAAGGCCCATCCTAGGGAGGACTGTCCCCAGAATGATACAAGACGGAAAAAGAAGAAAGGCTGCTGCTTCTGTTTCTTCGGAGGATCTCCAGTCCTTACCTGCATCTCAGATGTCTTCAGCCTTCCAGCACAGACACTTCAGCCTTGCACTGCAGACCTTTTGGCCTCCTGGTACAGACTCACATGGGACACTACAGTGAGTTCCAGAGTTTTGAGTGAGTCCTTTGGGTCTCCAGTGGGCAGACATTCCTTTTGGACCTTTCCACACCTCACTTTGTGGGCAGCCTTGTAAGCCAGTCCTGTAAACTCTAATATATTTGTATACCTTGCATTAAATCTGTTTCTCTGGTAGGCATTGCCTGATACATCCCTTTTCACTTTTTACAGCATTTTTGTAAACTTGTTTTGAACCCCCACAAGTTGCTCACAAAAATTCTGCAAGTTCTTCACAGTCAATCCTTCAGTCTTAGTGTGCTCACCAGCTCTCCAAAGGGTACTTAATTTCACATATGTCATTTTGCTGTTCAGAGTCAATTTTACTCTTTACAAACCCCATATTATCTTCTTTTAATAGATGTGCACATCTTTCTTCCTCTGTTATTATGTTTGACATTAATCTAGTCATTTTTAATGTTTTATTTGAAATCTCCACTTTGGGTTATTATATAATGCATTATATGCCTTAATTATCAACTATGCTTCTTACTTTATAATATGATTAACTTTTTAAATATACGTTATACCTTGTGTTTGGTACTTTGAAGTGGCTTTGGGTTATATTAACTCTGTCTAAAGGGTTTCAAGTCCTGCTGTATTAGGCAATCAGTAGGGAATTTTATCACTGTGTTACCTTCACTTTCTTAATGTATGGATTCAGTTTTGGTAGGTGGGTTTATTTCAGTAATAGCCTTTCTTATAGCATTGCCATTCTGAGGTCTTCACTAGCACCCAAACTTCCTAAAGTTCCACATTCTTTCAGAAAAATACTGGTTGTCTGTGTTCTTTGTACCTGAAAGCTGTACTCTGCTGGACCTCTCAGTCCTGCTTTGTATATGCGTTGATTAAGAGTCAGCCATAAAGCTAAGGAACAATCCAGGTTTTCCCCTTGGACAACCTCTTGCTCCTAGTAGTCCTGACACTGATCATTGTTTCTTGACCCCAAGAAAATGGTGGCACTCTTCATGGGCTCAAGTTATTTATGAATCAAGATGATAAGTCCCTAAGGTGGAAAATTAGATGGTTGTTGGGTTCAATTCATGGTGAACATGAGAAATATAAGCCTATTACATTGATCCATATAGTTTGATGGCTATGAAGAGTTGTATCATTGTTTATCAAGCTTTTATAAATGTTTATAATACCCCAAATCAGCTAAATGCTCACAGTCAGAAATGAGTAATTGAAAAGAATAATTGCAGATACACTAAAACTACTCTCTCTCTCTCTATCTCTGTATATCTATATCTATCTATCTATCCGTTTTATTTTCTTCTGTCTCATACTGAAGTTAATAATCTTAGAAATGATTTTTTTGAAAATCTAATGGAAATACATTCTTATTTTTTATTTTTCTTATTTATTTGCTGTCTAAATATTTAAAATTTGTTTTTAAACTTGAAAGGTAATTCTGCAAAGCACTGGAATTGATCTTAGTTTTTTTCTTTTTTTTCTTTCTGTTTTTTTTTTTTTTTTCCGGTACTGGGGATCGAATTCACGACCCTGCACTTGCCGGGTAGGCGCTGTGCCGCTGAGCTAAATCCCCAGCCCGATCTTAGTTATTTTCTACCATCTTTTAAAAATATTACTGAATTATTTCTGAGCTCACATTTTGAATATGAGCTTAAATTTGAACATTTACAGTTGAACATTCCCAAATTATATCTTTGTCTGTTTTATAAAGTTGTCCTTTCATTCTGTCTGTGTAAATATTTTACTATTCTCTTTTGTATTTCAAGTCTGATCCTGACATCACTATCTCTATTTACTATGTGTTTATCTCACTTAAAAGTCAGTGAGCTTCTTAACTCTGTGGCTTTGTACTTTCCATCAGTGTAAAATGCTGAGCTGGGATTTTATTTTCTTTGCAGCTCACACTTTTTTATTTTGGGAGACCACAATAAAATGTACATTAATTTTTTAACTGCATCATATCAGGTAAGCATTACTTAATTGTTATTATTTTACCTGTTTGTGTTTCCTTTAGAAACAAAAATTTCTTTTGTGTTTTCTTGAGAATATTTTCTACTACGTGGCCCACCTTCAATTTTTAAAAAAAATACCAGTAATCTATTAAGTGCTGGATTCATATGCACAGGTTTTGTTTTGTTTTATTTTTGCTTTGTCTTGTCTTGTAGCATGAGGCTCTGTGCTTGGAGACTTCACACTGAACTTCACCCCCAGACCTTTTTATTTCATTGACTTATTTCTTGAGAGTCTTGCTTAGCTGCTAAGCTGCCAAGGTTGGACTGAGACCTGTGTTCCTCTTTCTCATCCTCTCAGAGTGCAGGGACTATAAATGTGCACCACACACCTGTCTATGGTTATAATTTTTAATGAAAATTATTTGAAAATATTATAGTTTTAGATCTAGAATACCATTTGATTTCTTATACATTCCAACACTTTCTTAGTATTAACAATGTTTTCCTTATTAGTAATTTTAAGGGTCTAGTCTGTCAGTACCAAAACTATATTACCATTAGTTAATGCTGTTTACTTCTAATTTTGAGAAGTTTGTTCTCCATAAGACCTACTGTGTCCCTTAGTAACCTCTAGCTTCTCAGATCCAAATGAACTTTTGTTGTCACGCTTGTAACAATGGACCATTTCTTCTTTGACAGGTACTATAATTGTAAAATTGAAAATAGAAGTCACTGGAGAGGTAGTAAAAAGAACTTTTTCCTGTTTCCTGTTTGTTGCCTCCTGTGGCCAACGGCAGGTCATGGCACATCACCGTATGGGGCACCCTTCGCAGTTCCAGAAGCAACCTGCCCTGTCTTCACTTAAATTGCATGTCTCCCAGTGAGATTCATGCATGCACTTCCCTTAGGGAAGTACCTTCACTTTATATCCGATGTCTTTGTGTTCCTTAGAGTGCTTTTTACCCATGGTAGTCAATGCATCATTACACAATTCCCTGTTTACATTTCTTCATAACATCGCTCCATTCAAACTGCTCTGTGGTTTGTGGCTTCTGACCAACCCACAGCTATGTGATATCAAATTAGTAACTGGAACATTACTATGGGAAAATATGCAAAAATGGGGTTTGGAGACTGGCTTGCTGATGCATTTGATCTCGAGCAGAGTCCTAATATCCTTGCCAATTGGACGTGTTTTGTAACCAATCAGTGAGATGAAGTGACATTCAAATAACCAAGCTGTAAATTCTGGCTAATCATAATGATGTACCCATGACACAGTTCTTTGAAAGCCCAGAAAGATGTCATGCCTGACCTACATGGCGATTATGATAATTGTAAGAGCTTGGCTGTGCTAAGGGTTTAAAGGAGTCCACAGGATGACTTACAGAGAGGAAATTACAAGATTGAGTCCTTTAATCTCGATTGCAGAAGCTGTCTGACAGCTAGAGAACTTCCTTCACATTCCTAAATGTGTTTCTTATTTTTTGCTGCCAGAAGGTGAAAATCAAATGCAAAGTTTAATTGTACCAGTTGCTGAATTGCAGTGCAGCTGAATTCCCAGTCTTCAGTGTTTCCTAGGTAAAGATTACAACATCGATTCAAAATGAAGGGGACCTTGAAACCCTGAACCAATCTTTACCTCCCAAATCACTTTGATCCTCCGTCCCCAGTCATAGTAGCTTACTTCTGAGTACATTAGTTCTACGTTTGCCAATCCATGGTAACACCATCCAGGAGAGGTGCTTATCCTGTTGCCCATTTAACTGAGCACTCTGGATTGTGCAAGTTGAACAGATCTCAGGGAATGACTCTGACTATTAGAAACTGAATCAGAGGCTGACCCCTTTTGCAACGATTGTTCCACATAGAGCCCCTCTACTGGAATAAATCAAAATAAATTATTGGATTCAGTGTGTAGCAGTATGGGGCAATTCAGGCAGACAATGCTTTTCCACCTGTACCATTATCCAAAAACTATCAAAAGCAGTTTGTTTTTACTCAACAGGCCCAATATTACTATTTTAAAAAATTAATTATATTGGTACAATTTAGATATAAGTAATGATCAAATTCATCATAGGGAATTTGTACCTATACATAATATATCTTAATTCTTCTTCTAGACTTTCAAAATCTTATTTCAGGACTACTTCAGTTCCATTGTTCTATGCTGTAATATAGTCAACATACATCCTTACAATTTTGTTATTCAATAAAATCTCACACAGCTGCTGTATATTTACCATATTAAACATTACTTCCGATTAGAGAGAAGTAACAAATATTTTGCATACCTATACGTAGATATTAGAGGATGTATGATAAATCATGCAAACTTTCAGGGCACAGTCATCTTGATGAAGTAACCTACAACCTGCTATCTGAAGATATACTGGTGCAGAATAAGAAATTATATATCTAATGCTGTGCCTGTCTATAAAAGTTAAGCTGCTGCTGCTTATACCATCTACCGTGAAGGTAGGCAAAGCATTTGGTGGACCACTTACAGATTCTGAAGACAACATTTAGCAATTTGAGTATGCTACTTTCACCCCTATAGCCACATAAATGGATATCATTTTCACATGATGGTCAGAGCAAAAGAAGACTCTAAAACAAGGCCAGGGTGAAATGCAAACAATCCTACCCCTTGGTTCTTAGGAGTTAGCAAATTCAAGGACAATTAATGTATCCAAAGCAAACAGTAATGTTATGTTGAGCTGTGGCCAGCATATACAAGAGAATCCTAGTACAGTTCTCTTAGATTACAAGACATATCACTTAAGCCCAAAAGTTACAAGTGATACATGTGGAGGTGACCCAGACTCCTTGGATACCAACTGTTTTTCTTCAATGTGTCCCTGGACTCTTACAGTGAGGAGTATCTCTTACTGCCATTGACTGAGGGAGAGACACCCTCCAGCTTAGCTTAGGTGTGGCAATGGTACATTCAGTGGTCAGCCAGAAATGTACAGAAAAGCACCACAACCACAGTTACAGAGATCTTGAGAAAACTGTGGTGAGTGAAATCTTCTAAATGGGCAAAATTTAAAGCATTACATTCATATTTGATTATGCACTTTGGTTAGAATCAGAGCTATCCAGAAGTATGAATCTGTACTAATTCATGGCAAAACTAATTGACTTAAAACTATTTGGTTAGGTAGTCAGAGAATTGAAGAAATTAGAACTAGAAAGCAGATAATGGGGAAATCTTGGGGAGAAGCGTGTGTAGACCTCACAGAACACGGAGACTGCAAAGAAATGTGTCCCAGGTGTGTGTGGAATAAAAACCATCTTCTGTAGAATAGGTAATTTTTGTTAGACACAATGACATAGACCCAGTGTCAGAAGGCTCTATCCCCAGCCATATCAATGTTTACAAAGGAACCAATCAGAGCTGGGGATTTAGCTCAGTGGCACAGTGCCTGACTGGCAAGTGCGAGGTCGTGAGTTCGATTCTCGGTACTGGAAAAAAAACAAACAAACAAAGGAACCAATCAATAAAGTAGCCACGTTGTTAGAAACAAAAACTATGCATGAGCTTGACCACAGTGTGTGCTCTTTCACCAAGAAAAGCACAGGTCATGACAGTGTAGTGCGCCTAAGCTTCCAGCAGTTGAGGATTAAGAGCTACAACTGTTACGCTGTGACAATTTTATTATATTTGATTTATTTTATTGTAGAGTGACAAGACATTTTTCCCTCTCAGCTAGATACATATTATGGCTATGGATTTTCCCTTATCATTCTGTAATATTTTTGGTAGAATCACCACCCCCAAACTCAGGTAGTGTGTTATATGATTTCTTACAGCACTTATTCTCATCAAGAAATGAACAACAGGGATGGAGGAAGGGAGAAAAGAAGGAAGGAATATATATA
>NW_004955441.1:18330455-18378000 GCF_000276665.1 Chinchilla lanigera
CTACTAATTTCTATTAGTTCACTGAAAGGAACAGTTAGTATTTATATTGTTTGGTCAATTTTTACATACCTATATCTGGTAATCTGAGCAACTACTTTGAAGATAACAATATGCAATATAATAACCATTGTTAACTTTCTATCATTTTGTTTAGAAATTCTGTATCATTTATATTTTTTCATTCTCTTTAAAATTAAAAAAAAGATCTGGAGAGGAAACTTATTTTTCCAAATAAAGTACAGTATTTAATTCATATCAGTGTGATTACATGACCATAAAATGTTCCAGGTCACTCGAAACCAGTTAAACTGATGGAAAAGCGGTTTACAGAGGACTTATTTTTAGTGCTCGGTGGCAGACAGTGAAAATAGCATCATGTCATGTGTGATTCACTACAGAATTTATTTCAAATTGAGGATATTTCCTCATCACCAGAACACATAGGTCTAGGAGTCAGGCTGTGAGAGTTTGTCTTCTATCACATCTTGTGACCTCGTATCAGAATGCTTATTTCCTATAACAGAAACTTCCTGTTTTGCTGATCTGGAGGGCTTATTTCCCAAGGAAGGTACATCTTTATGACCAGGCACAGCCATGGCTGTGTCATATTTAAAAATGACATTGGTAGTAACTATTTTGGGTCTTTATGTTTCAGACAATAGGAAGGACCAAACGCTTCTCCACTGGGTGGAAAGGTTGACCACAACTACAGAGGGGAAAAACGCATAGAGTTGCTGCTCTACAATGCAGCAAAAATGTCTACAATGTAGAGATTTCTTTGGGGTCCCTCTCAGTACTTCCATATTAAGAAATAAAGGAAAAACCATAATGCCAAGAAAAAGCATAGTGTTACGAAGATACAGGCCTTTGGAATAAAGTTTTGAGACGTTCATCTTGCTGAAGAACTCCAGTCAGCCCAAATCCTAGTTAATGTTGGGAAAAATAGGAAATAGGTACTGCAAAAAGAAAGCCCTCATTCACAAAAATGGTATTTTGACTTGCTAAGGAAACCATTATTGTAATAACTTTGCAATTTTTCTCTTTGCTTATAATATGTATTTGCTGATGTATATATGTCAATATTTTTCTTATTTTATTTTATTACTACGATTATAATTGTATATAAATTTTTAGCAGTGGGCTTACAATTTAATGTATAGAATATTTAGTGAGAAGACAACTAACCTGTGGGTATGGTTCCTATTAACACTGTATACTTTGTAAATGTTAGATGAGTCTTTTCCTTTATTTGTAATATATTTTTATTAGTGTCTATTAACTGTACAGCTCATGGAGTAGCAGTGTGGTGTCTTCATATGCCTGTGTTTTTATTATATCCGTCTTCTCATTACCCTGCTTCATACCTCTTTCCCCAGATTCACTTCTTTCCAAGCCTCCTTTCCATTTCCATGACATCTATTTTGGAATCTCTATGTGATACTTATCTTTTGGAATATGGTTTATTTCACTTAAAATAATGAGTTCCAGTTCCATCTAGTTTTCTGGAAATGAAAAAGGTTGTTCTTTTTTTTTTTGGTTTTTCTCCGCTACCGGGAACGGAACTCAGGACCTTGCACTTGCTAGGCAGGCACTTTTGCCGCTGAGCTAAATCCCCAGCCCCAAAAAAGTTTGTTCTTGATGGCTGAATAATTGTGTGTGTGTGTGTGTGTGTGTGTGTGTGTGTGTAATATTTTCTCTATCCATTCATAGCGTAGTGAATATCAAGGTTGGCTTCTTGTTTCAGCCATTATGAATTGTACCACTATAAACATGGGTCTATAGGTATCCTTATAATACACTGACCTTACTTCCTTCTGGTACGTACCAAGTTTTATACGATGTTTGAGTACTCATAGGAAAGGAATATACAAAGAAAGAGAAAATTTTCTGTATATATTTGGCTAAGACTAGTGAAGAAGTAGATATAGTTAAGCAGAAACATGATTGGGCAAAAAAATATCTAGTGGTAATAAACTATGGAAAACTCAAAAGAGCTTGTATGTTTAGATTCTCTGCTGTGCTCTGTGCATGTGGAAATGAGGATATTCTCTTCCTCTGATACAGGGAGAATCCCTTTGAAATGAAGGACTTATGACCTAATTCAAACAAAAGGTAGCTAAATTTTATGGCCAAGTCTTGGGGGGAAACGGTTGAGGAGATTTTGCTTATTAAGGCCAACTTCAGAAGAGAAAGAGCAGTAGAAGGTCAGGGAGATCTCCTGGCTTCTCTGGTTTTCTCAGTTTGCTTTGGCTTAAAATAATGTGCTGACTTGCCATGTTTTAAGATTTTATGTCCTGAGCCCCAACCCTACTAATACCCCTGTAATCCGTTTTAAATTCTTCTGAACAATCATGAAAAAATCAGGCAGTTTTAGAACTGACGGGCTCAAAACTTATATTTTGGCATCTTTTTAAATTTATGTCATGTTAAAATTACATAAAAATATAAAAATATGTGCTAATATATAATTTTAAAATACTCTCCTAATTTTAAAATATTCAAAAATGTTTAAAAAATGTTATTGATAACTGCATTTCAATGTTATATACTGATATCTTGTTGCTCAGGTAAAACCAATAGAATTAATGGTCAACGACCGTAGTCCATTCTGCATTAGCAAAATCTCTTATTTGAAATAAGGAAACAAAATAAATAACAGATTCTAATATCCCTTATTTTCAGTCATCGTTTGACCTAAAAGAATATGTTTGGTTTGAATTTTTCAGTAAAATAAAAGAGGTTTTCATTGGAATTATCCGTTCGTGTACAATTATTGCCTTTCATAAATGAATGGAAGCTATGTGTAAACTCTCCTAGGCTTCAGCAGGTATTTGAACCCCTGAGTGGATCCTTCCTCAGATACCAGGGAGGGTTTCGGGCTCAGGGCTTGCCCCTGCATGAGCTGGGAGGCATTGCTTCAGAGATGTTTGACCTGCCAATGGGCTCTAGTGTTGTAGATTTTCTTCCCATGCTTGTTTGATTTATTTTGAAATGCTTTAAATATATAAAATATGCAAAGAACAGTGTAATAAATTCCAATGTGCCTGACACCCAGATTTAGGAAATACTAGCACTGGGCTGTATTTATGTTTTATTATTACAGAAATAAAAAATTCACTGCTGCAACTTCAACTTCTTTTGTCTCCCCGCAAACACTTCCTCATTCTCTCCTCGGATAGAGCTAGTGTACCCTGAGATGCACCACACTTTTAAGCCATATGCTTCCATGTATGTGCGTATGGAATATAGGTGATTTGGATACTTCTAGGATTTGCATAAATTAAATCACACAGTGCTCTTTTAACCTCACTTTCCCTTTAGTAATAGGAATTCAATAATTGTTTTAGAACAGATGTAGCTGCAGCTCACTTATTTTATCTCCAAATATCATTTCATTTTATGAATTGATAAACCAACATTGTTTTCCCTTTTCCTTTCCAGATATTTAAGTTTTAACATTCCTCACTTTTTTATTTTTTTATTGGTTTTGGTATTACAAATAATGTTTAGGTGATACCTTTGTCAAAAATAAATAAATCCAGAGTTAGAATTGAGCGGCTGGTTTCAGAATGAACCTTATTGCAATAGACAAAACATGCCAATTTCAGAAATCTGTAAATTATCAAAATAAGGTAGAAAAAGTTATTATTTTTAGAGTAAAATACAGGCAGAATCTTGTAAGGGACAGTTGGACACACATGCAAAATGCCCAGGGGATCTCACAAGATATCTGTTTCACAAAGCAGAGGGTATGAAATGGCAATTGTGAGTGCTTGGTTAGTTTGTTGTATGGTTTAAGAGACAAAATCTGTCTTTAGGCATTACTACTGATGCAATTAGAGTCATTGTGACATGTAGGATAGTCCCAGTAGTGTTCAAGGGTAGGTATTTTTTTTCTTCTTCATGACCCCAAAAGACTTTCTTTACTAATATACTGAGCAAACTTTCAGACCAGCAGAGATTATAAGATTGTAGTGACTAGCCACTTACAGAGATGCCTATCGAGGAACAAGTTCTTTAAAAAGTGGCTCTTAAAAGTTGAACACATGGCTAGAGACAAGATCTGGGGCTGGAAGGCAACCAGTTCAAACTTGCAGATGCTGGGCGGGAAGCAGCCTTACTCAGACGGTGGAGTGAGGGCGGAGCTGGCAGCCCCGCGAAGTTCTCCGCTTGCAGATTGAATATTTTTGACAACTGCACACACGTGAGAGGGTTCTGCAAAAATATACATCCAATCTCTTAAGGGGGTAGTCAAGTTCCCCCGAGGAGCCCAGGCACACGTGCTTGTGAGCTGCTCCGCACTGAACCAGCTGGAATTTCTGCGCGCTTGGTAAGGACGTCAGCAGCTGGGGTAAGACTGGCTACGGTCCTGGGTATTTCTTGCCTCGGGGCACAGAAGGTGCAGAGGTTTCAGCACACTGTGCGTGCCTTACAGAGCAGCAGTTCCAGAACAAGGACTGTCCGGAGTGTGCAGCATCGCTCGTAGCAGGCCGGGTTTCCAGGCGGCTCCCAGTATCTTGGCTTTTCATTCCAAGGCTTCTTGAGAACCTGGGCAGGGAGGAAGCTGGGAGACCGCTTCTGGGGCTGGGGTGTAGGGGCCCAAATTTATGATCGCAGCATGTTTTTATCAAACTTCTGGCTCTTCTAATGCTTTGAAAACTTAAATCAGAGGTAATGGAACTTAAGAGGGAAAAGAAAGCAGTCTGGCTAAGGATTTGGGGTTAATTAGACTAACTAGATAAAAAAAAAACCCAGTTCAAGTGGCAGACAAATACCAATAAGCTAGGCCTCATCCAGGACTCTCCAGGGCTCACCGAAATGATCGTCCCAGGTATTGGCATCTTGGAATTCACATAAACTCTTTTGATAGGGATGTGTTACACCAACTCGGAAGAAGCACGTGATCACCTTGTTGTCCCCAGAAGAGACAACCCCAAGCTTTCTGTCACTCTGACAAGCACCTGAGAAAGTAATTTGAAAAGGAAGAAAGGTTTATTGTAGCTCACTGTTTCAGAAGATTTAGGCCCAGGTCCTCAGGCTCTATTCCTTTGACCTAAGGCTGCATCACAGCAGCAGGGACGTGTGGTAGAGGAGGATTCTCAGCTCTTGGCAGTCAGGAAGGAGGGAAGAAAGGAAGGAGGAAAGGGAGAGGGAAAGAGAGAGAAAGTGAGAGTGGAGATGCAGAAGAACAGGAGAATGTGTCAGTGGCTTCTACTCTGCTCCATCTGGCCGTCTGCACCCCCCCCCATTGGATGGGGCTGCCCTCACCCAAGGTGGGTCTCCTCCACAATTTGAGGATTCACCAACACAGGGAAATTTATACTTATGCGATTCATCTGACGAAGCTAAAAACACATACTCTTGGCTCCCTCAGAAACAGTGTGGGGATTGGTAGTGACGCCGAAGCAGGTGTGTTTACAAATGTTTAGGGCGAGGAAATGGACCTGGGTTATGTTACCATAGAAACACTGTTTAACTTTCTGGGGAAGTTTTCAAATTGAAGGCACTTCCATTTGAAGACTAGAGTGAAAGCAGTGGGACACCTGAGAGACAACTGAAAGGATGCATTAAACCTGAGACTGGATTAGGATTGGGGGGAAAAATTTTTTAAAACTCTCATACGCAGCGATCAAAAGTAGAAGTGTGAGACTGTGCAGTAAAGTGAGGGAGGGAATGAATTCCGGGTCCTTCCACGCGTGGACCACTGAGGGAAAAACTGCCCATGTGAACGGGAGGAAACAGATGACGCAGTGTGCTATGTAAACCTCACTCTGCCTAGTTACAGTTGCAGAGGGGAGAGTTACGTGAGCTCTGGAGGGGACTGAGAAGGAGGACAGAGAAATCATGAGACTGGGGAGCAGCTAAAGAAATCCCAAGCTGTCTGATCCCCGCATCTTAGGTAGGAGCCTACCACACTGTGTCGCATACATAAAATGATCTACTCTGTAGCTGTTTGCTTTTACGCCTGCTTCTGTGAGTTCCCTGAGGTCCTCGGTATTAATTCCCTCGGTCGGAGTGAACTTGCCCTCAGTAGCATTCATACCTTTGCAGATGAGAGACATAAAGCCAAGGCGCCCCTCTTGCGATTTGGCAGCAATGCTAGTAGTTAAGAGGATATACAATCATCCTTCTCGTGGGGCTCAAGATGAGTTCTCAGGTGGTTTCTCCCCTGGCAACTAAATCTACAGTTTGAAGGTTATAGACCTGTGGGACAGAAGAATGTGAGGTAAAGCAAACTTAACCCTTGATAACAAGCACAGATGAAAGTAGTAAGTTCCTTGCAGTGCTTCATAACATCGGAACTGAACAGGACGGCGTCTTCAGGAGCCCGCACAGAAGGAGCAATTCTCATGGGCTGACTGCGTTGTATCATACTGAGGTAGGCGCTGTGCACATCCAGAGAGGGCCGAGGGGAAACCAGAGAAAATCATCGGCCATGGGAGAGGAGACTCAGATTTCAGTCATTTTCACTATCACTGCAGATGAAGGCAAATATGAGAATAGGGTCATTTGAAAGATGGGTAAGAAATGGTTAGATTTGTTGGATGAATTTCTAGTGAAACTGGTTTCTTGGTCATTTGATAGAGCCAGTAGAATTCCCTACACGGAGAACGCTTGCTTTAATGAAAGATTGGCAATAATAGTGGCAGTGGCCCTTTCACACAGCTGCCCTCACAAAGTGCCCTAACAGTGCCTGATAAGCAAAATACAGACTCTTTACAGTCGTGCAGACTGGGAAGCCCAGGACCAAGGCAACAGCAGAGTCTGTGGCTGGTGAGGACCAGCTCCTTGTTCGTAACGATACCTTCTTGCCATGTCCTCAGACAGGGGAAGGGATGAAATACCAGCTGTATCTATTTGACAAGGACACTAATCCTACTTGTGAAGGCTTCACCCACCCAACCTAGGCACCTTCCCAAAGTCCTAACCTCCCAATATCACTCCTTCGGCAGCTGGGGTTTCAACATCTAAATTTTAGGAGGACACAATCATTCAATCCACTCCACAAGAAAAACATCCATGCATACAGAAATAGTAACACATTCATGTCCACAAGACTTAGGAAGCCAAATAAGTTTAATTATCAGTGAAGAAAACGTCTGGTTGAAGGGATTTCCTTTTTTGCCTGCCCTTTGGAGCTTTACCAGAGTTACTTTTTTACTTTAAAGATTAAAAAACAATAACAAAATAACAACAAAGTTTTATATTTTTGACAGAATGTAAAAGCCACTACTTGAGCCAGATAAGGAATGAGGTCTTCCCGCTAATACTGGCAAAGGAGATGATTTTATGTTTCCCTGTGGTAAGTTCTGTGATAAGCCAGAGACCAGATTTCCTTTGAGAAACTGAGGCAAGTCCATGTGGCTAAGTGTTTTTCAATTCCATCTGTTTGCGTAAAGTATCTGACTTGCTTTCAAGAGGTTTTGCCATGTTCAGGACTTTGAATTGGAAGCTTTACATACCTAAATTAGAGGATCAGGTACAATCAGAGTGTACTTAAAATTCACTCTGATTACTTCAGGAATAAATCAGCTTTTGAGTTGGCAGTTTAGCATATTTATCAAACAATGAATTCCTTTTTGCTTCTTGGGTTCTATCATTAACACGAGTATCACCTCGAGCATTGCCATCCCACTGACAATAACAAAGCTTCTACGAAGTCAGATGCTGGATTTCCATTTTTACTTGTTGTCCCAAGTGTTGTATTAAATCTCTAGTATTCTATAACCTGCCAAAATTACACATGACTGTGAAGTAGTAGCACTATTTGTGTAACTATTAAATCTTATTTAATTTTAGCCCACAAACAGGCTTCAGTGAAAGTCACAAATTCAACAATCTAAGCTGACTCTGCAGTAGATAGAGGCTTATATTCGGAGAGGTTTTAAATCTAAAATGACACATTCTACCTGACAGATATGCACCATCACCAAAGAGGATAAGGTCTGTACTTGCAAACAAGACTTCTAAAAGTTCAAGATGGGGGAGGCTTCAATGGTCATTCAAAAACTACCTCAGTTTCCTTCAACTGGGCAAGGGGAGAGAGTGGAAGGAGTGGGATTTTGAGATAGGCGGATAGAGATGTAAAGGGACTTCTGTAAGAGATTACCTGAGAAAACCAACTAGCAGACACACCCAGAGGCACACAGGTATACTGGGCACCACGTGGCCCCTTCCTGTGGAAGGTCTAAAGCAGCAGAAATGTGGCTGAGACCGCGGCCTCTGATAAACAGGAAGCACTAGTGTTCTAACTACAGAGTGGATCTCTGCCCAATACATGAACTAAATTGAAAAATTAAAAAAAAAATTAGGTGTCATTAACCCAAGAGGCAGAGAAAGGAGCGCAAAAGGGGCAAAGCAGCAGGAAATGCATCTAACAGCTCTGCAGAGATGGGCTGTGCACCCTGAGAAGTGCAGGCGAGAGTCCGCGGGATCAAGACTGGAGAAGACTGCTCGGTATCTGCAAGAGAGGCAGTGGCTCCCCGCTGCTGAGGATTCTTATCTCCCCAGTGTTTAAAGGGAATTTACGGGCAGCTGAAAGCATCCTTTAACGGGAGTCTTTCAGACTGTGGGGTGTGTGACTTTCTGGCCTGGATTATTCTTTCCCACTCTCCTTTTCCATGCCGTACCCTTGGGTATCTCTGTGGAAGGTATTAATGAGATTGAGCTTTGTCCTAAGGTCTTTGATTCATTTTCCAGAAATTTTTTTAATTAATTAACTAATTAATTAATTAATTAACTTTTAGTACTGGGAATAGAACTCAGGACCTCACACTTACTAGGTAGGCTTTGTGCTGCCCAGCTATATCCACTATCCCTCAAATTTTTATTTTGAAGAGCTATGGATTTGTTTTGTGTAAGGTTTGATTTATTGGAGTGTGTGTACTCATGGAACTGTGTTAAAGCACGGAATTTAGAAAGAGAGACATTTTGCCAAGCAATGCTTTGTCTTTGAATAGCCTCTCTCAGTTCTGTGTGGAGCCCCTTAATAAAGCTGGCAACTAAAGTAGATACCATGTAGCCTTCTAGAGTTATAAGTAAATAGTGTTCTAAATATTTCCTAGGAGACTAACTTCATTCCAATTTCCTTACTTCTATAATTGGCCTCAAAAATTTTGCAAATCTTTATTCATTCTGACCAGTGTAGTTTTTCCAAGCCATATGACAGTGTTTCCAGGATCTTCAAGGAGTTAAACCAGTTGTTAGAGGTGTAGAAGTCTGAGACAGTATGCTCCTAAGATAAACCTGAATTGTGTAGAAATTTTATTTTGCATAGCTCTGGAGAAACATTAAGTATTGCATCCAGATGAAAGTGAGACAAACACATAAAAGAACCTACCGAGGACAGTCTAAGAATGGTCTTGTCATCTCTTGTCTTCAGAGACAAAGACATTATGGGGACGCAAACATTGGAGGAACAGAGTCAGCCCTAGAGTGGAGGAGAACACAAGGTGTATGAGAAGAAAGTTGTAGCAGACACTGGAATAAGTTCAGAGGAGTTGAAAGCAAAAGGTCAGTGTTGAAACACAGCTATTGTAGAGTCACGGGTAAAAGATGGAGCAGCACTGACAAACCTGGTCTTCAAAAGACTGAACAGCATTAGCCTCCATTAAGGTACTGCTGGAGACCACTACAAAGTGGCTCTGAGCAGGATTTAATACTAACCAACTGGCTTTCTCTGTTTACTTGTGAGTTGTCTGAAGCTTAGGCACCTTGTCTGGGGATGGGCAGGGGACTCCTAGTAAGTAAATCTCTGTGAGTCCCTGATCACCCTGAGGCCTGTACTGGCCTGTGAAGCTGAGACACCTCAAAGGACAAGATAAGGCCACAGCTGAGGACATTTGGCTCCAACCCCAATTAACTACAAGGAGACTGCAGCTGCAGGCTCCACACTCTTATGATAAACACCAGCCTAAAGATAAGGTAGTTCTCCTGACTGACATAATTTACTACTTGGGAAAATTCTCCCAAGGTCCTGTGAGATTCCCACATTTTCTTGAGTAACCACCTCCTGTGTTTGAAAACCAAATGAATATGGGCTGCCTAGAGAAGTCTTTGGCTAAACTCAGAGAATCTCAAAGCTGGTAAGAGAGTTGGACCCTCCTGGAGCTCTGAAATCATTTCCATTGTCTCATTTATTTAAGCCTTCACCATTCACTCACCTGGGAGATTTTGGGCTGATGAGCCTGCAATAACTAAGGGTTTTTTAACCTGATAAGGTACCCTGAGAATGTCAAAGTGATGCCTGATATTTGATTGTAAATAAAGCAAGGAGACCATCTTCTAGAGGACAGTCTAAACTCAAGATTCAAGAGTTTGCCCAAAGGAAAACTGATTTGGGGAGGTCCTAAAAGTCCTAAAGTGGCCATTGCAATTTTGAGTTATCCTCCATAAAATGTCATCATTTTGGAAGGCATTGGCCATATTAATGCCAAGGCACTGTAGGATCTAGCCATCCACAAGTGTCTTTCAGTCTCAGTGTGTTCAGAACAGTCCATGGGAGAAGCAGAGTCAAGTAGAGAAAGCATCAATTTAGTGGCAAATAACTTCAGTCTACAGTTTCAATGCCTATAGCCCAAGGAGCAGAAAAACTTTCTCAGTGCAGCTTCTGGATAAGAACTGTGAAAAGCAGGGGGCCTCAAAACAACACTGAGAATTTCCCACTGGAAAATTATGTTGTTAATCCCCACTCAGAGATCCAAGAAGATTTCCATCAAGGGAGATTCTCCTTTGATCAGAAAGGAACAAGGGAGTTTCCTACTCAACCAGGGTATTGGGATTGTGGCCCCACTTATGGAACTAAGGACCAACTAAGAAGATTCTCCCACAAAAGACCCAGGAAACACTCTGTCCAAATAGAAAAGAATAGGGCCTGGGGGTTTAGCTCAGCGGCAAAAGCGCCTGCCTGGCAAGCGTCAAGGTCGTGAGTTCGGTTCCCGGTACCGGAGAAAAACCAAAAAAACAAAAAAAACAAAAAAAAAAACAAATAGAAAAGAATGAGGAAGAGCCCAATTTAATAGAATTAAAGCAGCTCCCTACTATACTACACTGTACTATACTATACTGTACTATACTATACTATACTACAGACAGATGTCAGGTCCCTGGCTTAAGACTTCTGACTCACAACACACTTTCCAATGTCTCCAGCCAGGCAGGATGCAAAATGTTTATGGAGTCAGCACGGAGCACCTGGTGATAGCTAGTTGTCAATACACTGCCTTCTGAGTCATGGCTCGAGACTTTGTCAAATGAATTACATTCAGATTAGATAGAGAGGCTTTGATTCCCAAGAAAGATTATTACCATAAGAAGAGTCTAATCTCACCAATCTGAAGGCATTCTGAAGCAAGCAGTAAAAGTTGTTTTTTTTTTTTTCTTTCTATGTAAAGGCCAAGGAGGAATAAACAGAGATAAGCATTATCTTTTAAAATAATGCTGGAGACACAGCGAAGAATAATTGGTGTGGTCAGACACCAAAAGGATTTTCCTGTGGCCAGCTGATTTTCAGGAGAAGCTGACCATGGGACGGGGCACTCCACTTTCTCGGTGTTGTTTGAGATCCAAGCAACCCAAGTTCAGGAGCCGTAGGAAGGAGGGAAGGCCGCCCAAAGGCTGGTCACGAAAGAGCAACAAATAAGCAGGGGTCATTGTGAACACTCGGTCACCTCTGAACACTTATTCTTGTGTTTGTGAGCAAGGATGTCTGAAGAGCTGAGGTCAGGGAACATGTCTCATCAAAGGAAGGACAGTAAATAATCTAGGCTCTCCGCCATATGGTCTCTGTCACACTCATTAACTCTGCCATTGCAGCTCTGGTGCAGCTGTCCCTCATGCAGTGAAGGTGCCGGCTCTAAAATGTGACTTCATGGAACCAGTGTCGGGCTGCACGGAGCCGTGGACCATTGCTCACCAGCCTCACTTCTACGCTATCGGTGAGAAACTAAATTTCCTGAAATACGAGAAATAACACAAACAACTGTAGCTTAAACTACCTTTGTAAAAATAATATTCTGGTTTTCAATGGTAAAAATTGACTAAGCCACAGTTATCTTCAAGAGAACTTGGGAGTATAAAGGCCTAGCAAGGTACATAATCTGCAAGTAATTTCTTATTTGTGATGAATAAATATAACTATTTCCACACTTAAGTATGTTTGTTTTCCTTTTCTAGTATATATTTAGTGGGAGATATAAAAATGGAAGTTTAGACTGTGAGACTTGACCCAAACTTTATCACAATTTACATTTATTTAACTTATTTACTTCTAAAATCTTTTTTTCTGATGTAGAGGATTGAACACAAGGTTTCATGCTGAGCTTCATTTCCATCCTTTAAACTTTTAACTGCCCTGTATTTTTACTATTTTGAATTTTAAGACAAGGTGTTCCTAAATTGCTAAGGCTGGGATGGAATCTGTGATCTTTTCACCTCAGCCTCCTATGGTGCTGGGATTACAGGCATCCACCACCATGCCAGGACGAAATCATGTTTTACATTTTTTAAAATTTTATTTCAGCATTTCATATGGGCCCTGAGAAAACTTTATGTGATATAATGATTTGTATAAAAAGCATAATCTTCCCCAATTGCGGTTAAGAAAAGCTGAGTGAGACTGTCACGTAGAGAGGTTTCAAAGCCTAAGGATTTTGTATGAAGTGTTTGAACCGGAGGGTTAGAATGTATAAATTGCTTCTCAAATATGCTTGCAATGTGGGGACTTTTAGGGGCTCTGTACAGTCATAATTCAGGGGATAAAAAGGGCAATGTGCATCTGTTTTCCTCAGTGAGAATAAAACTGATTGAGATTCTACCGAACCATCGTCTAAAGCCCTCACCTTCATTTATTTTCAGATTTTTATGTGGAAATAATTCATCCTTTGGTTATGAAAGTCCCACATTCTTAGTTGGCTGAGCTACTTATTTGCATGCTGGTCAGTATCGGAGGGAAAGAGATCCCCATAAGCCTTCCTCTGTTCTTTATGAGACCAAGATAATCTTTACACACATCTCTTGATCTGCTTTATCATCCTACTATGGAGAAGATGAATTCTCTAGTTTTTAAAAGTTAAACACCTTTTGCTAGGTTTAAAAGAGAAAAACCAATATAATACTATGTTGTTCAATCCTGCATTCTTTTTGTATTCTTTTATTCTTTGAAGAAATTTTTTAAAATTTCTGACTGCAGTTTACCACTGTTTTAAAAATTTATAGCAGTAGCTGAGGTGCTCTTTTTTGTGCTAATTAAAAGATGATTCAGTACCATGAGCATTTCACAAAACCACTGAGAGAGAAATTAGGGAGACAGCATCTTTCACAGCACCATCAAGAAAAATAAAATACTGAGAAATCAACCTAAGGAAAGAAGTAAAAGGCCTTTATGTTGCAAAAAAGGAGATTAAAGAAGACATCAGAAAATGGAAGTATATCCCTTATTCTTGGATAGGCAGAACCAATATAGTGAAAACGACCATGCTTCCAAAACTTTTATACAGATATAGTGCAATCCCAATCAAAATAGCAATAGCCTACCTCACAGACAAGAAAAACAATCCCGAAATTCATTTAGAACAAAAAGAAATTTGGAATAACAAAAGCAATTCTCGGAAACAAAGGCAAGGCAGTGGACATCATAATCCCTGGCTTGAAATTATACTACAAAGCTACCATGATAAAACCAGCATGGTACTGGCAAAAATACAGACCAAATGATGAGTGCTATAGAAGAGAAGATGCAGAAATAACTCCAAACAGATTCAGCTAACTCTCTTTGACACAAGGGCCAAACATTCACCAGAAGAAAGATATCCTCTTTAATAAATAGTGCTGAAAAAACTGGCTTCCACATGCCAAGGCATAAAACTAGACTATATCTCTCACCATGAGTTAAACTAAAATGAAAATGGATCAATGATCTAAATATTAAAACAGAAACAATAATCTGCTAGAAAATAAAATAGGTAAAACTCTTAAAGACATAGATATACGGAAAGTGTTTATGAACAAAATGTTGATTGCACAGGAGATATTACAAAGAATCAACAGCTAGGGTCTTATCATATAAAAAAGCTTTTGCACAGCAAAAGAAATCTTCAACAGTGAAGAGACAACCCACAGAATGGGAAAAATGTTTACCAACTATTCTTCAGACAAAGGTCTAATATCTAGAATACATAAATACCTCAAAAAAATCAGACCCCCCAAATTTAAAGACCCAACCCAAAAATGAGCATCTGAAATAAACGGACACCTTTAAATGAAGAAGTAGAAATGGCAAAGAAATATTGAAACAAAATATTCAGCATCACTGATGATTCAAGAAATGCAAATTTAAGCAGCACTGGGATTTCATCCCGCTCCCGAAAGAACGGTGATCATCAAGAACTCAACTAAAAAGAAATGCTGGAGAGGCTGTGCGGGGAGCAGGGGAGAGGGAACCCTTCCCCACTGTTGGAATGTAAATTGGGGCAACCCCTATGGCAATTAGTACTACAGTTCTGTGGAAAACTAAATCTAGAAGTGCCATTTGATCCAGCTATGCCCTACTTGATACCTTCCCAAAAGAATGAAGAGCATCGTACCACAGCAATATACACACTCATGATTACAGCAGCACAATTTGTAGTAGATAAATCTTGAAAACAGTCCAAATGCTAATCATCAGATGAGTTAATAAAGGAAATGTGGTTTTTTTGTTTTGTTTTGTTTTGGTTTTGGTTTTTCTCCGGTACCAGAAACCGAACTCACGACCTTGCACTTGCCAGGCAGGCGCTTTGCCGCTGAGCTAAATCCCCAGCCCCAGGAAATGTGGTTTTATTTATACAGTGGAGTACTACTCTGTCATAAAGGAGAATAAACTTGAGACATTTTTAGGTAAGTGGATGCACCTTGAGACCATACTTTTAAGTGAAATGAATTGCACACACATGTTTAAATATCATACTTTTTCTCTTGTGTGAGAAACTGAAAGCATAAATAAGGACCAAATGTGTGATAGATATCTGGAAGTAGAAAGAAACTGTTCAAAGGGAAAGGGGAATTAGAAAGGGAGAAGAAGGAAGGAAGGAAGAGAAAAGAAAAATGAAGAAAAAAAAAACAGAAACAAAGCTTTTATAAGTAAGAAGAGCAAGCAGGGTTGAAAGGAGGATAGAGACTTGGGGGAAAAGGAAGAATCAACATATATTATGTACAGGTCCTCATGCCCTGTGATGAATGTAATTTTTATGTATATCAGAAATGTACCAGTAAGATTAAGTAAGAAAACTACCTTAAAGAACATACCAAGAGGTATTGGCAATTAGTGGTGAAATTATAGGTACTTTTCAAAGTTAGGATGAATAATAACAAAGAAAAATAAGCCCTAGGACTTCACATAGTACACAAAAATTACTTCTCTGATTTTATACCTCACTGTAAGAGGTAAACAGTATGATTTTTTAAAGATAGCATAAATACCATTTTGGCATATAAAGAGATAAATATGCTTAATTGGATTTAAATACTATACTATATATGCACATATATTTATGCATTACATGGTACTCCATTATCTGTATAATTTTTATGTTTCCATGTGCCTGTTAAATTAATTTAATAAGGCAAAATTTAAAATAAATTACATCTGTACTAAGCATTTACAGATATTTTATTTTGTCATTCTACCCCAAAAACACAGTATAACAACTGTTTACCCAGAATTTTCCCTGCAGTGAACATTTCTAGTAATCTAGAGATGATTTTCACTGTACAAAAGATAGGTACAGGTTATGTAAAAATATTATGTCATTTCATACAAAGATTTGAATATTGTCAACTTCTGTGCTTGCTGAAATCCTGGAATGAATTCCCTACAGATCTGAGGGAGGATTGTATCTTCTTCTATTTTGAGTACTTAATATTATAATGTGTTGTTCCAAGTCCCTTGTCCATTCTTTTATTAGATTTTCTTTCTATGTGCATTCATTTGTAAGACTATAGGATAACTTTAATTCCTATATAGACATTACAAATAAACTTACAAATTCTATATATGTTTCATTTGACAAATATCTAATAGAAAATAACTTCTCTCAATCTAGAGGCTTTTTATTCTGTTAATGAAATATTTGGACGACTTAGTTTACTTCATTTAAATACTTTCCAGTTTATAATTTTTATGCCAGGAATAGCATTTGTGTGAGGAATTTTTCTTATTTCTCATTCACAAAGATTTTTTCTGTTATGCTATCTTTAAAAAATCATATTGTTTACCTCTTACACTGAGATATAAAATCCTGGAAGTAATTTTTGTATACTATGTGAAGTCCTAGTACTTATTTTTCTTCATTAATTTCTAGTTGATCCAGTATTGTGTTTCAGTATGTGTGTGTGTGTGTGTGTGTGTGTGTGTGTGTGTGTGTATGGATTGGTTTCTGTAATATACTCTATTCTGAGTGTCAGTTTAACCTGGATCCAAGAATGAGCTGTTCTTATTCCTATAGCTTCATAGATATTGATATTTGTCAGTATATCTTACCTACTTTTGTTCTCTTTCAAAATTCCTTGATTATACTGGGCTTAGTGCATTTCCATATCAATTTTAGAAAAAAAAAAAAAAACAATCAATTTCCATGCAATGGAAAGTCTGCAGAGATTTTTATTGGCTATAAGTCAGTTGATAAGAAGTGGCATGTTTGTAATATTGACTCTTGCAAGATAAACCTAATGTAATGTGCTCTATGCCAGTGTTCTTTAACCTCCCTTGTAATGCTTTGCACTTTTCTGTGCTGTCTTCTCACAATGACTCGGTCAATTTTTGGAAGACCATTTGAATAGTTCTGTTATTTTTGTGGCTTCATTTTTAATATTCTAGTTAGTAACCCTAACCCTAACCATTTAAGAGGTCTAAAAAATCGAATGCTAAGTTTTAGCAAAATAAACACAAATTATACTGAAAAATTTACTTTAAATCTCTTAACTCACAGCTGATCAAAAATTTTATGTTGAAAATGTTTTTTTCCTAGCTTTTCTTACCACATTACCCCAGTCAGTCTATAATCAAACACAGACTTGTCTGCCTAACATCATCTAAGGAGGAAAAATGTACTACAACAGTAAAACCTTCTGAAGAAAAGGAGGAAAAATGTACTACAACACTAAAACCTTCTGAAGAAAATGAAGAAATTTGTTCTTTGGAGAAATTTGACTTATTTTTAGGAAAAACAAATAAGTCATACTCAGTATTCATGTTCTCCACCATGGCTAGAGGGTGTGTCCAGAAGAAGAAGGCACCATTTGGGCAGACTGAATTGTCTGTAAACAGAAACGTTCATGAACCAAGGTATTTGTATAAATAAAAAATTAAAATGCAAATTTTAATGGGATAACATGATGTTTTAGTGTATGAACACATTCTGTAATACCTATGTCAGGTTAAACATATCTTTATATTCAGAAATGTAGTATTTCTTTAGATGGAATCATTCAGATTCCTTTTTTCTACCGATTTAGGAAATGCACAGTAAATGTTTGTTATTTGTAGTCACCCTGCTGCACAACAGCCCAGCAGAATTCTTTTTCCTGTCTAACTGTACCTTAGCACCATCAATCAACCTCTCTTATACCGTCTGCTCTGCCCACAGCCTCTGTATCCCACATTTTACTCCCAGCTGTACACGTTCTGTGCCGGGCTGTAGTGGACTGACAACTATTGGTCAGCTTATAACCCCCAGCTGAACTGAGTAAGCGTGGTGCTGGGTGTGGGAGGCCCCCCTGAGGACTGCTGCCAACAGCGTAAGAGGAAGAACTGGAGAAGTCAGGCTGATGGGAGCAGAGGAAAGGTTGTTGGAGATGTAGAAGCTGTGAGGAGCTGCTGGTTCTTTTACAGGAGCTCGTCATGCTGGCTTTCCTGATGAACTGGGCTGTTCTCATCCTCCAAGGAGCTCGGGACCTTGTTGGCACTGAGAATATCTTCTGTTCACTTTGGGGAAGCTGTGGTTCTCACCTTGAGCATCACTTCTTGGCTCCGGAGAGGAAGATGGTGCACAGCCAGCTTCCTGGAGAAGCTTGCTGTGTTGGCTTTCCTGATGGGAACTCAGGCATCCTGATCATCGGACGAGCTCGGGACCTCACTGCTGCTGAGGATGGCTGTGGTACCTTTCAGGGGAGCTCTGGTTCTTCTGAGCATCACTTCCTGGCTCCAGCGTAGATCCCTCAGCCTGCTAGCACAGATACTTCATCCTGCTGTCACAGACTTTGCAGATTCCACCACTGAACTTTGGGCCTTTCCAGCGCAGATCAATGAAACAGGCCTGCATGAGACGTTGTCATGGGCTCTGGGCCTCCAGTTGGATTCATGGAGGCATTGTTATGAGCTCTAGGTCTTCAGCTGGACTCATGCAGGCCATTGCTGTGGGATCCAGGCCCTCAGCTGGATTCCTTGGTCTTAGTGTGTGGACAGATTTCCTGCACTGTCTTGTGTATCATTCTCTGGGTGACTATTATAAATAATCTTGTAAAATACGTATCCTGTATTATACTCTCTCCCCTTGCAAAACACCCGCACACCATAACACTGGCTTATTTCACTTGGCGTCACGGTCTCCAGTTCCACTCACGCAATCACACAGAGCACCAGATTTTCTTTGTCCACTCACCGGCTGACAGACACTTAGGCTGTTTCCATGTCTCGGTTATTGGTGAACAGTGCTCCGGTGAACACGGGCCGGAGGGCAGTGCTGCTGCGGCAGCTTGACTTCATTTCCTTTGGATGTGGTCCAGTGGTGGGACTGCTGGAGCCCGTGGCACTTATACTTTTGTATTTTGAGCAGCTCTCATACTACTTTTTTTTTAACAGCTTTACTAATTTGCACTCAGCTCCTCCCCTCGGTGTGAAAAGTCTCCCATCTGTAGATCCCGGAGCCTTTGTCCTTCCCAGGAACTGCTTAGACTTTTTGGTAGCAGCCGCTCCTTAACTTGGGTGAGGTGACATGTACTGTGCCTCTGATTTGCTTTTCCCTGGTGATTAATAATGCAGAACATTTTTATATAGTTTTTGCTATTTCTTAAGTTCATTGCCCACTTTCTAAGCTTTTTAGCTTATGTAATCCCACTTGTATTCTTAAACTTTATTTTATTTTATTTTTTTGCTTTTGTTCTCTGCTCTGTGGGTTCTTTTTTTTTTTTTTTTTCCGATAGCGGGAATTGAACTCAAGACCTCGCTCTTGCCAGGCAGGCGCTGTGCCACTGAGCTAAATCCCTAGCCCTATCTGTGGGTTCTTATGCAAACAATATCTCTGTCCATTCCAAAGTTCTCAATATTCCTTCTATGTTATCTTCTAGAAGTTACATAGATTTAGGTCTTACACTAAAGTTTTTAGTCCACTTAGAACAGTTTCTATAACTAGTGAGAGATAGGGGTCTACCTTCTTCTTATTTGGATATCCAGTTTTCCCACACCTTATTGAAAAGACAGTTCTTTTCCAACACATGTACTAGTGCATTTGTCAAAAATCAGTGTGCTGTAGATGTGTGGGCTGACATTGAGGTTCTCCTTTCAGTTTCATTATTCTATGTGTCTGTATTTAGGCTAATATCAAGCTGCTTTGCTTACCTTGGTTTTGATGTATATTTGGAAGATTAATGGTAAAACCCCTCTTGCTATGTTCATTTTGCTTAAGATGGATTTTTCTAGTCAGGACTTTTTGTATTTCCATTTAAATTTTAGACTGATTTTCTCTAGTCATTGGTATTCTGACAGAGATGGTGCTGAACACAGAGATTGCTTTGGGTAATATACACACTATAACAATATCAATTCTGCCAATCTATAAACATCCAATGTCTTTCCATTTTTTATACCTTCCTGAACTTCTTTCATCAATATTTTATAATTTTATTGTGTAATTCTTTCACCTATTTTATTAAATTTATTTCCAGGTATTTTATTTTTAAGGCATTCTAAGTGGAATTGCTTTGTTAATTTTCAGTTCAGATAGTTATTTGCACATAGCAATGCTGTTTTGCTCATTGTCTTATATTGATCTTACATTGTACAAATGTGGTGAATTATTAATGGTTCTTGTTGTTGTTTTAGTAGAGACTTTGGATTTTCTATGTAGAAGGCCTTGTTGTCTGCAAACACTGACAATTCGACTTTCTCTTTTCCAATTTGTGTGCATTTTTTTCTCTCTTGCCTCATTGATCTGGCTAGGATGTCTGGCATTATGTTGAATAAACAAGATGAGAATGAGTCTCTTCCAGATATTAGAGAAAAATGTCAACTTTTCCTCATGAAATATCAACTTATTATACATTGTTTTTATTATGTTGAGGTATATTCCTTTTATAGCTAATTGAATGCTTTCATTAGTAGAGGGTGTTGAATTTTATTGAATAACCTTCCTGCATCTATTGAAAGGATCATATGATCTTTACCTTTCATTTGTTGATGCAATGTGTCATATTTATTAATTTATATATGTGAACCCTTGTTACAGCCCCACCTGTTTTATCCCAGTGGTGAAAGAATCACTCGAAACATATCTTCTACATGTGAAACATTTTTGCCTCTGATGATAATTATGAGTTTAAAATAAAGAAGTGACTCTAGAGTTTTCTAATTTAAATATAATTTAAACATTCTCATTACCATTCAAAATTAGTATTTTAGTTGGAAATTTTATATCTATTGGCATAAACGGAGTAAGTCTAAGCTTCCTCATTCCCATACTGTCCTCATCAGGCTAGAATCTGAATTTCAAATGTGCTTTTAAAATTAGTGTCCCTATTTTATTTATCTCCTATTGAAAAGGTTAATTTTATGCATTACCTTGGAGACTTTTGCATTTAGTTTAACATTTAACTTTGTGAAGTTTGGATAACGGAGACTTTTCTCCATACCATAGGTGGGTTTCAACAAATTAGCTGAAGGCATAAACGGAGCAAGATAGACACCACCACTGCATTAGTCAGCTTTCTGTTCTTGGACATAACACCCAACATTCACCACCTAAAGGCTGAAAAATTTAATTTAGCTCAGAAGTTTAGGTGGTTCAGCTCATAGTCGGTAGGTTCCAGGGCAAGAACATTACGGCAGAAGAGTGCTGAAATAAAACTTCTTAATTCCTGGTGGCCAGAGAGCAGAGGAGCACGGCATCAGACAGGAACCAGCAGGGGACCAGATACAATATCACGCCTCCGTAGCCCACAGAAACCCCCGGGAGTGCGCTCTACTCATCTCCTCCGTGTTTCTTAGCCTGATGAAGGTGACATATCAGGACTAGGGCTCACAGCTACCATCACTTCATTCCAAAACAAGAAGGCACACTCCGGGAGGCTGCCGTGGGCCTCCACCGGAAACTTGGGCTTTCCGGATTCTCCAGGTTGCCAGCCGCGCAGCAGATTTCAGACTTGCCGGACCCCAAAGTTGTATGAGCCAATTTCTGCTGGTAGAATTCTGTATTTATACACATTTTATTTGGCTGTTTCTCTAAGAGAATCCTTGCTAATATTACTTTTCTGAATAATGTATAAGAAAAAGAAATTATATGCTTTTAAAAAGTTGGAAAACCACCTCTGTGAAAATATGTTGGCCTAGAACTGTTTTATGGGCTCAGTAGTAATTGTTGTATTGTTAGGCTATTAATCTATTTAAAATTTCACATACTATGTTCATTTAGTTATTTATTGTGACTGTTGACTTCTGGTCCATAAATCCATCCTTTTTATTTGTCTGATCAGAGTATTTCTGATGCTTACTTTTAACTTAACAGGGGAAGTCCTTTCAAATAATTTTGCTTTTGCCCCACTCTTTTTCTTTTTTGCTTGTTTGTTTGCTTTCTCATTTTATTTTTATACTTCATTCTATAAATTTTAAATTTCAGCCTATGGGTTTATAGTCCCTCGAGAATTATGGCAGCACGGTTTAAGAATGCCGAACCCAGAAGAATAATGTCGGCCAGACTGGGTGGAGGGGCTCAGCTTGGAATCACATCTCTCCTTTATTACAATCTCAGCCCAGCAACTCAGCCGCTTTCCTGTTTTTGACATACACTCAGTCAGCAGACTTTCTATACTTCCCTGGTCATTGCTCACAGCCGAAGATTGCTTTCCTGGGTCCAGATTATCTAGACATGGGAGGACAGAAAGAACTGAAGCCTGAGAAGCTGGCTGCTCTGTCCCCCACCCCATTTCATTTGCCCCCTGGAAGAGCCAACTTAGCAAATCTACAACTCTTCTTACTTTCTACTGTTAATTATTTATTAATTCATTCATTTGCTAATTTCTTGTAGGTGATGGGACAGATGAGCAGAGATATCATCAGACAATTAGAGGAGAAGAAAGTAAAGAAGCAATAATATTCTTCATCTGTTTGTCCTCCACTTTGGGCTCTTGTCCACTCCTACGTGGACAGCGGGAACACCCACCTACCTCTCCGTGGATTTGCCAAGGCTGTGATGTTCGAGATCTGTCCGCCACCCTCGGCTTCCGTAACAGCCCCAAGGTTAAGGTCTGGGAAGGAGCCAGCATCCTACGTTCCTCGTGTCAAGAGGCAGCAGTCAAGTATTATTTGCTGAATTTTTAAAAAAATTCTAGTGCTCCAGTTCTTATAGTGAGGCAGTTTTAAAAGTAGAGCTGAAAAAAATAGAAGCAATTAGTATTAAAAATAAGTAAAATTTTGAGCAGGAACAAAATGAGGAATTTTTTCCAGCTTTGAGAAAAGTCACTAAATATGCCTAAGCACAGGAGTCGACTCTGTCTTGTCTTTTTTTTTTCCTTTAAAGAGAATAAAAAATAATAAAAGATTAGGAATGATACAGAATTTCAAAAAAATAAGATGATATGAATTCAACAATGGTTGTTATATTGCATATTTTTGTCTTCAGAGTAGTTGTTCAGATTACCAGATACAAGCATGCAAAATTGGTAAAAAAAAAAATTGGGCATTAACTGTTCCTTTCAATAAACCAATAGCTAAGATAATGTTTTACTGCTAATTGTTATGTGTGTGTTTTGTCTCTAACAGCTTTCCAGTTGTCCAAAACACTCATATTTTTATTTTCATATTTTTTCTACGGGTCTGAGAACCCATTTGTTCATAAAACTTCAAAGAGAACATCTTTTGCACTGTCCATTTCCTGGTCCCCTCCACGTTCCATTTGATCTCAATGTATCACTGATGCAAGTGCCTCAAGAGGTGGGAGATTCTCGTCCATCATAACTTGTGATTACATTCTGTCATTTGTGCAAATAACTTAACCTGTAGTCGAAGACTGAGAGGAAAGGAAACCAGAAAAATCACAGGATTCAATGGCAGCTGATAGCATTTGCAAGCAAAAATCATCCAGGAAGAAACTAAAAAGGCAAAGATAAGTAACCAACAGATCATACCCCCATTCATGTATTCAAAGAAGAAAAAATACACAGGATAATATCACTAGTGTTAAATTAAAATGGTAATTAAATTCAGTTGTTTAATATTCTACTAGTACCTTGGTAGACTTTTAAATTAACTATGGACAACAAGGAAAAAACATAAAATCATTAAATATGTGATAAATAACACACTGAAGTTTGGAGAAATTATAAGTACAATTCCTATTCTATGTGGATAAATGTTTCATTTCCAGTGGCATGAACTGTCCTGTCATGAACAAGACAGAATTGAGGGGAAGTAAACCTTCTCCTGTAGCTTACCAATAGGTTGGGGAAAGTGTGAAAGTACTGCAGTTGGAATTAATACCTGCTTATAAATTTTTAACCAAAACAACCCACATTAATAATGATTTTTAAGTATTTTATTTAGTCCTTAGTAAGCAAACTTCTCTATGTTTTGTTTCTAAAAGAAATGACATTAATGAAATAGACAAGTATAGACAATAAAGTACCAGAATAGCAACAGATATTACATAATTTTGTTCTTAAAACATGTTTGACCTTTAGGAATAACATTATAGATGTTTTCATTATGGCTGGAGAATGCCTGAAGTAGGCATTGTAGGTATTCATCCACAGAATGCTGTGGCCAGTTCAGAAAAGAAAATGAAAATATGCTGCAACAATATTCGAAAGCTTAACATATGAATACTGGTGTCACAATGTTAAAAATATCAAATGTTTCAGAAAGTGTGCTGTGTTTTTCACCAACTTTCGGGGGCTGAGAATGAGAGTCTGAATTCTTTGTTTCAAGTTACAATTTAAAACAACCAAACAATTAGTAGATAAATCTTGTTGCATGGTTTTATGAGCAATGTACCCGAACATTAGAACTAGAAGAGACTGTAAGAGTCACTTATCATGGTTAAATCATTTAGCACGTGATGAAGCAATACCTGAAGTACAAAGTAATCTGTGCTACATTTCATATTCCGCAAGTTAGTACGAGCTGTGTACAAACCAGTCCTTTCAACTTTTAGCCCTTTCCCTTTGCCTGTCTCTTTGCCCGCTGGTCTTTAGGCTACAGGACATTTACTGAGATGTTAACATCAATTTTAACATTAATCACCTTAGTTTCTTGTTCCTTTAAGTAGGAAAACATGTGAAACACTTACTTGAACTTGCAAGAAAGATTATATTTGTGTCCATCATTTTACAAATTGATTGAATTCTTTCCAAACAGAAAAAAGTTATAAACTCCATTTTGTTTGCCCTTGAAAATGTTTGCCCTCTCACCCCCCCAAAGCACTCATGACACACAGGTGTATGTACAAACACACATTTATTTGGATTTTTACTTACATACCCAAATCAAGAGGAAAAATTCACGTAGAGATGAATTACTGCTATTTCTCAACTTTGAAACCAGCCCTGTCTGTATTTTGCTGTGATACTGGCTATCCTAGAACACAGAACCCAGTGGCTCCACTTGAAGGCTTACCAGGAAGGCACACAGAGACAGCAGAAGGCTGGAGGATGGCAGAAGATGAAGGGCTTGCTCTTCCTCCCGTGTTTCCTGTTCTAATTAGCATTACGCCATTGACAGCTCTCCTGCTGGCAGGGCCAGTTGGTCCCAGTTGCAGTGACTGGTTCCCAGCTTCACTCTGGCTTCTAGTCGCAGCTGCATCATGTGCTCATCAAGTCAGAAACATCAGAAGACGGGGACCCCTGTATTAGCCTTCCCACCCCTGAGGCACAATAGCGAACATCCACCACTGAAAGGAGGGGAGCTTTCTGGTGGCCCACATCTTCAGAGGGTTCAGTCCAAGGTTGTCCGGTGGAACCAGGAACATCACGGAGGAGGGTTGCTGTGGACCAAAGATGTTTAGGGCAGTGCCAAAGAAAAGCGAGCAAGGGATCTTATATAATGCCCGAGTCAGAACCCCCAAACTCACTTCAACACATCCAGGACGGTGGATTCCATCCCAAAGGTGGATTTCAAAGGCAAGTTGATACACTCAGGCTTAACCATCACAACCCCTGTCCTCGGAGGTGCTATTCCCAGTATCGGGGCTCAGAGAAGGTTCCATCCATTGTCTTAGTCGCTAAGGCATCTGCAGCAGGGAGGAAGGCCCTCCACAGAGCCCCAAGGCCGAAGGCCCTTTCCCAGGTTTCTGCTAACAGCAACTATTCACTTTCTCTCCCCAACTCAAGGGATACGTAGCTGGTGCTATGATTTAAAATTTTGATAAAAAGTCAGTTCTTCTTTTTTGTTTCTATCTTTCTATATGTGGTTAAATATTTATACTAACATTTCTGTGGTATAATACAATAAGTGCTATACTTTCTGTTTTTCTGAGTGAAGCCACACAGATACCAAACTCAGAAGGTGATAATCACTGGAGACCTCCCATGGATCAGATCCCGTAGATACACTGATATTTAAAATTTTCTGTAATGTACGTAGCAATTTTACTATTCCTTTTTATTGGAAAAACAATTGCAAGATCATGGACCTTTAGTAAATGCTTCTGGTTGCTGATACGTGTTGAAAAATCCTAGAACGGGAAAATTTTATGTTATAATTACACTATTATTCCATTCTGTACACAAGAATATACTCTTCTCTTACTTCACCTAGACAACAATAACAACAGCAATCAACTCAAATTTTCACTGCCTGTAATGAATATTGAACCGTCTGCAGGTCACCTGAAAACTAATGCCAATGAGAGCTGACGTGAAATGAACATTTAATCTGAGACAAGTACTCTCTGGATGCCTACCACATCCATACTAAAGTGTTTAATCCTCAGAACAGCTCTATCAGAGACAATTGTTATTATCCGTAGGTCACAGAAGATAAAATCGTTGAACACAGGTTGTCTCTCTCTTGTGTATGTTCTCTAATCACTGGCATGTTCTTCCTTGGAGGTAAAAGAGTAACACAAAGGTAAATAAATATAAGATACCGAGGAGAAAGCCCAGGTCACTGGGCCATTATCTTTATTAAATCCCTCTTGCTTCTCTCCTTCAGTTTCTTTTCCCCCACTCCACTACTAGCCTAATATTTTAAAATCTGTCTCTCATGCTACAGACACTCAGTCATTACACAGTGTAAGAAGTTAAGACTTTTAATAACCAAATCCTCGCTCAGTTCTCCAAGTTCATCCTCCCTATGTTATGATAGAGACTACGCAGAACTCTTCTCAGATTACCTGTGCAGGCCTGGACGTCTTCACAGCACCTCACCTCTCCTCCCCTGAGAAAGCCGTTCTCCTCTTGTCTCCAGGTGTGTTTGAGTAAAGACCAAATCATTAGAATGCTGAGGAAGAGTAATACACGACCTTCCTAATACACAGCCCATACTGCTAATTTAACTCCTGTATTCTTAAAGCATTGTTGATCTTTCTTGTAGAAATGTATTGCTGGTTACATCATATTTTTATCATTTTTCTCTATATCAATTTCATGTCAGTTTTAACTAGACTGTGCCTTCTGAAGCTGAAGGTTATGTCATGAATTACTAGACTTTTGGAAATTATTACATCTTTCATACAAGAACTGACACACAGATGTTTGTGTTTGGTCCTTACATGTAAATAACTCATCAGCTTCCAATGCAGTCATTTGAAGTAGAGATTATTTCAATGACTACTTCAGAACTAAAAATTAGCCTTGTGTATTACAAAGCTGAAGCTCCTCAGGAACACATCACCTCAGTTTTTTCTTCCTTTCCTGCCTCGTTTTATGCTTTCCTTGAGTCCTTCCCTTCTGGGATTGTATTACCCCAACCTTATGTTGCCAGTTTTGCCTTCTGAGACTCACATTATTTTCTAGGGCTAAGATTATGACAAGAGAGAATTTTTCTGGCAGGATTATGTATTAGGAAATATATGAATAATGTTTACTATATTCATAAATCATACAGAGGGAAAAACCCATTAAAAACTCTCAGCAGAAGCCAAACTCAAATTCAAAAGCATTCAATAAACACTTTTAAAATAATGAGTTGCATAAATAATTAAAATTTTAATCAAGAGTTTTATTTCTATAAAATAAAGGACCAAATCATATTCCTATTTTCCCCATTAAAATACTAAGGTAGCTTCAAAACTGAGCCACACCAAATCATTAGAATTAGAATCAACCTGCCACGTATGGTCCTGCAAGAGTATGCGTGTTCTAGCTAATAGGAAAATCAAGTGAGTTACAATGGGAAGATCAATTACTTGCTTTGTAGTATTTACCAGAAAGTATCAAATATGTAGTATTACTTTATCTAGCAATTCTATGCTTAAAAACTTATCATTTGGATATAAATAGATGTGTTGCTGAAAATGCATGGGTCAGTTGATTTTAAGCTATGTAAGAGCAGAGATAATTGATGTTTTTTCATGATTGCATACCCAACCTCTATCCAGAACTAGGCCTTCAGTAGTGAAGACCATCAGTGATATTGTACAATACGCTAGCTAGTTCTCCAAGCACGTTACAGAAATCAATGCATTTAATCCTTAAACCAATTTTAATGATAGATGATAGTCTTATCAGGGCAATGCGACTTGTCTAAAGCAAATGAACAGTAAGTGATGAGACAGGGATTAGAACCCAGGCATTCTGATCCCAAGACGTCAATCTATTATTGACTTTTGATGCTTTTCAAAAGTAGAAATTGCACAGTTGTTACAAAAATATTTCTTGATTGCAGGGTAAAGAATTAATAAAAATATGTATAAATAATTTATTGAACACTATGCTAGTTATTACCATTCTATAGTAATAAACATTAAATACAGCAAGTATCAAGGAGTAGTATGAAAACTAAAAATTGTCCAAAAGAATTTATGAAGGCATTAAGTACGGTGATCAAAATGAACACATACACAGAGGAGAAGATAATGTGCTACGTGGAAAGCAAAATGTGAAGTGTGGTATGCAGGATAATGACTCCTCGAAGACATCTACACCCTGATCCTCAGAGCTGTGAATATGCTTTACTTCACTGCAGTGGAAATCAAGATGATAGATGCACTTCAGGTTGCTAACGGCTGGTCTGGAGGTGCAGAGGTTGCAGTGTATCACCCAAGTGGAGACAACGCAATTACAAGATTCCTGATAAATGAAGGATCTGTTCAGGACAGTCAGTGTCAGAGAAAGATTTGAAACTCTCACACAGCTGACTCTGAAGGTGGACGAAAGCCACAACCCAAGCAATATGGATATTTACTAAGCTGAAAAAGGCAAGGTGACAAATTTTACCCCTAGAGCTTCTGAGTAGTAATCCTGCCAACACTAGACACCCAAGGTGACCAGAGCCTCCACCTGATGTTTAGAACTTATCTTACTGACACTGGATATGTGTCAGGTACCAACACTGGCCCCCAAACAGCAGGATTCCATGCCAGGAACCTCAGCATTCAATGCTCTATGCTTTCCTAGGCTGCTGTGACGCCTCGGACAGCTGCCATAAACAGTGACTTACCAGTAAGGGAGATCTCCACACAGACCCACAGACTGTGCTGAACCGAGAGATCGCCATACAAACCCGCAGACTATAAAGATGAGCACAACTTGTAAGATTAATGACTGTAGGCTCTGTAAGAAACATTCTTCTCAGGGGCTGGGGATTTAGCTCGGTGGCACAGCGCCTGCCTGGCAAGCCCAAGGTCGTGAGTTCGATTCCCAGTACCAGAAAAGAAAAAAAAGAAACATTCTTCTCAAAGTATGTAAAAATTTTTGTTGTTCTTGGATTCTTAAATTATTTGTTTATTTTAAAGAGAAAAAGATAAAAAAAAAAAAGCTTTTCAAAACAAGTTAGTAGGAGAGTTACAATAATTAGTACATTGTGTATTATCTTTTTTCTTTTTTCTTTTTGTATTTTCTTTTTCTCATTTCCCTTCACTTAGCCCAGTTTTTGTCTTTTCTTCTCTATTGGTATTTGTAACTTCTACTATTATTATTATTATTAATTACTATTAGTGGAGTTTGGACTTGTATCACCCATTTTTTGTCTCCTTTTATAAAATATAACTTTGTTTTGTTTGTTTCAATAGGTACACTGATTTTTTTCTGTCTCTCTTCTTGCATTCCTCTTTCAACCTGTTCGCTGAGTATTTTATTTTGTTTTCTTTAATTCTAGTTTAATCTCCATTCCCTATGATTTGTCCTTATCCTAGTTTTCTTTCTGTTATTGTTATCTGCTACTACCAATTCCCTCTTATGCCTCAACGGGACCTTTTACCTCAGTCTCATCACCTTCCTCCCATCTTCTGCTGTTTAATTTCCATAAACTATCTCTTCATTGGTCCATCATGGTTCCACAGCCACACCATTTTCCTTTATGAATCTGTATATAGTTAACTATATCTTGTTGTTCTATTTTGAAAGGAGGTAAAATTGCTGTACTGAGTTGATATTTACTATATATAAATACCTAGCTTGTCTTAGAGTTTGTTCTATAACTATAGATCTTGTTCCTATTGTTAAAGGTGGCACAATGTTAGTTATTAGAGTTTGTTATTATCCAGTTTGTGCTTGACACTGTTGTTATTGTTGATTTTAATAGTTTAGTTATTAAGATCAATTGGAGTTCTATATATGCCAACATCCTGATTGGGAATCATAAAAAATAGTGTAGCCCATGATCAAAGAACTATGAACTAGGCCAAGCCAGCTGCAACATTTCCTCCCTAACAAACAGCTGATAGGGTCCTAGGACAGAACCGAAGAACAACAGCTAACTAACACTACAGGATATCTGTACAATGTTGATGCTGCTGTAGCCATAAGTAACTCTCTTTGCAAAACACAGGGACAGAGACCGAATCACTTAAAGTAAGTGACGGACATACAAAGCTGAAGACGTCACAGGGAGGCAGTATCTTACAAAAACTCTTCATATAAACTGTAAGCTCTCCTGATGCTATTAGACCCAACCCACAGCACTCCCTCAAAAAAGGAGATGCAAAGAAAGAGCTATATAAAAATACAAAAAAAAAAAAAACATGAATATATATATATATATATTTGTAGTTTAGGGTTTTTCAAGGGAGACAATACAGGACACTTAGTTTATAGGATTATTTTATAACAGTCACCCCAAGAGTCATATACAAAAAGAGTGCAGGAAATCTGTCCACACACTAAAGACCAAAGAATCCAGCTGAGGGCCTGGATCCCGTGGCAATATCCTGCGTGAGTGCAGCTGAAGACCTAGAGCTCATCACACTGCTCCCCACCAACAGTCTAACTGGTGGCCAAACACCCATGACAATGTCTCAAGTAGGCCTGTTTCACGGATCTGCGCTGGGAAGGCCCAAAGCTCAGTGGCGGAAGCTGTAAAGTCTGTGCCAGCAGGATGAAGGATCTGGGCTAGCAGGATGAGGGACTCAACCAGAGGCAGGAAGCAATGCTCAAAAAGTAAGAACCAGAGCTCCCCCAAAGTGAACGGTAGCCATTCTCAGTCCTAAGCTCTTTCAACGATAAGAACAGCCGAGTTCATCAGGAAAGCCAGCATAACAAGGACCCTCCAGAAAACCAACAGCTTCCTACAGCTTCTACCAGCACCCAGCAGCTTCTCCTCTCCCTCTCCAGTTTTGTCTCTTATGCCGCCAGCAACAGTCTCCAGGTGGGCCTCCCACCCCCAGCACCACTCTGGCTCAGCTCAGCAGGGGCTTAAAAGGTGACCGCCAGTTGTCAGTGCACCACATAGGTGCAGGGGTATGGGGATGCGAGGCAACAGAAGACAGCTGAGGTCTCCCAGCCCTCTGAAGGCAGAGAAGGGACTGCGAAGGGAGATGAAAGCAAATGCCAGGCAGCAGAACTCCAAGAAAGTTCGTAGAAGGCTTGAGGACACTAGACAAATTCAAAGAGGAAATGAACAAGAAGTTCACAGCACTGTCACTCAACAGGCCCATGGTAAATTCAGAGGAAATGAGTAAAACACTGAGTGGTCTAACCAAAACAGTTCAAAACTTGAAGGACAGATTCAACAAGGATATAGAATCCTCAAAAAGATGCCAGACAGAAACATCTGGGGTAAAAAATGTCGAATTCATGAACTTCAGAAATAGCGAATGTGAAGACAGCATGTCTGAAATGTGGATTGATGAAATACTCAAAAAGCCACAAAGAAAATGAGAGAGGAAGTGAATCCATCACCCATGAGATGACGACAAGAAGACCAGTCTACGCTAACAGTTAGAAAAGGCTGGAAGGTAGAACAGGTGGCTTGCTAACGTGTTCACAGAAATCACAGAATAAAATTTCCCAAATATAAGGAAAGAGTTTAAAATACAAGTAAGTGGCACAGAACACCAAATGCGACAAAGAAGAGACTTACTGAGGTGTATCCCTATCAAATTACCAGATATTCAGCAAAAAAAGCAGAATTTAGAAGTAGTCAGAGGAAAGCAAACCAAAAAATCACATATAAAGACAAACCCTTTAGAACTACATTGGTCTTCTCACCTCAAAGAATAAAGGCTGAAAAGCTGGAAGTATTTCAAGCCTAAGAGGAAGTAACTCCTGACCACATCAGTTTATCCGCCAAAGCTATCCTTCAAAATAGATGGAAAAGTAATATGTTTCCATGAAAAAGGGTATCTCAAAAGATATATGAGTGCTCCTTCAGCATTCCAGAAAATTTTTAAGAATATTCTTGACAAAAACAATGAAAGCAACACAGCTAAAAACTTACAGGAAATAAAAGCTCAAAGGAAATCCATCGATAAACAACAAAAAATGTCAAGAAAAGAAAAACTGCTGAGCATGGTGGCACATGCCTGTAATCCCAGCACTTCAGAGGCTGAGCTAGGAAGATTGTTGTGAGTTCAAGGCAAGCCTGGACTACATAAGTGAGTACAAGGCCAGCCTACACTACGTGGTGAGACCCTGTGTCAAAAAAAAGAAAAAAGAAAAAGAAAGGAAAAACAAGGGAGTCACTGAAGGAGAAATAAGGCAATGATAGTAAATAATCAATACATCCCAGTTAATTCTCCCAATGTTAACTAGCTCAACTCTCCAATAAATAGTAATACAACAGGGGGCTGGGGATTTAGCTCAGCGGCAAAGTGCCTGCCTGGCAAGCGCAAGCTCGTGAGTTCGGTTCCCGGTACCGGAGAAAAACCAAAAAAAAAAAAAAAAAAAAAAAAAAAAAAAAAAAAAAATAGTAATACAACAGTCTGTTGAATTCAAGAAACTCATCTACTCCAGAAAGAAATTCACAGACTAAAAATTAAAGGATGGAAAACAGTATTACCTGCACCAGGATGCCCAAAACAAGCAGGCGTTGCAGTTTTAATCTCAGATATGGTAAATGTCAAGCTAAAACAGATTAGAAGAGACAAACAAGGCCACTACCTACTAATTAAGGGCACAGTCCAACAAGAAGAGAGAATACTGACAACTGTTTACATGCCAAACACCTGAGTACCTTCAGTACTCACAAAACACCTTGATTATACCCCTGTGATATTCACTCCAATTTTTAGACCTCTAGAACTGTAAGACAATAGCATTGTGTTGTTTCATACTACCAAATTTGTGGTAATATGTTAATAGCCATAGAATACATATGCACAAATAGGTAAACAATTATTCCATTTGTATACATAAAAGCATATGTATTTTAGGATGATATACATAATAATAAAAAGTATCTTATTTAGGCTTGTGCTTTTTTACTTTTCTTTTTAAAAGCTATTGGCCTTATACATTTGGAAACCATCTTAGAATTCTATCTACCATGTACTTTAATACTAAAGTATTCCCCAAAGGCTACTGTATCCACAAAAGGTCTTGGGCATTCTGATGTTTTTTTATATATTTCCCATGTATCCTTCACATTAGAAAATACTTCATTTTAGTGGTAAGACATATAAATTTTCATTTTAACACTTTTATTAAGATTAAATTCATATACCATATAATTAACTTTGCTATAAACAAGGAGTAGTGCCATTATCACCACAATCAATTGAATAGCATTTTCATCATCTCCAAAAGAAACTTCAAATACAAGGCTGCATATCAGCAGTGAGTCTCCATTATTCATATCTACCTCCTGTAAAGCTCTGAGCTACTGATAATTTATTTTCCCTATAGATTTGCTTATTCTGTGTATGCAGTATACATGGTATAATATATGACATCAGTTGCTACTTGCTTCTTTCCTTTAACATTGTGTCTTTAAGTTTCACATATATTCAAGCATGCATCAGTACCTTATTATTTCTCATTGCTGAATATTCATTGTATGGATAGGACAGATCAAATTTACCTGGTCTTCAGGTGATGAAGATTTGAGTTGCTTCTAGATTTTTGCTTAATATGGACGTTTAGTGGCAAGTCTTTATGTGTGCATATGTTTTCATTCCTCTGAAGCATGTACTTGTACCTTGGAGTATAAATGCTGAGTCATATTGACTCTACGTTTAACCTTTTGAGGAACTACAAGATTGTTTGACTGTTTGCATTCTTATCAGCATTCATTATTTAAAACATGCAGTCCCTATCTTTGTTAAGTCTTGTAATTACGTAAAAATAATTTATTTTCTCCATGTCTCTGTCAACACCTACATTCATCTTTCTATAGCCAATCTACTGGCTTCAGAGTGATATCCACTCTGGGTTTAATTTACATTCCTGATATAATGATGCTGAGAATCTTTCCATGTTCTCACGGGTGATACGAATACTTTCTTTGGGTTCACTGACTTTTAAGGTCCACTTCAAATATCGCCTTCTGCGTGAAGCTTTTCATAATTCTGCTAACACATGGTGATATAGCTCCCCTCTACCTTGTCATCACATTCTTGTGTGGGAACCTAATTTGATTATTGTTTTCCTCTGCTGTGTAAGATGCTATGTCAAGAATCATATTTTGTGAAACAGATATTGATAGCTGATTCCCAGGATGTATGCAACCATGTCTCCTGAAGGAATTAAAATATTTGTGTTCTGGTCGCAGTGTTTGCTTTTGTTTTTCTTTCCTGGTTTGTGAAATTCATAGGTTGCTGTCCTGTGGCCCAGAGATGTGAACAAAGTTAAAAGTAGTAGTTGAATTGAGTCTGACCCAGCTTAATAATGTCTAGTTTGGGGATAATTTTAAGAAAAAGCTCAAGGAGCAAATCTCTTCATTAAGTTTTAATGGTTTATTTTTACTGTTTACAGATGAAACTTTCTTAAAGCACAGTCACATTTGTTCAAAACATCAGAACATTTATCTCTCTCTCTAACACTCAAAATCAAATATAAAATTTAGGAAGAAGCTTGTGTCAAAATGGCCTCACTCATTACCTATGAAAAATGGAACTTCAGTTTCATTAGAACATTGTATTCTTCCTTCAAAATCCAGCTGAAAGTCCACTTTCGCTTTGGCCTGTCTCTGCCTCCCTGAGGTGGCTAATGGACGCCCTCTCAGCTCATGGTGCCCAGCACTCTTTGGGCTCCGTGAGGGCAGACATCATACTGAATTGTGGTTAGGTATTTATGAGCCACTTCTCCGATACTCTGTAAGCTGCAAACTGTTCGCACTATAGGCCATGCTGAATTTCTGTGTGTATTCAATTCAAGCTCACATTGTCACTGCTGTAAAAATCCATTTGATCAAGTGTTATGAATTTTAGATGATTCACTGAGCCTTATTGAATCCATTACCCATAGAATGCAAGCATTTCCTGATGTGTTAAATTTCTCTCTGGAATGTGAAAGAGCAACCACTGTAAGCATATTTAGAGTGCATTTAGTTCGCACTTCATGCCCTTCTCACGAAGACAGAACACTATTTAAATTATTTAATATGCACTATCTGAGCTCCTTTATTCTGAATTAAAATGACACATTTGCACCATTAACAATTTTATTTAAGAATTGAAAAGGCAAATTTTGCTACTCACTTTTTGAAGAAGTGTTGAAAATTAACTACATTATTTCATCAAAATATTATCGATGGCAGAAAGAAATATTAAGGAGGCAAGCTTGAAGCAAAACTATATCATTAGTATAGTGTATATTGTAGATCAACACAAAGTCTCTGGGATAAATACAATTTTCAGAGAGCATATCAGTTTAATATGCTGTCCGGAATTCTCTTTATAATAAGAAAATCTATGAAATATTTTAGTCTTGTAATTTCTCATCAGTTATTCTGCCAGGGGTTAACAGTTTTCCCAAACAATCACTCTGGGGAATAAGACTAGCCCATTTGAGATGATATTCATAGTTAATAAGATGTGAAAAATCTAAGTGACACACTAAATCCCCTTGATCACTGCTGCAGTAAAAACTGAAATGGACGCCTGGGTTTTAGGCTCATGATAGAGATATCACTTCACCACTTCAGGCTGCAGTTTTCTGTCTTTAAAGCTATGGGGCAAATATCATTTAATGATCCTTCTGGATTTAACATTGTATAATTTTGTGTTAAATTTAAATTTATGTGATTTCATAGACAGCAGCGTGAGAGGTCTCTGCATTCATCAGCTCTCCCATTGCCGGGCAGTTTCCTCTTTCGCAGACAATGCCAACAGCACAGAGCAGAGGAGCGGAAGTGTAATTCAGCTCTCGGTTTCAGCGGGTTCAGCCTATGGTCAGCTATGGCAGAAATATCACAGCAGATGTGGTGGAGCAAAGAAGCCTGTGGAGCCCATGGAGTCAGAGCACGGGAACCCCGCCAAAGAGGAAGGATCAAGGGCCCTGCTGTAGTACCGAAACTCACTACTCATGGCGCACACACATACACCCAGAACAGTGCTCCCCAATTTCCTGGGTGGCCTCTGACCCAAGCAAGTTAACACAATGAAGTTTAACTGTCGCATTCTATCCCTTGTCTGCTTTACACCCAAACAAATCTCTTCAATCCACACTTAGTTCTTAAATAAACACAAGGTCATAATTCCACATGACATGATTCAGTTATCTTTCATACAACCAAAAACACAATATCCCTTCCCCAAAGTCTCAAAGGCTCCAGCATTTTTCAAAAGTCCTACCTGAAGGTGGTTCTGAGAATCAAAGCAACTCTTATCTGTGATCATCTGTAAAAATCGAAACAAGCTATGTAATCCCAAGGCTCACTGGCACAGGATAAACATTCCCATTCCAAAAGAAAGTAAAAGAGGATAGAAAAGAATCAGACCACCATAAGCCCTACACTCAGCTTTGGCTTCATTCGCACATCTGTCTCCTACGCTAGAAGACAGGCGAACAAAGGCACACAAATGTATTCTGTTTAAGCTTTGCACGTGGGGTCTTTCTAAAAGATCAACCTCCAAATAGGAAAAAATATATCTTTATAGACAATCAGGCGGAACTACGTTTGCAGGACACAGTTGTGGTTTTGATGAACTAAAAGCACAGCAATCTATTTAGATTCTTCTTACGTCTGTGTGTGGCATTCCTTTCTGCCAGGTACAGGAGAAACAGCCCTGGAGTGGAAGTCTGTGACCCACGTTAAAGGACAGAGAGGGAGTCCTTTCGTGTCCTGCTTCCAGCGAGAAAGGGAAAAGGAAAGTGAGAGAGACCTTCCTGGTCCTCTGACCCCTCAGATGCCTCGATGCTACAATCTGGTGTGGTATGTTGTGAACCCCGTCACTTGTAATGGATACCCTAGAGTCAAAATGTTCCCCCGTTGTCACAGTGGGGACACTCTTGGACCTACAATTTAATAAAAATGACTATATAGATAACAAAAATATTTTGACACAAATAGAAGTGTTAAGAGTATCGAAACAATTGCTAGCAGGTCTTAAAACAAGTTGTGTTCCACTGGCTGTTTTTCTACATGCAATTTGGTAGAAGCAGCATTTCACTCTCAAACAATAATATTTTTAAACCTTGTGAAAGCCATTATAGTGATGGCTTTCTATCGTTCTGTGTTATTTAAGTCTGCCAGTTGCTTTATTTTGAATCCCTGTAGCTTGGTTAATTGAGGTGATCAAAGTTCTTTGAAAATGTTCTCACTCTTGCCAAACTTGGCTTCTGATGAAACATTTTGATGCGTCAGGGGTTCGAAGGTGAAATCCCAACAAATGGAGCTCTGGCCCACCAGGTGTTCTTGCTTTTGAGGGTTTAAGAACTTCCAGGGTCCAGAGGCTAAATTTTCTTCTGATGCATGCCAGGGGAAGCCTGAAATCCTAGTATGGGAATGCAGTTTGATAAAACTAAACTTTGAAAACTACCTCCTAAATTATTCTGAAACTCATCATGCAATACTAGTTAATTCTAGCATACTTACATTCCAGAATATCTGGGAATTCAGGCAAAAAATGAAATGCACCTTATAGGAAGGTTGATTTGAAAAATTAAAAATCACAGCTTGAAGTATAATGTCATTTGAGTTTTGACTGAACATACTTTCTTGTCACATTTATTTTTTCTTAAAAAAATTGATGTAGACATAGAGTAATGTTAATTAGGGGATGAGAATGTTTGAAAAGTAGGAGCTGAGTTAATAATTAGTATAATTTCTAAAATTATGATATAAACCAGAACCCACTTTATCACAATATTTTTGCCAAAAATTTAAACAATAAATTTCAACATGAAATTCTGCTTTGTCAAGGAAAATTAATTCATATAAGAGAATGTTATTTCTTAGTATTTTCAAGTGTGAGGATTTGTTTAAACAAAAAAATATTGAGAAACATCTAAATGATAATATTTCCATTCAGATTGGGAAATATTTTCCACCTTTATGATCTTTCAAAAAACTATGAGGAAAACTATTATTTAGCCAATAATTATTTCAAAATGTTTGGAGCAAATTAAATGAATATCTATGTACATGCTAAATATACTCAAGTTTTTACTAAAAATTACAGATAATGCTTGTAATTACAGGTTAATATACCACTTGCAAGAAATCTCTATCTTTCTAGAATTATTCTGCCTAATTTAAATTTCAACATTTAATGTTGTAGAGGAAACTGTTGAATTGGGTTCAAGCTGAAATTTTGAAGATTACTTTCAGAATTTATGAAATTCAGTTAATATCTGTGTGAAACATTTTACTCTCTATGCTTAATCTTCTTCCTTATCAAGTTAAAGGGCTGACTTACACGATTTTTATGATTTGTCCTACCATTTTCTTTCAATACATCACTCCATTCTTATGAATTTTTAAAAGTATGATTTTTTTCTCATAATGACAGTGTTATGACACATAGAATAAGTAATTGGATATTAATTCATTTGGGGATCAATTCCTGTCTAGAGGACAACAGATTTTGTTTTAATCATTTGTGTAGCTTAAGTGGAGATATCGTTTGATCTGAGTCACCAGGATCATTCCTTCCATAGACAACTTTAATCACCTAAACTTATTTTCAGAAAGCCAGTGTTTCTCAGCAATTTTTTCCCTATACATATAAAGGAGCACAGCACAACGCACTCCCTCTGCACCATCACACCCTTCATTCCTCATGTCTAGCATCTACCACAGCCTTCAACTCTACCAAACATTTCAGTAGCTGAAATCCACTCGTTAACACTAGGCAGCAAAATTAAGAGGTCACAATAGTTCATTTTTCATTCCTGCACTTCAAAAACATCAGAGGAGGAATTTTGTTTCAGATGAAGAATTCGCTCCCTGATTTGGCTGCAGGTGGACTACTTCTCAGCTCTTGACAATAAAAATAAAAAGTTAGCTTTAGTTTCATACTGAGGTTTTTAGTTTCTTTAGAACACTTTGTGTTGATGTCAATTGTTAATTCCTCACAATGCTAAACTTTAGCAAAAGATTACTGCAGTTAATAGCTCAAGATACTTGTGTACTATAGAGAAATACTAGTTCTTGTTTATGATATTATTATTGGACAGCACACAGAAAGAACACTAGAATGAGCATCGGGGAGCCTAAGTCATATTTCCAGCTCTTATGAGAATCCATAACATACATTTGGCAAATTTTTAAAAATTTTAATATTGACTTGATCCTTCATATCAACAGGTGGGCTGGGCCATATCATCTATAGATTTGGTCAGGTGATACGAGGGAAGGAAGAAAAGAAGGGCAGCGAAGGGAAGCGCGCCCAAGTGAAGGAAGTAACAAAAGGGCAAGGATGAAAGAAACAGCTTTATTGATGAAATCGTGCTTCATGGTGCTGCGTACCAGGATTAGATTCACCAGCGAAACCCCTCCTTCTCTCCTTCTCTGTTTCCATGCCTACAACGACAGATCGGCCTCCACTTCTGCTTCCTTTGAACAAAGAACACAAGGTGAAAATTCCAGTAATGTCTGCAGAATGTACCGCCTTGGGTTCTGCCCGTTTCTCCTTGCTCTTCTTTGGTTTTTGGTTTATTTCAATCCCCTAGTCACGGTCTCCCTCCTGTATGTCTTCCCACATAAATAGAAAGAGAAATCTTAAACACATGTTCTTAAGTTCTCTGTTCTGCCCGCGTAAAAGAGGATTTGAAGGAGCCGGCTGTGTTTGGCGAAGAGTGAGTGTCTGTGCTCATCAACATGCACACAAGTGTGTCTCCTTAGCTCTTTGCACACTAAATACTGCTCATTACACAGGGCCTGGCTGAGCTTATGAAAGCTTGTGGAAGCAGGTAGCTTCAATCCTCAGACTCCCAGCTCCCTCCACTGCTGTAATCAGCCACATTTAGCTGTTGCCCTTGAGAAAATCAGTTTTTCACTGGCATAAATTGCTTTTTGTTGTAGAGTTTACAGAACTCCCTCTGTGTGTGTGTGTGTGTGTGTGTGTGTGTGTGTGTGTGTAGGAAGTGTCTGTGCCTCTCTTCCATGTTTTCTTTGGAATAGCCTACTAGGACTTGTTTTTCTTTATGTTTTCTAAAGAAAACCAGTTAGAATATATCTGTATAGATATTTTAAAATGATACATTGCTCTAAAATAAGGAAAGAAATGAATAGAGATAACAAAGCTTTGTGAATCCATTGATAGCAGCAGCTCCCAACTCCCTAAACCCCACACATGGATGGAGCACTGGATCAACTTTCAATACACGGAAGAGGCAGAGAAGACAAGAAGGCCTGAGGGACCTGATTAAGTATTGCAGGCGAGAGAAAAGAGCAACGTAATTCTGATTGGAGGACGCCCTCTCCATCTGGGAAAGTCAAGCATTTAGAAACACTTGACTGAAGTACGTGTCTGAAGCTCCCTCTCGGACAAAAGTTGCTTAGGGAAGAGAGCTGATTCATTTCTGTAAATGATGGCATTTGCCACCTCCATCGCTTGCCTGCGGTGCGATATTAATTCATATTTTGAAAATAAAGAGGTGAGAGGAGAGGAAAAGAGACACGCATGTGATGGGAGGGTATAAGCCTGAGCCAGAGCAACTTAGAAGCTTGCAGCATTGCCAGATATGTATGCTATTTCCAGATTCCTCATGCAAAGCACAAGTTAGGAAAATAGGATGTTATTCACCAGAACGAATATGCAGATTGTCTGAAAAGCAATAACTGTATTGAAAGCCGCTGCTATGGATGAAAGCTTCTAATCCAGCTCTCATATTTTTTCACTGGGACTCGTTGACACCTAAATGGAAACCTATTCAACAGAAACTGTTAACATTTATGTATCCTGAAAAGTGGAAACACAGGTATCATACTCTTGGTATTAAAATGCATAGTGCTCTTCCCTACAGCTGCATACATCCAAAATAAGCAAACAGAGGAGGTCAGGACCAAAGCTGTTGTGGTCAAAACACCTTTGACCTACTTCCTGAACGAGATAAGCTTACTCCGTTTTTATTAATTTGCTTGCTGCTGTGATCAATCAATTTTCATTCGCCCTTGCTTTGTACCCAGAATCACTTCATGGTGAACAGCTGTCACACTGAAGAAGACCTGTCCCTATCTCTACGACCTTACATTCTACTGAGTCCAGACCACAAAACTAATAAGCTAAAAATAAATATAATCCACACGTTAATTGGTCATTATCCCACTCAGTTAAGGAAAATACTCTAGGTATTTTAAACAGAAGACGGTTTAAACACATTTAATACATAAATGCAATTCAAAATGGATCACAAAGAAAAGAAATCAAAGGCGGCGGCCCGACACTGGTGCTTTGGAGTCTGAAAGCCCTCACTCATTGGTCAGCGCACTCAGGAAGTAGATGTGCAGGCGAGCGGCATCTGATATCCACGCACTATCAAGCAGGCCCTGGAACAGGAAGTCCTGCCTTCCCACCGCATCTCCACACTCATCTCTACAGCCATGCTTGTCACTAAAAGGGTAAGAAAGTAGCCTGTGTGTCACTTCTCCTCTCAAAGTATTCCTTGAAACTTAATTTCAATGCAGAATCCACCAATAATATAAAGGAGTCTGGGCAGTGTAGTTTTCAGCTTACTGGTGTCTAGGGAACAGGAAAGAAAGAATCTCAGAGAGAGGGTAGAATGGGATGGGAGTGGGCCGACCCACAGAGCCTGTCACATTGCAGATGGAGATGAACGACGTACAAAGGTATCATAGCTATGTAATGGAGGGTTAAAGTTCAGTGTTGGGAGCTTCTGCACTGATGTGCTGGTCAGAGCTGGCTGAGAAGCTGGCATCTGACCAGAGCAGGGGCAGGCTGTGAAGTGATGCACAGCTGCACACTGCGAGCAGAGGCGGGTGAGGAAGACAGAGGTCATGGGCTCAAGGGCGGTGCGTGGAAGAGTGAAGCACGAAGATGCAAAGAGCTAAGAAACGACAAGGGGGAGCAAATCACGCCGCACCCTGCAACGGCAACAAACAAGTGTCTAAAAGCTTCAAGCAGGATAGCACTGGGACGCGATTTACTTTCTAAACACCCAGCTGGTGATAAGCGCTGTGTAGGCCTCGGATTGCAGGGATTCAATAAGGGCACACGGGGAGAGATGGGAGGGCTTTCTATAGTCTCACGCTCAGACGCATGGGCATTGTAAGGCAGCTGGAAGGAAACGGTGGAGCCTGGAGGCTGGTGCTGGTGGGGACCTTTTCTAAGAGCAAGGCAGACGCACGAGTACGGTCAAGGATGGATAAACACACGCACGTCACTTCCAGGTCTTCTCTACGCGGTCACAGCCGGTCTGTGGCTTTGCCCTCCACCCACGCCCGCTCCTGAGCCTGAGCCAGGAAGCTGCTTGCTTTGAGGAGCATGGAGACCGCATTTCTTCAACTATTCTTCTGCTTCTCCTAGTTCTGAAACAACACAAATTTCAGAAATAAGCAAACTGATTCCTACAGTATTTACTTAGACAATTATCTGTTCTGTAAGTTATTTAATTAATAGAGTTATCACTTCATTGACCAACCTAGAAGTGGGAGACCATGAACTTTTCCCCAAACTGACAATAAAATGCTTATGTTCACTCTGTCAAATACAGTTGCTCAAGTTTTTGGAGGGAAAGGACAGCTGCCACTTTTGAAAACAGCAGAACTTCAGGAATTATTTTTATTGGCTCCTACACTGGACTAATTGTCGGCTTAGGCAGTAACACCCAGCCGAACCACGCCAATGTGGTTCTGGGCATGGAGGAGCCACCTGAGGACAGTTGCCAGAACAGCAGTGAAGGAGAAGTGAGGGACAGATGGGGTGCTGCCGATTTCCCATTTGCTGCAGCTGGTTGTCCTGATTCAATCTTAGCTGTTCTTGTCAGAGGAGCTCAAGTTCTCACTGTCACCTGGGGTGGCTGCTATTCTTCTTCAGGGAGCTCTGGTCCTTGGCTTGAGCATCACTTCCTGGCTCCAGTGCAGATCCCTCCGCCTTCTGGCACATTTCCTTCACCCTGCTGGCCGGTTTTCTCACTTCCACCACTGGCCTTCGGGTCGTCCTGGTGCAGATTCTTGATATGGACTTGCATGAGATATTGCCCGGGCTCTAGGCCTTTGACCGGACTTGTGCAGGACACTGCCATGAGGTCCAGGTGTGTGGCTGGGTTCTTCAGGTCTTTAGTACAGACAGAGCTCTTGCATGCTTCTGGATTTGACTTTCTGGGTGAATATTATAAGATACTCCTACAAATGTTTGTGTCTTATATCAAAAGTATTCCCTTGCAAACTGCTCGCTACCAGTTATAGTTTTATGGCCAGGCTGTGGCAAGACAAGAACTTGAAGGAATACTGACAGGAGACGAGGCCCCAGGTCACTGAAGATGCTCCTGGATGACAGAGTGAATCGCAGGCACAAGCAACACTGCAGAAAAAAGCTGATAGCAAAGTTGAGGAAAACAGATGTTATGGTCACCTCAGCGCATCGAAATCAAATCACTAACTTGCTCACCGTCATCCAGAGCTTTGAAATGGTCCCTGAGGAAACCAGGAGAGGCAGTAAGTAAACCAGGTTTCTCCAGATTTCAGGGAGGTGCACTCTGGGACAGCACAAACAATCCCAGTTGGAATGGAAAGCAGACAGCTCTGCAAAACCTCACGTTAGCGTAACACAAGGCCCTTCACAGGCAGCGTTCCTAGGCAGAAGCTGAAATGTAAGGAAAAACTAAACTGTCTTTCTTTTTTCTTGGGTTGATTAAGCACATAGCTATTGGGACCTCAGCTGATAATCTGCAGGTGTGTTCCAGCATGGCAGATGCAGACTCCCAGACTTTCTTTCCTTCATTCAGATTGTTCAGCAGTCAGAAATCCAGAGTCTGAAGTGACATTCTGTCACCAAGTCGAGACCCTTACGTGGAAGGCTATGTAAGTTTCAAAGAGCTTGTTATAGTTTTCTGGTCTGTAACTGTTTTATGCTAGGTTGGAAGACAAAGATGCCCAAGTTTTTGCATCCTGCTCTTGTACCTTCACATTTCAGAGTCCAAGTTTTATTTTAACTGTGTTTGTTTGTGTGTGTATTATTCAGCTTTCCCATTCCTGGAACAAAACATCAACACCCGCAACTGAAAGGCTCATGGTTTCGGTGGAGTTAGTCCACACCCAGCTGGCTCCAAGGCAGAAGTGGTGTGGTCATAGGACCCGATGCAGGGAAGCTGCTCATACTGTGATGGCAAGAAGTGGTGAGAGAAAAGGCAGAAGAGCAGAGCTGGGGACCAGGGCACAACCCTAGAGACACACCCCCAGTGACAAATCCCTTCTGACCAGGCCCCAGCTCTGAGCAGCACATTCAGTCACTGAGCTTGTCAATGGAAGAATCCCCTGATGAGCAGAGCATAGTTCCCTGTTATCCATCACGTGCCAGATGTCCCACATCCAAATACACTAGAGTGTGGGGGTACATTTGAGATCTAAATCATAACAACATGAGTTTATAGAAATCTAATTCAATGAGGAAAATATCCTGTAATATATACAAATGTTCCTCCTAAATTTACGTTTCTACTACATTGCAAACATGCAATGAATTTAGGTTTCTTTCTGTTTTAGTATAAAAAAAAACTGAAGATAAGGATCATGAGTTTGGGTGTTAAAAGCAGCAGCATATTGTAGATCAGCACTCGGGCAATTTTTAGAGGATTTAGTCTCAACGTCCTTATAGGAAAAAATTGTAAATTTTGAGCTACTATTACATGGAGGGATTTTAATTCTTAGATAAGCTTATTCATATAAAGTGCTTAATATAGTACCTAAATACACATTCAATACATTTTTGTTATAACAAATGAATTAGTGATATTAATATTTTAGTTAGAATTCAAATGCTATTTATTTGGATTGGCTTGATCATTTCCACTCAATAAATGTATAATATCAGACTCAGTTTCTTAATCTGTATTGTACAGGATTGGACTAATGAGCAATTCTAAAACACTCAGGTATAAAAGAACCATCCAAACATTTTGTTAAAACTTAAAATGGAAAGAGTTTTAATTAGAAAGTCTGTGTTGAGGCCTGTAACTCTTGATTCAAAAAAGGTGTCATGGTTGACTGTGAAGAGTTGAATTACAAAACAAAAATAGTTTAAAGTCTGAACTAAGCCCTCTCCTACCTCTAAAATGCTTAACTTTTATTTTCCACAAATTATTTCAAAAGTCCTCCTGCTAAAACTAGAAATTATTTTCTCTTTCCTATATAATCTTATTATCGTGTGTTTATGTGTGTGTGTGTACAGGTGCGTGCCTTCATGCATACACACAATGTACACACACTGAGGTGAATACAATCATGGAAACTGTACTCAGAAATCCTCTGTATTACTGACTAAAATAACAGTTTTTGGAGATGGGATCAGTAACTGTGATGGAAAGCCTCCATCTTGTAAATGTCCTGGAGTCATTTTCCCATTGTGTTTTGGTGCAACTAGCTCAAATAAAGAACTGATGATTCAAACTGTCCAAATGATGTTTGTAAAGAAACAGCAAAACTGAGACTAAAAAATGTCAAGACTCCCAACATCATTACACTTACATATTTCCCAGAATACAAATTTTGAATGTTGAATCTCTAAGGACACAGAGAGTATCTGTGTGACTGCACTCCTGTGTGAGATCCTCCTGCCCACCTCCCAGAATGCTGGCATTACAGGTATGCACTACCATGCCTAGTGTCAATCTCTAGGGACTTGGTGAGCAGTCTCCCCTGAGATCATGCTACGTTTGACTTTGTGTTTCCAAAACAAACCCAGGTTTGCGATTGGAGTAAAGAAATGTGACTTCAGGAACATGTTTCATTTCTCCTTCTAAATATCCTTAAATTTCTTCCATAAAATAGTAGGCACCTGATAGTCTTATACTGAAGCAAGAGCAAAGAAGTAACTGCAAGGAAACACCAATCACCTCACAAACTGAGCATGAAAAATTCCATCGCCCTCACCACAGATCTGCTTCACACTTGGTGCATTTTTTACAGAGTCATTTTATGAATAAATCTTGCCCGCTGGAGGAGCATATCCGTTAGCTGCCAAGGTTGAGGAATGGGAGGAATCTGTGCTCTGTGAGGAGCAGCGGGGTTCGCACCACCTCAGGTTGGCACTTCCTCAGTCTCTCCTAATGGTGCCTTCTGGGAACAGTGCCTTCCTTTTACACAGAAACAGGAGTACATTCAGTTTCCCAGACAGTTTGACCCTTGAAATAATAGGAAGAAATAGAAAAGCTAGGCACTAAAAATGTGTTTAAGTGGTAGTATTAAAAAAGGAGTGCTAGGTTCTCCAGTCTAGTTCTTATAGTTGAATTCAGGGTAATCCCCACTCTCTATACCTATTGAAGATAAGTTTTAACTTGAAGGCAGTAACAGGGGTGAATAAATAACACAAACACCAAATACCTATCGTAGGATAGCCTGCTGCAAGTATCCAACTGTGACAATGTAAGTGACAACAGTCCCTGCTCTGCAACCTCTAGAACCCATTTCTGTGTTGGTGTCAGGGCCATGCTTCCTCTGGCTGGTGTCATCCCAGGACTGAGGAGGGGAGAGATCCTCATGCAGGGCTACTCTGCTCAGGAGAACAGTCCTCCGATGACTGACCTCCATTTGTACACTTACCAGTGGTCTTGCCAAGCTTTCCTTAGAACTACACTGAAGTTGAAGATGCTTCTACCCACACTTACTTCTGCCTCCCCTTTCCCTTCCCTGTGGGTCAGACTTTTAGCATGGCCTCATGGTGCCTTCAAACACTCCTGGCTCCACCTCCATTCTGTCTCACAGCTTTGGCTCAGTAATAATATCTTAATACCATCTTTGTTGTTGCTTATCACAGAATTCAGGCTATCACAAAATATTTCATTGTATGTTAAGGTAAATCTCTCAGTAATTTGTTAATCAGAATTACAACCTATAGACACCTAGAATAAGAATGTGATTTCAGTGTGGGAAGGGCCAATGAATTTATTTTTGTTCTAAGCATTCGATATCCCTACAAGGTCCAAGTAATTAATAAAGTTGCTCACAGTCATCCCACTCTATCAGAAGACTACAGTGAAATGCAGGGGAAAGCTCAAGTTAATAGTAAGGCTTGATTTTGCATAGTTTTATTTCTGAACATTTCATACCTCCTAGTTACCCTAAGGCAAAATATCAGATAGATTTATTACACTGGAGTCTCCAGAAAGATAGTGGTTGAGAGCCTTGTGCCACTGAATGAAAGGTGAGCTGGTGACATCTTTGAATTGATCAGGTGTTTGGCAGTGCTGTTCTGGAGATTTAGCATTTGATTGTTCTGGGCCCCAAGTGCTGCAAGAATAGCATCTCCCTAATTCTGTTAAGAACACCATCTCGGGCTGGGGATTTAGCTCAGCGGCAAAAGCGCCTGCCTGGCAAGCGCAAGGTCGTGAGTTCGGTTCCCGGTACTGGAGAAAAACCGGAAAAAAA
>NW_004955441.1:18378810-18417972 GCF_000276665.1 Chinchilla lanigera
ATGAAGGACCTGTGCCAGCAGGCTGAGGGATCTGCAGTGGAGCCAGGAAGTGATGCTCAGAAGAACCAGAGCTCCCCCAAAAAGTACCACAGCCATCGTCGGCAACAGTGAGGTCCCGAGCTCCTCTGATGATCAGGATGGCCGAGTTCCCATCAGGGAAGCCAACGCAGCAAGCTTTTCCTAGAGGCTGGCAGTGCACTATCTTCCCCTCCAGAACCAGGAAGCGATTCTCAAAGTGAGGACCAGAGTTCTCCGAAGTGAACCAAAGCCAGTCTTAGTGCCAGCGAGGTCCCGAGCTCCTCGAAGGATGAAAACAGCCAAATTCATCAGGAAAGCCAGCTCCCCACAGCCTCTCAGCTCCCAACAGCCTGCTTCTTCTTCTCCAGGTCTGCCTTTATGCTGCTGGCAACAGTCCTCAGGTGGGCCTCCCACACCCAGCACCACACTTACTCAGTTCTGCTGGGGGTTATAAGTTGACCACCAGTTATCAATCCACTACATTCTCATGAGCCCATCTTCATCATGGAAGGTGTGGTGGTCTTCCAGAGGACATTCATACGTAGCAAACCACTGAGCATACTCTGAGTGCCTGACCCACAGGAATACTCAGCTGCCACAGCAGACGCATCCTTCTGAAGCACAGAAGCCCCATCCTCTCCCAAGACTCATCTGAAAAGGAGATACAAAAATTTAGACCAGAGAGATTCTCTTTCAAAACAAAACAAAACAAAACCCAAGACTGGAGCCCAGCAGCCATCTAAACTTGTGAACATTGTTTACACAAGGGGATTTGATGAATTTAGGCTAGCTGAGTTAAAGGCTTGTCTCAATCTTTTTCTAATTAAATCAGAAGAAAAGTTAGTAAGGTTTTGTTTGTTGTTATTTTTAATTGTTTGTTTTATGTCTGAGGATTGAACCCAGGGCCTAACACTGAGTACTCCCCCAAGCCTTTTTCTTTGTTATTTTGTGAAATGGTCTCCCTAAGCAGCTAAACTATCTAGGCTGAGTTTGATCTTTGGATCCTCCTGGGAACCTCCTGCATAGCTGGGATTACGTGTCACCACAACCCAACTAATAAATTTTAATTTAGCCTTAACCCACTTCCACTTTAGTTTTTTTCATGCATAAATGAGGGGATATAGTGATACCCATTTCCTACATAAGTTTTGAGAACTTCAGTGCCCTGGATATTGTTATAAATGAGCACTTTTCACTCTAATACGGTATGTGTGGTTTTATAACAGAAAATGGTCCCCCGGCCAGTACACTTCCGTTTTCTAGTTTCCCAGGTAGTAGTTCCTGTTGCAGTTCCAGTTGCTTCTGTCCCCTAGAAACGCCTGCTCACTGTGAGGCATAGCTGGTCACTATGATGCATATTGTAACAACAAATCAAAGACAGCCGAGTGCTCTGCCTCTTTGCTTCCCCTTTGCAGCCCCGTGGAAACCTCCCTTCAGGGCCTGATATTTTGGAAATGATCCCAGTCAGTGCTCAACAACATAAAACAAATCTGCCTCCAAATGCTGGGTATCCTTTTGCTCTTTCTGCTTGCCACTGCATCTGGTCATCGGCCAGGAAGAGTAACTGTGCTGAACTCTTTGGTCATTGGTAGTGGTCTTCAAGGACAGAGTGAGGACCTCTCCATGTCCTGATGGGAAGAGGTACCCTCGAGATTTCTCCAGTCCCCTCGGAGGTCTGGAGGGGGGATTCCTGGCTCCCCGCTCAAGCAACTCACACTGGACCTCAAAAGAAGGAGGTTTCAACCAGTCTGTCTGCCTGCTGTCTGCCTGCCTGCCTGCCTGCCTGCCTGCCTGATTTTGGTAAAACCCCACGGTGCACCCCAGTTAATCTGTCAGTCCTACTCAGCTCAAGCAAAAGGGAAATCTGATCAACTCCCATTAGTCAGGACCACTGTCAAGGGAAGCGGGCTAGAATGCTCAACCCGAGTGCTTGCTGAATGAATGTGTGAGAAGATCGGACAGCATAAACCATAAGCTGCCCAGTCTGTGCACCAAGACTGGGAAGCACTGGTCTGGGTGGCTGATCGGCCCTCACCTGCTGAGGTTCCATGATGATCCACAGACAGCATAATGGAGGCATCAGGCCCTCTTTAGCTAAGTCACACCTAAGTCTCCACAAGGGGTGCAGCCAGGCGGGCATCTGAACGGTCTCTCTCTGAGGGGCACCCACCCTTTTTCTGTTGCACCATTATGCAAGGGTTTACAACACACATGTAGGGAGCCAGAAATGGGAACTAGTTAGTCGAAACCTACGGTCTTTAACTGCAGGGAAAAGAGCAGAGCTTTTCTAGACTTAAACATGAAATCAAAGTGCTCCCTGTGTCTCAAAGAAATAAAAAAGGGGCCGAGTTTTCCTGTGAATTCCTCCTTGGCACTCTCAGCAGCCGCCGCTGTTGCTGCCAGCAGTTTCACCGCTGCTCCTGACTCATCTTCTTCCAACCAGTAGAACCAGTTCCAGGTCGATCAGTCATTGCTTGCGTTTGGCCACGGAGCCCCGCTCCGAGATGCTCCTATGCTGGTCAGAGGGCGTCATCTAACGCCCACCTGAGGTGATGGTCAGCAGTTCTTTCTGAGTTCCATATTTTGACTGAGAAAAGATTGGACTGCAAGTACAACAGATGAGTTGCCACGGCCTTTCCCAGAGGTCACCCTGCCCAGAAGCATAAAATGAGTCAAGCATTTCTCAAAGACATCAAAGAAGGGGGACAAAAAGCCTGCCAACCACTGTTACCCAGAAACCTGATAAAAGAAAAAAAACCCTGGTGTCCATAAGAAAATCCCTTCTGAGAGATGACCAGGCCCTCTGGCTATGAGTTACAAGGGCTAAGGACACAAAATATAAATGCCCCTTTCATCTTTGAGACACAAAGAAACCTGACTATCCAGGCACACCTCAACCTGAAGCTCTCATCACCCTGTCAGGCGTGGATGGATAGGACAGACAGAGCTTTACCAAACTGGGTCCCCAAGAGCCCATGATCATTGCAAAGTTGGGGGCAAATCTGTGACATTTTTGGCAAGCAATGGAGCAGCACTTTCTGCCTTCAAAAGTTCCCTCTGTTAAAAAGTTGCCATCACTGGGGCAGCTGGGACTCCTGCCTCTTGCCCCTTCTGCCAGGCGTGAACTTGCAGCCCAGGAGAACCTCTCACCAAACATGAATTCCTGCCACCAAGCCGGTCAGCCTCCCTCTTGTTTAACCTTGCACTTTCCCCAAGAGGAAGATGATGCCTGCATCAGCCTGAGACAGATAACCGCAATCCTGAAATTCTGAAAACTCTCCTCCCAGAGGTGTGAGCCGAGACTCGCCTCTGGGCCTGATCACCAACCATGCTTCACCCATCACCTTGTGTGTGCAGTTCCCGACCCATGCACCCTTTTTGGGCTGTTCCCTCCAGATGCCACCTGGTTTACACGTCTAGATTTAAAAGATGCCTTCCTCTGCTTGCAAGTTGCTCCCATGAGCCCCTTCAACTGAGAAGGTCCTGACACAAAAGGCCAGCTCATTTAGATTCAATCACCACAGGGGTTTAGGACTCTCCCACTATTTGTGGGGAGGTTCTAACAACAGATTTGGCCAAGCCACTGCACTTTTTCTCTGAGACTGCCCATTTCTTTGTCCCTTCCAGTTTCATCACTAACCCCAAAGCAAACAGACTATCAAACTGCTAAAATATATCTCTTCTGCCTGTAAAGCCAGTTCAGAATCTCTGAGCTGCCCATGCTGCTCAATTGCCCTCCATATAAATTGCCTCAGGCTTCTGCCACCTACAGCCTTGGGGTACACCTGCCTAAAACTAAAGAAAGGCTTCTTCTGCCTTCAATTGGCTCCTGTCAACCAGCCTTTCTCCACCTTTAAATGGAAAGACATCAGTTCTGAACTCAAAGCAGACTCAGCCTCACAGAGTTTCAAAAACTTGTTTGTCCTCCTTTGGAAAGGCCCTCACAGCTCACCTCACTTGTTCCCCAGAATAAAATATTGCTAAACTTCTGAGTAATGACATTCAAGCTGCCTACTGGAAACACACACAAGCTCTGCTACAATATCTGCCAGAAACTGGCTACCAGGTACAAAGATGCTGACTCAGACTGTCGGCCCCTGGGAGTGCCCAGTGGCCTACCTGTGCAGCACTCCTCAAGGGCTGCCTCCCTGCTTTGACCTTGCTCTCTAACAGCCACTGTGCTTCTGATCAAGAAAGCTGAGAAGCTCACCTTAGGCTGAGACCTAACTGTCCAGGTGCCAAATGCTGTACTAGACCTGAAAATGGACCTCCTGACAGATGCTGAGCACACCCTGTTTAAGGATGTGGGTGGGAATGGAGTACAAGAGGCTAGATACACTGTGGTCACCACTGACAAAGCTGTTTTGGCCAACGCTCTCCTTGCACTGCTTCCTGCTGCTTCTTGCAACCTGCCCGCAATGATGCCAAGCCTGTGCTCCTAAGCCCTCTCCAGGGATTCAATTCACTGAGACAGCAACACCAGCCACAAAGATTTTTAATAAGAGCCAGACCTGCCCCCACCATATATTCCACAAGCTCATGCCACAACACTGGAACCCGTACCCCTACATCCAGCTCAGGCTTCAGCGTCTGTGTCACTGGCCCTGACCTCCACCCAGAATGACTTAGTGCTCATCTGTATCTACTCAGGCTGGCCAAGACAATGGAAATTTATAGGGTCCTGCTGTGAAAAGTCATCCCCAGATAGGGCCTACCCTGGATGATTGGCAGCAACAATATGCCTGCCTTTGTAGCAGAGATATCTAAATAAAAACTACATACAGCATACAGGCCACAAGCTCTAAAAAGTTGAGAAAAGAAAACATAACCCCACAGAAACAGCTCGTAACTAGCTCCACAAAAATTTAGCTAAAAGACCAGTCATGTCTGTACACACTCCAGCACACACATATAACCAAGGTGCATATTAACTACCGCCACATGTTTTGGACATCCAGCTTTATAGCCATCATTCCAGAGTTAGAGAAGCCCATCCAGATGATTGCTGAAAAAATTCACCTGACCAGACAGCTCCTCTGGGCTTGCTCTGAAAAGAGGATGCACTCAAAGCCCTGCTCTGGTCTTCCCAAATGCTGACCAGTCCACACATGGCTAAACCTGAGGACATCATTCACATGATAGCAAGTAGAAGGGTTAGTAACTGGTAGAATACAGCCCTAAATAAGGTTGTCTCTGGTGAATTTGTCAGACAGGGGACATTGGAGCAGAAACTGCAGGAAGACAGTGGGTTCCCCAGGCAAGAGAAAGAGCATGGAAGTGAGGAGAGCGTGTTGGGGGTGTGGCTGGAGCAGAGAGGACAAGGGGGAAACACCGGACAGGGATCCAAGTAGGGCAGATTGGAAAGTGAGTACTGTGAAGTACTTGCTTCATACCTATTCTTGATTTTTGTGACTTTTTACACTGCTAACCCCAATCCTTGCTTCTCTGCCTCCCTGCTAGCTGTGGTTTTTGCCTTAAACTCTAAAGATAGTTGCCCCAAGACAGTAGAACAATCAAATACCTGACCAAGATTTGATGAGCATCCAAGGCACACTGGACACTCTCCTAGATCAGACTGACTCCCTCACTACCTGGCCAGAGTAATGTTGCAGGACAGACAGGCCTAAATTAGGCCTCTTCCTAAAAGCAACTTAGGGAAAAACTCTGCAATAAGACAAGCTTGGGAAGCTGGGCTAGGACCCATCCTAGGTCACTGACAATCCTAATGTTACTGTTTCTAGTTAGGTCTTTTTTCAAAAGATCACATGTAATATGCTCCTTCCTAAACTTTGCTCCTCCCACTGTTTTCCAGATCCCTGAAAATGGAAAATCCATTCTTCCAATCAATCTGGCATCCAGTCTATAGGCAAATTGATTGGTGTTCTCTTCAAAATAGATGTAAAATATGATGTTTGATAACACCTCAACCTCTAACACCTTAGCAAACATTACGTTTACATCTCCTGTTGATTATTGAAACAGCCCAGGAGTCTTCTTGCCTCTGCCTTTGCACCATGTCCTCTTACGTTCCTCCACACATGCATCTAAGTTTCCTCTGTACCAGCCACACTGATTTCTTAAATATCTATAGGGCTCCTCTGGGCAACAGTTTCTGGTGAATTCCCACCTCATTCGGGAAATAATAAAATATCTCCATAATACTTCACGGTACTCACTTTCCAATCTGCCCTACTTAGATCCCTGTCCAGTGTTTCCCCTTTGTCCTCTCTGCTCCAACCACCCCCTCCCCAACACACTCTCCGCACTTCCACACTCTTTCTCTTGCCTGGGGAACCCACTGTCTTCCTGCAGTTTCTGCTCCAATATCCCCTGTCTGACAAATTCACCAGAGATAACCTTATTTAGGGCTGTATTCTACCAGTTACTAACCCTTCTACTCACTATCAAATTTCATTTTTCCTTCAGAACATTTTCAATGTTTCAAAATATATGTTATCAATTCAAATATAAGTGCCAAGTAACCAGATACAGTAGTGTGTTGGTTTCATTTCTGTACTAGTCCCAGCATGCACTATGCAGTATATGTAGTCAGTGAGTATTGAGGAGTATATAGGTATTGTGCATATAATACTAGAATCACATGACTAAATTTACTGGATGGGAATTTATATGCCTGTAATGCAGATTTTCAGTTTGATAGTAAGACTCACTGTCTAAATTTCTGATTTGGTATTGTAATACACATGCATTTTAAAAACAAATTTCTTAAATTACCTTTTCCTTGATTCATTTGGACCAATAAAATTATATACTTTGAAATTTTAAACATTAAAAGAGGGTGCTAGGGTCTGTGTATGTCTCACCCAAATACATATGTTGGAACTTAATTGCCAAAGTGATAGTATGAAGTAGGGCCCTTAGGCGGTGGGGGTAGTGAATTCTCCTTACACAAGAAGTGGGCACTTAGGTTCACTTTCTTCCACTCTTCTGTTATGCAGTGACACAACCCTTCTGCCCTGTGAGGACACAGAGTTCCAGATGCCATGGTAGAGGCACAGAGGGTCTCCAAAGATGTCAGAATCTGCCACTAAATTCTTCCTTGATCATGGCTTCCCAGATTTTAGAACTGGGATAAATATATTGCTGCTACCAATAAGTGACCCAGTCTATAGTACTTTGTTATAGCAGCCTACCCAGACTAAAGTAGAAGACATGAAATTTTGTCCTAAATGAAGGTTTTGATAAAAGGTTAGAATTTAGTAATAGTATTTACATTGACATCAATGGGTTTTTTACTTATTTTTTTTGTCTAGTCAATCAAAAATTTCCCTTCATTTCTAAGAATGAAATGAGAAATAATTTTTATTTTAAAATAAATAGAGAAGTATTTTTTAAAAAGGCACAAAGAAAGCAGTGACTCTCAGCTTGTAGGATTATACATTTAAATTATAATTAAGTTATATGTTTCTTACCTAACCCTATAGACAGATTGTGTAGGTTAACTTTTGTCACTGTTTACTGAATTGCTGTCATATCATTTCCCCTCATGTTTGTAGCATCATAAAAACATGATGGTGTTGTTCCGCCATCTACAATAAATAATAAAAAGAAATAAAGATATAAATTATGATGAGACCATTGTTAATATGTGGTATTTCCTGTGAGTAAAACATTCTTGTTTAAATTGATATGGCAAAATTGTACAGTCTACATTGATAAAATGAGCTGATGATGTAGTTGGCCATATGATCATGAATACTAATACTATTATTTTAAAGATTAATTTCTTTTTTAAAAAAGATCAAATAATTGAAATAAAACAATTTAGTTTTAATTGACTAAGCTTTTAATCAATTTAGAAGAAACAAGAATGGCTGGATGGGTAAAGAAAAGTGAGTACCCTCTGGAGTATTTTTACTAGAATAGAATATCTGTCACACATGATTGTTCTAAAATAGTACTAGATAGAAAGTTTGACATTACAGACCCCAAGATACATGGCTGGGGCAGCTTGAAAAGCAAAGAGGACTTGATTTTTCTCTTTTTCTTTGCTTTCTAATTATTAGCTATAGATAAAATCCACACAAGCTTGTATTTCAAGTTGCAGCACAAGAGAATGTAACCTCCTTTCAACATGCTGGTCAGATCAGAGCTGTACAAAATTCAGACCATGGGTAAGGCCTTGAGAAAAGCCTCAAGGTCTTAAAACAAATTATGTAGAAAGCATCTCCCTAGGGAATAAATAAAGATTTAGGAGGTCAGCACAACCTATTTTCCTCAAGAAAGAACAATGACCTTGATTCAGGTGATCGTATAAACGGAACCAGAGGCCTCATTCAATGGAACCACAGTTTTCATGCCCACCTGTCTTCATGCATGAAGGTGGATTCTCCTCCTTCATCTCCTTTTCTCTATCACACTACATGTCTTGTCTGAAATCTTTGTGAATGCAACGGAGGTGTGTCCGCATTCCACAGTGTTAGTAGCTCTCAATGTTAAGATCCGACTTTTCATTGACAATATGACGTAACATTTGAAAAATGTATGTGAATTTCTCGTCATTATTATTTAGCAGCATTTGATAGAAGACAAAAGGAAGGAATGAAATAAAATTATCACTAGAATAAAAGCTCTTTTCACTCATCAGAAAGTTTTTACAAGAACTTTAAACTGTCATTTTAATTTTAAATCAGAGCAATTCAAAACCACATCCTATATGTGCATCTCAATATTTCAAGAAGCTTTGCATTAGAAAATTGATACTGTACCTCAAATTAGCTAATTTTAAAAACAAATAAAAATAATACACTATTATTTTAATTTATATAATTCCCCAAATCAAATATAGTAAAACACATGGACTTAGATGTTATTTACCATAGAGAGTAACAGAATTTCATGCTAAATGATAATAAGTAGGACAGAAAAATAATTATTTTATTGCCATGTCACTAATGGAAATTAAATTTTTAAAAGTCTTTATTTAGAAAAATTATCTCAAATAGAGTATTTATACCAAAAGTTGAAGTTATGAGGATAGCAAGTGATAAAACAATGTGTTTAGCACACTGAGGCCCTGAGTTGGATACCCTGACCCACATCAAATAACAGAAAGAGAGAAAGAAAGAAAGAAAAATAATAGGGGGAGGGAGGAAGAAAGAGAGAGAAGGAAGGAAAGGAAAGAGGGGAGGGAATAAGGAAGGAGGGAGGGAGAGAGAGTGTAAAGAAAAACAAAGAAAAAAGAACAGTTCCTAGTGGGATAAGGACATTTCCCGTGCCATCAGTGAATATTGTCATACTTCCTGCATGATTCTTGGGTCTGATCCTGACTCAAAAGAGCAAAAATTGGATCCTTCTGTAATACGAAATTTTGAAACTCAACGCTATTATTTGCAAAGGGTTAGACAGGCAAATGCTCTATTTTGGTTGTGTGATTTTGTTTTGCTTTAGTTGTACTGAGTATTAAACCCAGAGGTTGCACACAGTAGGTAAATGCTCTACCATGATGCTACCTACCCTGCCCTTTTATGTTTTACTCTGAAGACAGTGTCTCATTAATTTGCTCGGCCTGGCCTCAAACTTACAATCCTTCTCACCCAGCCTGAGATTATGAGCCTGAGCCACCACACCGACCTAGGTTATCTATTTGGAAAAATAATGAAAGGTTTGGACTTTCCGAAATGAATACATTCATGCAGGAGTTTTAAAATATTGTATCATAACATAACTACAAACATAACATACGCATAACTGTCTATTAATGATAAAATTCTGTAGTAATTGTTTGCTTTATAATAGTTTGGAAAAGTCTTTTTAAATATACATTTTAAGTGGTCTTAACCATTAAATTACTTCACTTTCCTTAAAATGAAGTTTGTCTTCTGCATAAATCTTAAGTACCCACAGTGTAGCATTAAGAACTGTGAAAGTAAAGAACTATGTGTAGCTGACTTGTCACCAGGAAATTTCTGCCCAGCAAAGAAAAAAGAATCTATCCCAAGAAGCAAATTATGAAAGACAGTGAGGTTAAAAAATAATTAACAAATTAGTAAGTAAAACCATCCAAATAAACACAACAAGTGCAGCACAAGTATACAGGAATTATAAGATATATTTTTTTCTCAATGACTTTTCTTTAGGAATTCACTGGCTACCAGCAGAGATTGATATACAGAACATCCCAGTGTAACTCAGTAATTTATAAGACAGAGACATGTTCTGTAATAAATCCTCTATTTATATGGTGCTTACTATGGATTTATGAAGGTATGCCTCCAATTCACACACCCGTACTTGTTGCCATCTCAAAATAAAGGCTCTCAATTGGCAATGCATTGTGTTAAAAGGTCAGGCCTTTATGGGAGAATCTGCAATCTGATAAGTCCAATCTTCCACAAAATTTCACACGTTAGACACCTGCGATGTCCTCTCCATTTCCCCTCATACGTGGATGGAGAGGTCACATGGGATCAAACTATGGGATCCACTTAAGGAAGAAGGCTATGGTTAGAAACAATGAGGTCTGTGAATTAGAATGGGAAAAATATTTTACAACACTGATGTCTAACAGAAATGCCCCATTTCTTTCTACTCTGAATATAGACGGTTAAGCATAGAAGTAATAGTAATACCATGAGAAATCACAGTCATAGATATTTTCACATGACATTACAGATATTGCAGACATCTCAAATTATTACTGTGCTACTATTACTTCATTCTTGTTATATAACATGGTAGTACAAGAACATTTGATCTAGGGGCTGGGGATTTAGCTCAGCGGCACAGTGCCTGCCTGGCAAGCGCTAGGTCGTGAGTTTGATTCCTGGTACCAGAAAAAAACCCAAAAGAGCATTCAATCTCATAGAAGAACATTATCACAACTTTGATTTCTTTTTGTTTGTGTGGCACTGGGGACTGAATCCAGGGCCTTGCGCATGCTCACAAGTACTCCAACATCGACCTACATCCCCAAGACTTTAAAATTTTTTCTGTTTTGACTCAAGGTCTTGCTAATTTGCCAAGGCTGACCTTAAATTAGCAACCCTCACAGTGCAGCCTTCTGAGTAGCTGTACTCCTAGGTATTCACTGCTGCACTCAGCACAAATTAGAAGGTTTTTAAAATACCGATAACTGCATTTTAATCTTGTCTGTCTCCTTTATAAATCCATGCACACTTATCATGTATATAAAACATTATTTTGAAAAATTAGTTCACCAGACTTACAAAGGGGCTCAAATCAAATGAAAAACCTTGGGAAGTCCTATCCTCTATGAACTCTGGTGTCTTGCACAGACTTTAATTGTTTTCAGAGACATTCATAACTACCCACTCTCAGCGTGCAATGGCTCCTAAGAATGTTAAAGGCAAGAAAAACATAGACTAGCGAAGGTTGCCTGTACTTTATCATGAGCTTTTCAGGGCCTTTGCTACACACTAAGTGATGAAAGCCTCTGCACATCAACAACAGCAACAAAGAGAGGAAATGCCAGGGCATGTTGTGGCCTTTTTCAAGAACTCTCATAATTAGTTTGGATTTGCTTTTCTTTCGTACATTGTTCTTCCAGTACCTTGTCCCGGCGGCCCAGCCCTTCGGTGACCACTCATAAAAGTGCTCCTCTGAGTCCCTTAGCACTAGTGTCAAGCAACACTCTGCAGCCTGCTGTACTCTACCTGTGTCCACTCAGCTATTTTCCTTGTTCACATATGTTATTTACTAACCTAACACAGTGTATAAATAATTTGGCTGGAGCCTCATTGGGAGCTTATTGAATTTTAATAGGGTAACTTCTTTAGAGACATTCTAAAAAATGTAAAAGTAAATAAGCAATTTCAGATATGAATAACCACACTGACTTAAGTGACAGAATCCAATTCCACTTTATAAAATTTGACTGTGTTAAAAATAGCGTTCTTCCTCAAAAGCGAAATTTGAAATGTAGGCAGCTGAGTTAGATAGAAATATTATAGGCAGTCAGACAAGACGAGGCCCTCAAAGGAGCCAGTATGGAAGATGAGATACCTTGCAACTGTGGTAGAGACAGACACTTCCGCTGTGGGCCAGACCTCAAGACGAAAGATGAAACAGATGCACCCACATACCCCCATAGGGATGGACATCAGGGATCGATATTCCAAATAGGTATCAATCTCCTTGGAAAAGCCGGGAAGAGTAACAAACCCAGTCCCCTACAGGAAAAGCCCCTGTTCAGTATTCATACCCTCACACCCGTTTGCTATGTGACTCGCTTCCCCATTTGATCCCAACTTAATCAATTTTACCTGAACAATTATACTTGTAATCTTATTGGCTGACCATAGTTGTGTTCCACCTCATGCTCACCATGCAGTTTCCCATTTTTCTCCTCCTTGAACCCGCCTCACATCGTGGCTTTGCTCTATAAAATCCCTAGGAAAGTCAGGGTCCTTGGCAACCCGCTGAGGTCCCCTTCTGTCCCTCTCTTGGACAGAAGCTTTCTTTCCCTCAGTAAATATATTCTGCTCTTAACCTCCTTTGTTCCTAAAATTCATTCTTTGATTTTAGAGAACATGAACTCATCCCAGATATCTTTCAGGTTGGGGGTTTCTTTCCCCTATATCAGAAATACAGTAAGTACATTTAAAATATACCTGTTCTAAAATGACGAAGCAATTTGAGGAACAGATGAAAAGGATTCAGGGAAAAGCTTTGATCTTCTCTCGGAACTCCAGTGTTTCATACCATATTTAGTTCACAACAGATTTCAGAGTGGTTCAAAGGGATTCCAAGCACTCCTACCACGAAGAAGTTTATAAAGCAGTTATATTCTGCGGTTTCCTTGACTTAACAGCACTGCACTGATTTGCATAGCCCTGTCAAAGGGGCCTCTGGAGTTCCTCACTTTTACAGAGGAAAATGTGTGTAGCAATCTATAGGTTGGCTTTAAGAATCAGAATACAAACATGTTTTAGAATCAAAAGGGGCACCTGACAGAAATCGGCTGCTCTGACTTACAGAAGCTTTTTGGCAGCTACCCAAAGCTTCCAAAATGTAAAGTTTCCACATTCAAGGAGAGTGAATGAAATAACAAGGCAAGACAGGAAGAAACTGATTTGTGTCTGAGATAATGAGATCTATAGTTACTGCTGGCTGGTGAAAGTAAAATGCAGCTGCGAGGAACTGTGTCTCCGTGTCTTGTTCACTTTCACGTATAGGATAGACATTAAATGGGTTAGTCAGTGAGTATCTGAGAATGATCCCAGAGAAACACATGGTTAGAAATGAGTATTCATCCTGATTATACTGGGTGATTTAATCAAGACTTCAAAATCCAAAGTCTTGGAAATCATTTGACTCTTACTTAGTAATTACATGTCTATGGGTTGGTGTTTTTCTACAATGATTTTTTCATAAGAAAAATGCGTAATGATTTAAATTTTCACTCTTTCAAAGAATTGTGTTAGGTTTTCTATTGTACCTTGTTAAAATAGTGGAGCTTTATTTTTCCTGTGAAAAATGAAACTCTACATGTTGTTAACATATCTCTGGCTAGCCTGCCTAAGTAAGACTAAATTGCCTTGAATTAGTTGAAAGCATTTTAGTGTTTTCATTTACATACATAATATGCTATTTCTGGGTTCTGTATCCAATTCTTTAAAGGTACATACCCAATGGTTAGAAGTTTATTAGCTAATAATTTTATAAAATGCAGAATTGAAATTGGCAAAATGAATTAGCTAATTTTTTTAAAAAACTGGATTTAATTAGTGTGCATTATCAAAAAGATTATATTGAGGCAAATTGAAGGTAATTTTGAAACAAAACTCAACTATTATCCCAAATTGTATCACTGAGATCCATTTACCACTTAGATTGATGCAGTATTTTCATTTCCTTCTCGGTTAATCTTTGCATTGTTTATTTATTCTCATCATTGCGATATCACTGCAAGTGTTTTGTATCTTTAAGGTTAATCTGTTCCCCATGAGAGTCATTAATCCCTTTGCTTATCACTTATCTTCTGTCATTATCATATTTCTTCTTTTTCTTTTCCTTTACAATTAAATTATTATTGTTTTATTGTTATTATTTCCTAAATTGATGTTATTTCCATGACATCAGGAAAATTGTTTTCTGTTTCTAGATTATAGCAATAGAAATATTGCCTTTATTGTAATAAGTAATAAACAAATAAATCACTAAATGAATGAATACAGAAAATTGGAACAGCTATCATAAAATTCTGTTACTGAATACCTGTCACTTGTATAGAAGTATAGACGTAAATCTTTAACCTTCCAATGATTCTTATACTTTCAAACTCCAAGGAAATTTTTTCCAAAATACTTTCCTTAATTTTAAGGACAGAAATATGTTTTTTATTGAATAATTTCCCTTTGTATTAATGTACTACAATCTGTTAACTCCCTCTCTCCCTCATGGTATTTGGAGTATTTCTAGTTTGGGATTACTGTAAATAAGATGGCTGTGAACAGAATTTTTAATGGACATTTCATTCTGCAAGGTACATATCAAGAGGTGAATCTAAATTATAGGTTGGTATAGCCCAAGCTTTATCAGAAACGATCCCATTTCTATCCAAAATAATTGTACCTTTTTTGCATTCTCTGCAAAGTATAAAGCTCCATCTGCTCCACATCCTTACCACCACCTGGTTCTATGAGACGTTTTAAAATTTGTAGCCCTCTTCCTGGATCTAAGCTGTTAATTTATTATGAAATACTGTCTTCTGATGACTAATTGTTCAGCATCTTATCATGGGTTTGTTGGTCATTGTAAGACATTTATTTGAGGAACATCTAATCAAATCTTCCTGTTGAAGTTGGTTTTTTTCTTTATATTATTGATTTATGCAAGTTTTCAAGTATTCTGAACTCAGAGACTTTTGTACTGAGAATAAAATACTTTCTGCCAACATGTGAGTTGCCTGCTCATTTTTTATTGTATTTTTTAAGGATGGATACAGATATATTAAATTATAATGGATTTGAATTTAACATTATTTTCCTTTTATTAAGGCTAGAGCTTATTTGTCCTATGTAAGATATTTTCAGTTAAAGAATAATTGTGAGGATACTTTGCTGTTTTTAATAGAATTACTGACTTTAATTATGATTTAAGTCTATTATCCATTTTAAATTAAACTTTGTCTATCAACTGAGAGTTCAAAGTTCACTTTATTCCATACGGATATTCATTTATTACAGCAGTATTTGTTGAAAAGCTTTTCCTTTTCTCACTGAATTATAGTCTTCTTTGTAAAAATTAATTAATTCAGTATGTGAGTTTTTATTTCTGGACAGTATCCCTGCCCTATTTCTGACCTTAAGAAGAGATTATGCAGTGTTTCAACATTAAGTATCCTGTCATCTACAGATTTTTTTCTTAAATACTTTTTCTAAAATAGAGGATACTACCTATTTATAGTTTGCTAAAATATTATGATGAGTGGCTGCAGAATTTTGTCAAATGCCTCCTCTGTGTTTATTGATCATGCATACTTTTTCCCTTTATTTTAATGATTTGATGATCTATACATTGAATTTTGAGTGTGAAATCAGCTTTTCTATCCAAGCATAACATAAACTGGTTTGATCCTTTTTCTGTGTTGCTCACACCACTAAAGCCTGTGAACCTTTTTGCTTATGCTCGTGAAGGACAGTGGTCTGGCTGCTGTCGCTTTGCACTTGCATTTTCTAGTTTTTGTATTCTCACCTTCAAGGGCCATAAAATGAATGAAGAGGTGTTTTCTTCTTTATCCTTCCTTTTCCACAAGAATTTTTATGAGATTGATGCTATTTCTTCCTTTTAATCTTTAACAGAATTGACTGGTCAAGCCATCTGGGACCAGAGTTATTTTTGTGGGAATTTTTTTATTAAAAATCCAATTTTTTTAACAAGGTGCTTTTCCATTTCTTCTTGTTATTGCCTATAATGCTATAAACTTGTCCTTGCATCATTTTTTTTTCTAATGTCTGTGGAACCTGCCAGTAATGTCCTCTCTTCTTGTTATCCTTATTTAGGCATCCTCTTTTTATTATCTGACTAGTTTCATAGGGGGTATAAAAATTTCATTAATTTCTTTTGTTTTGAAATTTTCATCTACTTTGTGTCTGTTTCATGCTTATCTAATTTCTACACTTATATTTACTTTCTTCTTTCTTCTATTTTATTTTATTTAAAATGTTTTTTCTCTAGCTTCTTAAAATGGAAGCTTAGAATTTTTAAATTTAAAAATATATTTTGTATACACATATGTCCACTGAATATTAAATTGTATAGTATTTAATATGTCCATTAAACATTATGACTCTTTCTGAAAACACTATTTCATCATCCAAGTTTCTTATTGTTGTCACTTTGACTCAGTGCAAATGTGTGCTTGCCCTTGTGATTTTTCTTAGTTTCATAACAAATGGAGTGGTATATTTATAAATTTTCAAATTTTTACTACTTTACAGTCATGATTGTCATTTGTCTTGAATTATTACAAGGTACTTAGAAAGTAGACTCTGCCTGATGGCAAACCTTGGAAATTTAGGGAAATTTCTTCTACAGATGAGCTTGTTTGCTTCAATCAATGTTTCATGTAGCTTCCAAACCTTGTGTTCTCTGTGGTTGTTGGGTGTAGTATTCTGTTAGCTTTATTTAGGGTGGGACATGGTCAGCGTGGTTAAAATCGTGAGTTGATTTGTCTGCTGAATGGATCAATGTGTAAATTATAATTTACAAGTGGGATTGAAAACTTATGCTTTCATGTCATTCAGCTCATTTTCCTAACATGTTTTAATGTATTTTTGTCAGATGGATACCTATTTAGGATTATTATGCCTCCTGAGAAATTATCTTTTTTATTTTCCTTAAATATCTCTATCTCCAGTGATATTCCTCAGAGTAAAGATTATGCTCTATGACATAAATATCGTCTATCCTTACCATTGTGATCCTAAATATTTATTCCACCCTTGTATTTAACAGATTTCATCTTTGTATTTAAAATGTATTTGTAGATTTTTTAAAAATCTAGTCCACACTCTGGTATTTGTACTTAATTTGTATGTTGATATGATTAAAATTAATTATTAACTTTGCTATTTACTTACTAATTTTCCTAAGTTTTTCATTTCTTTTTATCATGTGCACCTTTAATTTAGGTTAATCAAGACAAGGGTGGTTTTGTTTTGTTTTGTTTTTCTTTTTCGCACTGCTGGGGAATTGAACCCAGAACCTCATATGTGCCAGGCCAACACTCTGCTGCAGAGCTACAGCCCCAGCCCAGCAAGGGTGCTTTGAAGTTATGTGTCTCGTGTATTGACACTTAAAATTCATCCTGCTATCATATTGTTTATCTTGATATTATAATATGAATCTTAAATCTATCAACTTCAAATAATATTGTATAATTTCATAAGAACAGAGACATAGCCCTGTGCTGTTGGTTGTCATATATTCCACTTTTTATTTGTACTTTAACCTGCCAATATTGTTTAAGGAAATGAAACAAAATTTCCTAATTATTTTTTATTTCTATGCATATTTACCTTCTTTAGTATTCTTTACATCTCTAAAGGAGTCTCTTTAATATTGCCTGAAGAAGTCTTCCAGTGTTGTTGTCTTAAACATCACCGTGTTTTGTACTAATCTGGAGAAATATTTGTGCTGAGTACACACTTACGAAATGTGCCTTTTCTTCCTTCACGCAAAGGTGCCATTCCATTGTCTCTGATCGCAGGTATTTCTGATGGATATCTGTTGTAACTCTCCTTAGTATTAATGCCTCCCTTTCCTCCTCCTCTTCTTTAATTTTACTGTCTTTGCATGGTGTTGATGATTACAGTAGGATAGAGAATGTGCCCTTATGTAACATCGTTATTTAAATTTTTCTCTTCATTTTTAATTTTAAGAAATTTGTCTGCAATATAGCTATAAAATCTCTGTATTGTGTTCTCTGCATTTCTTGTATCTGCAGATTGATGCTATTTGTTAATTATACAAATATTCTGTTCATTGTTTCTTTAATGTTTCTTTTTAATGTCTGCTCTTCCCTTCTGCGGCCTCCACTACATGTGTGTTAGATGGCTTCATATTTACGCTGTATCTGTGCATTTAAGTTTTAATCAATTGCATTGGCCTGTCCTCAGAGCTCGCTGATCTCTTTTCTGCTCTGTGTAAGGTTAGTTCTTCAAGTAAACTCCAAAAATCTGATATTCTTAATTCTAACATTTCCTTGAAGGCATTTTTGTCCTTTACTCTTCTCTGTTGAAATTGCCAAGCTGTTCATGCATTCATCCACCTTCCCCACTAAATGCTTCAGTACAATTAGTGCAGCTTTTCCATATTTGCATCTGACCCTTCTAGGGATCACATACTGAAGATTTTTACTTTTGATAATGGATATTTTTTCTATTTATTTGAATCTCTCAAAAATACATATTTACCAACCCACCCTTTTTATCAGGAATCATAGAAGAAATTAAACAAATGAAATCTCTGTACCCTCCCCTTAAAAATAGCATTCCTTCTGCTCTATTCTCCTGCTCATTCAGGGAGCTGAGTCATTTTGTTCTATGTTTGAGCTCAGACTTGGATTTGTGGTATTAGATAGATTCATTTTGCCTCTGGTCCAAATGTGGGAAAGACGGTATTTGGGCTTTACTTTTGTCAGGGTTTAGGCTGTGAGCCTGGTGAAATTTTTTTGATTTCTTTATGATGGACAAGCTAATTAGAAGTTTTCTGAATTGTCAAAGACTACCTCTCTCACTCTCTCTCTCTCTCTCTCCATTTCTTGCTTCATCTCTGTCTCTCTCCCTCTCTCCTCTCCTTTCTTTACATCACAGCCAATGATATTTGGACTTACTAGGAGATTATCTTTGCTATCCAGCCATATCTTATCTTTCTGTTCCTCAAAAACACAACTCCATATCTTTTATAATTCTTTTGTTTTCACGTTTTATTCTCTTTAATGGTTTGATTAATCTTGCATTCTCACATCTGGTATTCTGAGCAACTTCAATGAAGATAAAAATATGTAATATAACAACCACTTTTAATACTTATCATTTTGTTCTGAAACACTGTATCATTCATACTGTTTTTGCTTTGTTTTGTTTTTGTCTATGCTTTTGGCATTTTGCTACTGTTCTTTTTTAAATTCTCTTTAAAATAAGAAAAAAAAAGTAAAAAAAAAACCACACTACGGTAGTCTCTGAAGTGTCCTCTGAATACTCGGCCCATGTCAGGGATATGACTGTACCCTTCTTCCCTGACGAAACCTCAGCACAATGTAACACATACTTGGTGGAGCCCTGGGTGCCTCAGCACACCTGTCGTCTACCCTGACCTCCTCACAGATGTCAGCACTGACCAGCCTTGTGTCTGACAGGAGACACACAGTAAGAGCTTGCATGTGAAAGTATACTCATTTTGTAAACACACACCGTCATGCCACTGTTATTACTTCCCAAGTTGTGGACCGGATTCTGATTCCTTAGGGAAACAGATATCTATTCCACGTTGTCCCAAGTTTGTGCCCTACGTTAAGGGCTAAATATTTACACTTATGTACAGAGCAACAGTATATTTGGCACCTGTACATGAAACATAGGAATACTATCCTCCAAATTCTAAATGATTCTTTACAGGATGCATATTGATAATCAGGTACACACTGTGACAGTGTGAAGCCGGCTAGGGAAAACCATAATATTCATAATGTTTTGGTTATTGCCATAGCACAGGGATAACTAAAGACCCCTCAAGGGTGATGAGAATACCTCTTTTCTACATCCTAGAGGTCACTCTATTGAGACTGTAGTTCAAGCACACAGTACTGGAAGCCTAAGCAGGAAGCCTAAGCAGGGAAGGATTTTTTAATAGACTACCATGCGTTGGAGAGACCAGTGGCAAAGGAGAGGTACTAGAGAGGTGGTGATTTTTACAGGGGCTGAACACATAAATGAAGCAGGCTTCTCACAAGTCATCTCTCACGAGAAGCAACCAGAAGGAAGGATTTGCTTATAAGGACTCAGAACCAGAGATTTCAAAGAAGGCGTTAGGTTGGAGAGGACAACGTGGGCCTCAACATAGACAAACGCTGTGCCTGTCGCTGCGGCTGTTTTTCATGGATTAAGGTCTTTAACCATTACGGTCTTTAACCATTTAGGAACGGGTCTTTAACTCCTCTCTACATGTACTCACCAGCTTAGGCACTGGGAAAAGTTCTAGTAAAATTTACCCAGCCTCATGGCGAATCATTGCACCCTTGGACCTTTGCTTTTGTTCTGCCTATAGTAACTTCTCACCACCCTTAGCTCAGCTTGGCCGACTTCTTTTGGCCAACGCCATTTTAACCATTGGAACCCAGCTTGGACGATATGTCCTGAGGAGGCTCCTACACCTTAATTTTGTAATTCTTCTTTTGCCTCCTCAGTTCCCGGATTCTTTTACCTTCTCCAGTGGGGAACTAAGGCTCATAGACCGAAGTTAACATTCTACTTCTTTTTGTCTTTTTCCATGGCAAGGTCCCTGACTTGGAGGGAATGCTTAGTAAACATCTATTGGGTGGGTGAATAAAAAAAGAAATTGATGGAGATAGTATTCTATAGCTATGTCATTTCTCCACTCGGGAAGATCTTTCTGGAGGAGAAGAGCACTGCAGAGGAACCTGTTTTTCAGAAAGAAACGAGAAGCTTCGTGAGAGCTGTTTGGCCGAGCAGCCCCTGCCCCTCAGGCTTTCTTCTGCAGAAGCATCCCCAGGTCAGTTGCTGTGGAGGGCAAGCTGGGCACCGCCACGGAGAGGCAGGAGGGACTGAGCCAGGTCCTCCCTGCTCTCTCTAGAGAGGAGTTTCAATGCAGCTAATCAACTGTCTTGCAACTAATTATTTAGTATCTCTGATCATCAAAGAGATAATGCATCTCCACTTCACACATCAAGCAAAAGTCCAACTTACTCAGAGCTTGTGGTTTTTTCCCCCATGACTTTATTATGATACTTTTTAAACATAGAAAAGCTGAACCAAGGGCAATGTGCATCTTTGACTGAAATATTTAGTCAGCTTGGGGAAAAATTCACATTTGTAAGGGTCATATCTACTACTGATATTAAAATAACCCCAGAATATGACATATTTTTCTATCTCTACCCAGTTGAGGAGTGAAATTTTCTGTATTAAATTAAAATATATTCAAAAGGCCCTGCACTGTATGGGTGTATTTTTATGGTCTTACAAAACCAGACCACAGACATCAAGTTGGAGAAAAAATTGCTTATGAAATAATGAAGCAATGATGAACATGGTGAAATAAAAACAGAAACAATCTTAGTATCTTCACATGTACTAACATCAACACTCATTACAAATTCAAATACCTATACTATCATCCCTATTTTATGCTAAGAAGTGTAAGGCTCAGTGAAGCCAAATAAGTTGAATGAAGTAACTCAGGACAGAGTAGATTTAGATGGAGTGTATATTTTTGTTTGCTTTCAATACCAATTCTTTTCTTTAAATACTCCTCATCCAGTTCTCTGTTGGTTATTTACCCCAAAAGCATTATATAAATATTTACCCCAAAGCATTATGTTTTTCCATGAGCAAATGAGTAGCATAGCATAGCAGGCAAAATACATTTGGATTTCCAAAACATATAAAATTTATATAGAGAGATACAAACGTTTGAAACAAGTTCTATCACTTGGTAGCATTTTATAGAAAGGAGCTTTTATCAACAACAAAAAAAGATTTACCTAAACTCAAAGGAGGCTTTTCCTCTTCCAGAAGGAAAATGAGCTGCATTCCAGCTGCATTAAGAAAGTTTTCTCTAGGGGATGGGAATTTAGCTCAGCGGCACAGCACCTGCCTGGCAAGCGTGAGGTCGTGAGTTTGATTCCCAGTACCAGAAAAAAACAAAAAAGAAGGAAAGAAAGAAAATTTTCTCTAAATGCAGAACACAAACGGAATTATAATCTTACCAAATACTTTCTTACTTTTTATCAGAGTCTCTGAGTCAAGAGATGGAATAGCTGAGTTCCTAAGTTTAGGATTCTCTAAATCCTAAACGGTCTTTAACCATTTAGGAACGGGTCTTTAACTCCTCTCTACATGTACTCACCATTTCTGTGCGTTCATCCGAACTCATGACAAATTTCTTCTACACACCAGTTAATTTGAAGTGTATTTCTTTGGTTCAGAATTTTTTCCCAAACTCCGAACCCATATATGTCATATCACCTCTATAGCTACTTTTGAATTCTAACAAATGAGCATTTGCCCAAAATTGAATTCTAACCCACTAGACAACAAGCTCCATGCAAGTTCATTCTTATCTGAGAACACAACTCAATTTCCAAACTGATTAAGTGATGTCAAAAACATTAAATTATTCTGGATAACTTCTTTCTCTTGTATTTCACTTCCCAGTTTTTTAGTAAGTCCTGTTGTTTTGTTTTATGCCTGGAATCCATCTGTTCCTTGCTGTCTACCCCTAACATCTGAGGCCTTGGTGCTCTCTTGCCAGACTTGACACAGTTGCTTCCAGAATATTCCCCAACTCCATATTCTTTTATTCTGTATCAGTTTATTCTAAACACAGAAGACCAAGTGACCTTTAGAACACCAAGCCGGATCCTGCCACTGCTCTCCTCAAAGTCCTGCAGTTGTCAAGTCCTAAACTGGCACAGGCCCGCGAGCACCTGGCCCCCAGGCTGCTCTGCCTGGTCATCCCTCCCCGGCTACACTGCACTCCGCAACCCTGCAAGGTTTACTGCAACCTTCTACCCCTTGTTCTTGCTGGTCCTTCCAGGTGGAGAGCTTGACAGTTCACAGAAGATGGCCACTTCCTCACACCTGTCAAATTTCTCTTCAAAGACATTTACTCAGTGATCACCTGAATACTCTCATCCAATTCTCCACTTCCCTATACTGTTTCTTTTTTCACAGACCCAAGCGCCTTCTAACGTATTGAGTAATTCATCTCTCTACTATATTTAATTTTATGATTTGACACACTGTAAAATGTAAGCCTCACAGTTACATCTTTGTCGATGTTGCTCATTATTGTATTCCAAGTATGTCGAACAGCGTCTGGTACACAGAGAAACAAAATAAATATTTATTGAATTAATATTGCATTTTCTCTCTGGTCTCTTAAAAATAATGACATTCTAGGAATGATTAAATATATAACCATGAGCTGGAGCCTTTTATGAATCAAACATAACGTATTTGAAGCAATTCTAAATCAGCATACAGATGCTGAGGAAGCTATAGATCAGGAATCAAGCATTCCAATTGCAAAACTAAAGTTAAAGATGTTGTCTTTATAGCAATCTTATTCACATCACAGTTCAAACAGCAGCATGTAAAAATGATTTCAGTATCTGGCCAATTTCCTTGATTTAAATCAGACATGTTTCTTCAAATATTTCTTGAAATTGCTAAGTATAGAAATAAATAACTGTAAAAATGTCTTCTGCTTACTGAGATTTATGGCGGTGTCATTGCTCTAATAGACTTTAGCTCCATCTAAAGTAGATGCCCTGTCTTATTCCAGCTCTGACTGATGTCATGGGAACCAACCTGTCTTCAGATATACAGTATCAATTGCTTCTTATATGTGTATCATTTCCACTTACATTGATAAAGACTCTTTCTCAGTGAAAATATGCCATCCTGCATGTCTCCAAAGTTTGAAGATAAGAGAACCTAATTCTAATAATGATGGGACACCATATGGGATAGCATAGTCATCACGCCAGACAACTTCTTTTAGAAAAATAAAATATATGTTACATGCCTTCCTTCATAAGCCCACAAATCAGTCTAGATGCCAGAGCCACATTGTGTTGAATGCCTTCTTTGGCAGCCCTACTAGTCATTGTCACTTGGGGTAAAATTCAGTCAACACTTCCTGAAAAGATATCTGTTAATATTACTGAATAGCATCCATTTTCAGTCACTTACTATATTTCAAACAAGTTTAGTTTCTATTACACAGCATGGTATGCATGATTTCACCATAAAGGAAGAATTGTTAGTCACATTTTACAGGAAACAAAATTTAATGTTGGGGTTATTCATATTCTCAAGGTCATGAAGCTGGGAGAAGACAGAACTTAGCTTTGATTTTGGGTCTCTAAACCTTCACTTCATTTTTTACCTACTTTCTAGAGTTTTGAGAATGACAGAAAAAACATTTTCTATCTTAATCTTTTTTTTTTCTTGGTACCAGGAAGCAAACACAGGACCTTGCATTTGCCAGGCAGGGGCTGTGCCCCTGAGCTACACCCTTGGCCCCTAGCTTAACTTTTTTGAAAAATCGAAACCCAGAATTTCTTTTTATACTAACGAATTTACATAGCTTGCACGAGCAATGACAGCAAAATCTGCATTTATTTTCCCTTAAGATTGCAAATTAAAAAAGTCAGACAGGCTAAGAGTAATGTTTATTTCAGAACTCCATCGTCAACTTCTCCTCCCTAAGGACACAACGTCCTATATTGTAGGTATTATTTGCTAATATTTACAAAATGTAGTAGCAAACATGGCTTCATGGTATTAGGCATAGAAAATTTAGGGTGTTATTGACAGAGAAGGAATTAAAATAGAACACTGAAAATCTGCTTTAATCAGCATCAGGCCCTAAACATCTAACTGTTGCACAAAATGATAGTATATGGATTACGTGTTTAATCATGTCTCGTGGAAATCAAATAATTATTTTTACAGCCACTTATTTGCTTTAACAAGAAAACACAACTTCATGAAAAATCTTGTTTGTGTTTTCTATTAAGTAGTCATTTTTCATGTAAATATTAATCTTCATTGTAGATTCGTGGGATTTCGTTTATCAAAGCCGTTCGTCCACACACTTATTTGCCTAATGTGCACAGTATAATGTAGTTTTCTCCATCAGCCGTCACCTGGTACTCTGTACGTTCACACCTGTTGCTCTAACTGAGGTTTCATTCATATTTATTTTATGACAGTCAGTTTGTTCACATGATGTCAAATAAGGTAATTTTAACCACATTAAACCAATTTTACAGCATTCTGAGAAAAACGCACTGAGATAATCATTTGAATCCTTTTTCCATTTAAACAGGTAATTTTGGTTTCACGTATACCCAATCAATGTCATAATTTGCAATTGAGAGTTGTGTTTGCTTAAACTTTAATATTTCTGGGTGACTTTTATGATAATTTCCTCAAGATTACTTGATTATAATTATATCTCTATCTGTTCTGCAGTAAAGGACATATTGTCTCATAGAATTTCTTTAGCAGTCTAAAAGGTCTTTGCTAAAATAAAAGTGTTGATTTTTTTAAAAGAACTTTATGGTAATTCTTGACATTTTTGGATGACACAAATAAAAAATTTAATTCCAGTCATCCCTTTGATTCGTATATTAGAAAAATAAACATTTGCTGTTAAAGTTTGTGTGTAATACATTGCAGCAGTGGCTGCCCAGTGTGATGGGAAAGGATCTTGGACACAAAATGGTCTGGGATGTAGGAATGTTGGTGACCAAGTATTTAGTAAACACTACAGTGAAGCCAAGTAAGAACGAACTTTATAAAGCAACATTTATAATGACTAACTTGTTTCTTATGAAAGTAGAACAAAATTCAAATTCTATTTAGATGAACCACAAAAACTAGTTTGAAATGAATAGGAAATAAACTTTGAATATTCCTAAGTTTGGCTTCAAATCGATTTGCTTCCAAACCAGCAGACAGACAACGTCACAATACGTACACACAGGAGAACCTGGGTGAGCACACGTGTACCTGGGCTCACCCTCCTGACAGCTCTTTTGCCGACCTGCGTGGTGTTCAAAGCTCCCTACCTATGCTGCCTGCGCTGAGTTAAAGTACAGCAAAGCGGAGGACCCAGAATTATGGCCCACCACCTCCTGAGTAGTGGGATGGGAATATTAGAATCCAAGGACTGTTCTCTTTACTCTTCCAGCTTCTGTACTACTAATTTCTATTGGTTTATTGAAAAGAACCGTTAATGCTTATTTTTTTTACCAATTTTATGTGCTTATATATGGCAACCTGCACAACTACTTCGAAGATATGAATATGCAACATAGCAACTACTGTTGATTTCCTATCATCTTGTTTTGAAATTCTTTTTTTTAATGTTTTTTTCTTTTTTTTTATTCTTTTCAAAATAAAAGCTTTTGGTGAGCTAAAAGAAAAAAAAGAATTCAAGGATTTCTGTGACTAAAATACACTCCACGTGTTTTACACGATATTTTCTGGTAAGTCATACACCTTGCAGGGAGTTTGAGTACAAAGGCCTCCCGGAGTCTACTTCCAAATAAATCACAGCATTCATGTGATGAGAGTTTTAAGGCAATTGATAATTAGTTCTATCAAAATTGTTCCATATTTTTTAATTTATGATTAAAATTGAGGATTTGTCGCTCTTATTTATTATTTACTTTCTCCTTTTGTCCCTTTCCTTGCTTTTTCATGATTATGTGTACTCTCTCACCGCTTCCCATTCATGCGGATGTCCTTCCAGCGTACTGATGATTCTCTTATCTTCAAAGTTATAATTAATCTGTGAAACCACTGAGGTTAAATTACATCCACGTCCACACTCACGCTCAAGCAAGACTTATTTCTGGAGCTCCGTTTCTCTACACTGTCTAAACCAGACAGAACTTGACTTCCACTCCCAGCTCTGCTTTTGGTGAACATACTTTAAAGTGATCGCATCCTCGTTGTAAAACAACTCAGCTCTGTTTCAAAACAGCCAGTATCTTGATATAAAAAATTCTTAGTCATGCCTTCATCATACATTTCACTATCTATATATAAAATAGTCACACTAAAATTGAAACTGTGTTTCTTGCGTATATTAACTACAAGTTAGGACATTTTACTTAGAGTGTGAATTTGTATATTTCTTTTGGAGTCCATGGACACAAAAAAGAATGATCATTTATCCTTTAAAAGTGTGGAATCATCTTTATCATTTTGTCATTATTTTCTAGTTTGCAGTGTTGCAGATGGTAAAATGTTTTAAAATTTTTTTGTTTTATTTGTAGGGATGTTTGTAACATTTTCTTTTTTAAAAATTGATGTTCAAAATTTCTCTTGGAAATAGGCAAGTAAATTTCACTGTGTTATCATCTCAGTAAATACTCTCCACACAGAGTTTTGAACTTCAAATTATTTTTCAAGCTAGAAATATGGAATTTATTAGTGTTAAACATTCATATTTTAGTATTATAATTACTTTTCCTTCATCTTTCCCTTCTTTCTATCTCTGGAATTTTTCCTTATTTAAATAAGTTTTCCTTACTTTGTGCTATAATTTTTCAGTTGTGTTTTTGTTATTTCTTTCTTTTAAATCTTTGTTGTGAGGAGCTTTTCTCATTTTGTATTCTATGAGTTTAGGGTTTTGTGTTCTCTCCTTGTTTCCTTCATTTCTAATTAAAAATCAACATTGGAGAACCTTTATTTTCACAAATTAATTTTTCTTTTTCTATTAGGTCAATTAGGTGTTTCTTTAATGTTTTTATTTTGCATTTTTATTAGTACATGTTTATTCAATTATTTACTTATTTATTTATTTTGCCTTTTTGAGACAGGGTCTCACTATGCAGTTCAGGCTGGCCTTGAGCTCACTTTGTGGCCCAGGCTGGTCTGGAACTCACAACGATCCTCCTGCCTCAGCCTCCAGAGTGCTGGGGTTACAGATGTGCACCACCACGCCCGGCTAGTACATGTGTAGATGCACAGTGGAAGCTGGTACATGTCACCTCTTCATCCTCTTATTTCTTCTCTCCCTCCTGTCCCTCCCCTCTCCCTCTATCCCTAGATCTCCATCCCATCTCCAAAAACAAATCTACCTTCCTGTTTCCTATCAACAATCTTTCATTTTGAAATTATTTTCACAGCCTTTACTTTGTTTTTTAAGTTGTTTATTCTTTGAGTTGCTCATGGAAGAGAAACAATGTGAGACAGCTTCTGTCTGGTTCATTGCATTTAGTTTTGTGGTCTCAAAGTGGGTCCATTTTTGTACTATTTTGCACTTTCGTTGTTTTAGTTCTGTAAGTATCACCAAACCTAGTTGTTCATCTTTATCTTCATTCTTCACCAAGATGATGCTCTGGACAGGAAATACACACAGATATTCTTGAACCTGTAAATCTTTATCAGAGATGAGACTTGTCAGTGTAGTGCCTTGTGATTTAAATGCAAATTCTTGGGTTTTGTTTTGAACCAATTACTTATTTCTTCAAAAATGCATTCTCCTAGTGTACATTTTGTCTAGGCATCGGAGACAGTTCTGTTTTGTCCTAGATATATTCAGGGATGAGGAATGTCTTCCCAACCTCATGTATCAGAACCGGGTCAGGAATGCACATAGGCTGGTGGGTCCTCTTGGGGAAAATCCAACAGCCCCTGACAGCTGAGGTGTCACAAATAGCCATGAATTTCCCAGTGTTTCCCATGAGAGGCAAGAAATTTGTCCTGTGGCTGGTCTTGTGCCTGCCGCTCAACATCCCTGAGATAAAGCCTCACTGAGAAATGGAGAAGAAAATGGTGTTCCGGTGGCCTGTCTGGTATGAGAAGATATTAATGCAGCTTTTGTTACATATCATTTGGAGCACACCATCTGCTGGACTGTGATAATTAGTCCTGCTTGGATACTGAAATCTGAAGCTCTGTAAATTTTGGATAATGTCAAGGAAAGAAGAAACAAAACCAGGAAACATATGCTACCAAGACACTAGAACATTAAATGATAAAGAGCCAGAACTGTATTCAAAATTATGCTGAAGAGAGAATGTGTGATTTTTCTCAAATTTGTTTTTATTTTACAGACAGTGGTGTCTTAATTTTTCATGTTACACCCACTGGGAAAAATATTTTTCCTTTCACTTGTTTCAATATCCTATTTTAGGAAATAAAAAGTTCAGTTGTATTTCATTAGAGATAAAATACAAAAAAGTACAATAAAATACGTTTGAGCTGTACCAGCCTCCACCTCTCCAGTAACCTCATCCATCTTTCGAATGGTTCACATCTCATGTCTGATCTTTTCCTTCAGGTGTTCACACAAAATGAAATACAAAATGTCTAATAAATAGCTTCCACAAGCTTACACAGCTATCACTTGCCTTCATATATATGTATGCATATGTATATATACTTGTGAATTATTGTGGGAAAATTCAGATCAACAAACTGTGCAAAATGGCTTCTTTGTTGGCTCCGGACAGGCTCTAGCCTGTGGTGTAAAATATGTCAAGTCACCTACGAGCCTTTAGATTACTGTTTGAAAATACAAATGTAAACAATGTTAAAATAAGTTGACTTCTAGATTTTGAAAATTCAGTACTAGCACAAACATGGACATCTTTCCAAAAGCTTTTGTTTTGTAATAAGACAAAGGCTTTGGATTTGAACATTTGTGAATTTAAAACATTACTGTTCACATATACATTGACTGGCCAGTTATTCAGAGTGGAGGTCTCTGATCTTGACACCAAACACATGTTTTCTATGTTAGTTTTCTTGGGAAAAGGAACCCTGGGCCACAGAGGGCTGACCACAGAAGATACTTTATCACTTGAGCTGACACATGCGTTAAAGTGAAAGGAGAAGCAAGAGCACTTAAGTCCAGGCAAGTCATGCTGTGGGGCCGCAAGAACTAAGAGGTCTTGCCTAACTAACTTTGAGACCCTAGACAAGGTGTTATGAAACAATCCATGATGCTTTCTGAAATTCAAATTAGGAAACCAAATAAGAGAGCACAGTAGTCTACAGCAACCCATTCGGGACCCCTCCTGTCTCTTAGGAGCTGTTCCTGTTGCCATCCCTACTCCCCATTTCTCTTCTCCAATAAATTTTCCTAGTCTTAAAAAAAGAGCACAGTAGTTATGGTGAAATAAAGTAGCATTTAAAACATTTCTTCTTTCTTCTTCTTGTACGAGATGAAGCAGAAGGACTGCGATCCTCCAGGTGCTCACGTGGGTCCACTCTGGCCGGCTAAACGCTGAGGCCCCTCCTGCTGCATGCAGAGCACGGTCCTTACCCACAGCTCACCCTTTGACGCTACTTCCCAACACTCTCCAAACTTCCTAAAATCTTAATTTTCCCATATTGCTGTGCTACCACCCTCCCTCAAAAGACATGTGTTGATCCATAAAGAAGTGGTAGGTGAGTCCCGCGACAAGCTGGAGACCGTGAGGAGCCCTGTCTCAGTCCTCACTGTCGTCACATCTTCTGTGGTGAGAGATTCTGCTCAAGAGCTGCTCAGAGATGCTCCGGGATGGTAGAGCAGCGTCACTGCTTCCTCTTTGCTTCTGTCTCCCTCGGGCTCCATGTGCAGATTCCCTCAGCACTGCTCTGCTCAACTAGGCAGAAATAAATTTTCTGTGAAATTTCAGGTGGAGATTTATAAGCTAATCATACCCTTTACCAAGTTTCTCCATGCAACTAGAGAAAAGTACTCAGCTAAATTTCAGGCACATTCTTTTACTTCAGACTGTTCGCCTTTGAGAGTCAGGAGACTCCCCTTGACTCTCAGATGGAAGATCATGATGTATTAGAAATGAAAAGACAGCTGGTATGCCCAGACTGTAATGGGAAGAGCTGGGCCCATTGGCCAGCACTCACACAGGTCCTGGTTGACCTTTGCAGTTCAGTTACATTCACTGAGTGGCTTTACAACACGGTAAGTCCTGACAAGGTCTCAGGGGAGGGCTAGCATCTGGGACACAGTCCTAAGCCTGGTGTCCAGGATGGCAGCAGCGTTCTCAACCAACTTTGCCCAGCTCAGCTCAGCAACTTCTGCACAGGATGTGGCTCCGTCTCAACTCCCTTGCTGGAATTTAATATCTTCCTGTTCCATCAGGTGGTGGCTCACCCCAGGACCTTCCATGGGTGGTCACTCAGCCTTTAACTAAACTTGTATTCTAAAAAACTCTGATCCCCTGACTCTGTATTGCTTCTACCTGCCAACACTGTAATTCAGTCTCATTCTAGAATGTTTTGTTCTCTGTCTGAAACTCTGGACAAAATTCCTTGTATATCATAGATTCCTTGACCACTGACCAGGAATTTTACTGTGTCATTGGACAGTGTCTTTGAGCAAAAGCTTGTTCCTTGGAGGGAGGGACTTGGCCTCACCAGAGTGATGACACTGTCCCTAAGCCTTTTACCTGTCCGTGATAAGCTTTTCCTTCCTCATCATCAGTAACAAAGCTAACAGTGAAACGTCAGTCTTTGTAAGCCACGATATATTATTTTTCATCTTTGTTTATTAATTTGCAAGATATATTATTAAGGAATGAATGAATAGATAAATGAATGATGTCCTTGTCTCTTCTTACCATAGGAAGAAGGGTATAGTTCATTTTGCCTGTGAAACCCAGTGATATCATGAAGATGATACAAATTTCTACTCTTTAGAATATAAATTACTATATTCCCATATCCCAAATGGCTAAGATTCAGATAAAAATATACTAAGTGGTGACAGAAAAGACAGGATAAAAGTGAAACCAAATACTTGAACAAAGCATTATCTTTAAACCCATGCCCTTTCAAAGTGATATAATCTGTAAACGTTTCCCAGGGTAGCACCAGGTGAAAATCAAACGGGTCATGTTTTATGCAAGTAAGTGAATGAGGGTTCTAAACCCAGTACGTCATGCCAGGAGCACTGGTTCTCTTCTGCTTCTGACAGAAGCTTGGCTAAGCATCTGATTTCGGGAATGAAGGGCTGCACTTACTTTGCACCTAAGCACTAATAATAAGTGGCCTGAATCATGCTCCACAGGTACAGAAATAGATGCATGGATGCAAGAGAGGATAAAATGAAGCTTCCTAAGCACTAATATGTCAGACGTACACTGCCAATCTGAGTTTATGATCAGCAATAGGATACATCGTAATGTTGCAATTCCAGTGACAACGTCGGGTTGCTATGGCGCTCCAACTGTCATCCCACTACTTGCATAATTTTAATTTGGCAAAATTACAGCACTTAAAAGTCTATGTGAAGATAGCAACTTCTATCTAAATATGTAAGTAATAAATTAAAGAATTTATATAACACTGAAAACCAAAGGAAAATTAACTAAAAACTAAATTCTTACATATTTGTTAAGTCCATTGATTCATTGTTCTCCTTACAAGTTTAACAACTGATCAGGTTGAACACACATAAAATTACACATGATTTCATTTATCTTAATGATGATTATATATTTGATCATCAGATATTAATTTGAGGAATGTTAATTTCAAGTATTACTTCTATATCATAATCATTTCAATAAGAAAGGATTGCTATTTATCATTCCTAATATAATTAATCTTGATCATGATTGTAAGTTTATATAAATCCAGGAATTTGTTCATTATAATATATTTATATTAATATGATGATTTGCTTCATGAAATAATTCTGGGAGAATGAAATGGTATCAAAAGAAGAATTGTGAAAGCAGAAACTGATCACTTACACTCTACCACATTTCAAACGGCAAAGTTTGCCTTTGTGAATACATAATTGTCATGGCAACAGAGATGGCCAGAGAGAAGTTAGCCAATAAGACTAGAGACAAACAGGCCTTAGTCATTATATTCATGACTGAAAATATGTTTTCCAGATAGCTTTACTAAGGATTATCTTAAAAGAATGATTTTAACCCAAAAACTGAAGGGAAAGCTTTGCATTTTTGCATACATTCTCTCTTATGCTAACCACAGCATGACTGAAAATTAGAGTTACCAAAACAATTGTTTACAAAACCTCACCCTGTATCTAGTGCATGAAATTATCCCCGCCCCCACAATGGGCAATATTCAAGTGTAAAAATGATAAACATCTGGCTGATTAAACCAGCTTTGAAAACCTTAACTTTTGTGCTCAGGGTCCCAGCACGCAAAAGCTATTGAAACACTTCTCATATTCTCCATTTCACCATTAAATTTCTGTCCTGTCCCCTTGAATCACATTGAACCCTTCATTTTTTATCTTAAAGAGAAAAAAAATAATAAAATTACAAAGATAAAAATGAAACAATACAAACAATACAGAATTTCAAAATAAGATGATAGGAAATTAACAATGGTTGCTATAGTACATATTGTTATCTTCAAAGTAGTTGCTCATATTACCAGATGTGGGAATGCAAGATTGATCAAACAATTAAATACAGTAATACATAATTTGAAAAACCATTAGAAATGATACAGAGCTTCACTAAACAAGATGGTAGGAATTTGACAATGGTTGTTATATTGCATGTCGTTGTTTTCAGATTAGTTGTTCAGATTACCAGATCTAAGCATGTAAAATTGGTCCAAAAATTTAGGTATTGTTCCTTTCAATAAACTAATAGACACCAGCAGTATAATTATTCCAGTTAGCCTTATATATACATATATATTTTCCTTCCTTCTCCTTCTTTCTTTCTTCTTTCTTTCTTTCTTGTCTTCCTTCCCTCATCCTAGTTGTTCCTTCCCTTAGAGCAATTTCTTTCCCTTTTACATTATTCCTTGTACCTTTCAAGTTTTATTTACTCTTTCAGGTTCTTACACTAAGGAGAACATCCAGTGTTTACAAACGTGGGTCAGATGTATTTCATTTATGAGTATGGTCTCTAGTTGCACCCATTTTAACAGCCTCAAATATATCATTTTTATAACTAATACTCCATTGTATAAAAATGGAATGGACCTTTTTTATCCATTCCTGCATTGATGAGCATTTGAGTTGTTTTCAAGATTTAACTATGACAAATTGTACTGCTATAAACAGGGGTGAACATATAGTGCTGTGGTATGTTTTCAGTTCTTCTGGAAGAATACCCAGAAGGGGAATACCTGGTTTGAATGGGACCACTCACCCTAGTTTTCTGAGGAATCTCCACACTGATTTCCACAGTGGTCACACCCGTCTACATTCCCACCAACAGTGGAGAAGTGTTCCTTTTTCCTCACTTCCCCTCCAGCGTTTGTTATTGGCTGATTTTTTGATGATCGCCACTCTTTCTGAGGTGAGATGGAGTCTCAGTGTTGTTTTAATTTGAATCTCTGAAATGACCAGTGATTTTGACATGTTTTCATATATTTATTTGTCATTTGTATTTTTTCATCTGAGAAGTGTGTATTTATCTCAGATGCCTATTTTTGGATTAATTCTTTGAACTTTGGGGTTCTGATCTTTTTTAATTCTTTATATGTTCTAAATAGAAGTCCTTTGATGGACAGTCAGCTAAAATTTTTACCCAATTCATGAGTTTTCTTTTTACTCTGTTGGTGATTTCTTTTGATGTGCAAAAACTTTTCAATAAGATGAAATCCCAGTTAGTAATTCTTTGAAGTATTTCCCATGCAGTTTGAGTTTTCTTCATGAACTGCAGGCCTATTCCTATGTCTTCAATATATCTACCTACTTGGTCTTCCAGTAGATTTATTGTTTCTGTTTTAATAGATCTTTGATACATTTTGACTTTAGTGCATGGTGATATACATGGGTCTAGTTTTAGTCTTCAGCATGTAGAGAGCCAGTTTTTCCAGCACCATTTATGAAAGAGGCCATCTTTCTTCCAGTAAATATATTTGGCCCTTATGTCAAAAATAAGGTGGCTGAGTGTGTTTATAGTTGTGTCTTCATCTTCTAATCTGTTCCATTGATCTTCAGGTCTGTTTTTTGCAAGTACCATGATGATTTTATCACAGTAGCTTCGCAATATAACTTCAGGTCAGGGATTGTGTTGCCTTCTGCCTTTCCTTTGTTGTCCAGGAATGTTTTTGCTATTCTGGGTCTCTCAGGAATGCTTTTGCTATTCTGGTTCCAGATAAATTTTAGGGATATTCTCTGTAGATCTATGAGGTATATTAATAGTATTTTAATTGGGATTGCTTTGAATCTGTACAGCAATTTTGGGAGTATGTCCATTTTCACAACGTTGGTTTTTCCTATATATATTGATGGGCTTTCCTTTATAGGTGATCTGTTTCTTTTCTCTAACAGCGTTTAATACTCTGTTCTTTTGTTGAATTTCTGGGATCTTGATTATTGTATGTTTGGGTGTAGATTTATTTTGTTTATGGCTCATTGGAGTTCTATGTGCCTCACTTACATGTACGTCAGATTCTTTTTTCATGTTTGGGAAATTTTCTTCTATTCTGCAAATAATCTTTTTACATCATTTGTGTCGATTGCTGCTCTTTCATGGACACTTATCAGTCTTATATTGTGCTCCTTTGCACTATCTTGCAGCTATTGAATTTTTATTTCCTGGTTCCTTGCTATTTTTAAGAGATCTTTCCTTTCATGACCATTAGCTGCAATGCTGTCTTCAAGGTCAGAAAGTCTATCTTCAGTTTCATTCAAAAGTTTTTGCTAGCTTTCAATGGAATTTTTAATTTCTGGGATATCTGTTTGGGTCTGTTTCATGCATTCTAATTTTTTCCTATTGTTCATTCAAGGTTTCCTTCATTTTTCTATGCTCCTCTATTTTCTTATCTATGTCTTCTTAGACGTGCTGAGCAATTCTTTCATTATTGTTGTCATTTCTTTTTTTTACCTGAGAGATTATTTCTGATCTGATTACTTCTATGGCCTGATGGAGTTGTTTCTATACTTTAGTTGCTATTATTTCTGAGATTTCAGATGTGTGACTTCCAAGCTCTCCATGTCCCCTGGACTTTTTCTGGGTGGGGTGGAGACCTGAGTTTGCCTTTTGCTGCTTCACTTTGCCTTTTTCCAAGAAACCAAGGTTCTCTGTAGCTCAGTGCTGCTTTTGTGATGGTGGGGTGCAGGGTGCAGAGTTGCTCTCCCCTGGGCAGCTCACTGAAGCCCCTGAGTTTCTCAAGGACTCAACATCCCTCCTCTCAAGGTGGGGAGGAGTGGAATGTAGTCTTTTTCCTCCTGAGCGGTTCATCAAAGGTGTCAACTTTCCCTGGGGCTCAGCATGGCTCCAGCAGTGGTGCAAGAAGCAAGGTGTGGCTGACCAAGTTTCCTGAAGCTGTCCCAGGCTCGGGATGGCTCCTGCTATACTGCACTGAAACTTTCTTTATCCTCAATAAGCTAATCTTATTTACATATGTGACCTTTCTTTTATTTTTAGAAGTTATCAGAACTAACATTTTGTTATTTTACAAATAAGACTCCTATGGTTTCCATGAACAGATCATCGTCTATTTAGTCTCTAAATATTATGTTTTCCATCTATATCTATATATCTATCTATATTTATATCATCTATACCTTTATCTATCAATCTATCTATCTATCTATCAAAACAGCTGAGAGCTATCTAGTCACAGATAGCTCATTCTTCATAGGCATTTCCAAATACTCTAAGTTCTGAGTGTATCATTCTTGGGCAATTTGGAGGCATGTAGTACACTAACTCCTCATTCACTGAGATCCATCTGAAATTTTCTGCTCCACATTGGTGATTGGAGTTAAAGCTTTCCCAGTCACACTTTTCAGCACAATGTTTTGTGATGAGTTGTTTCATGGACCAAAAGTTGTTTTATACATTTTTCATTTAAAAATTATCTCCTCTCCTATTTTCTTAAAAAAAAAAAAAACTGTAAATTTCCCTTCTATATAATTTTTCAGGAAATTTCTATTATACTAAAATAATCTTTGCATTTTGTAAGTTTGACAGAGATCATGCATAAAAATATATTCTTTGCTGCTTTCTGTCTATTTTTTTCCTCTCTGTTTTTCATTACTAGGGTGTCAACTCATCACCTTTGCACTGAGCCCTTTATATTTTTTTGAACGTTGAGAAGGAGTCCCCCTAAATCAATAAGTTCACCCAAATGAACTTGAACTTATGATCCTCCTGCTTCAGCCTCTCAGGGTGCTAGAATTACAGGTGTGTGCCACTGTCTCCATCTTTTTTCTGTTTAATTTTAAATTTTGATCTGTGTTTCTTTTCCTGATCTATACAAATCAGAACCCATCTATTATCCATAAACTCCAAAAAATATATTCATGCCTATCTCTTGAAACAGTTTGGATATTCAGTGTAATAGGTGATGTTGGAAAATGTGATAAACATTATTTTCAAGAATCAATTTGATTACTCCCTTGGTTTTTTAACATGGTTCTGAACGTTCGCAGTATCTATGGCTCTTGTCCCTTTTTTTTACCAACACAGTTGCCAGTGTTTAATAAAGTAGGTCTCATGCTGAGAGAACTTGTGTGTGCGTGTGTTTATGACAGTGATCATCAGCAGAGTGTCCCAGACCACTTGACACTGCGGATGCTTCCATCTGTTCCTATTTTGTTTGCTGAAGTCTCCTACTGAAAACTTCAGGATGTCTTTCCTAAATATGCTCCCTGGTGATTTCCTGTTACCTCCAAACTCGGAAACCACATGGAGGTCAACACAGTCCTTTCATGAAGCTAAATATATCTTACAACTTAGGATCCTCTGTGACTCGGTTTGGCAGTAAAGAAATTCTTCAGCTGTCGAAGACTGAACAGCTCCTGGGAAGTCAGAGCAGGAGCAACGGTGCACAAATCTCTGCGCTGCAATTTTCTTGTTTCACCTTCTGCATAGGCAGCATTCTGATTGGCACATGTAAAACACATCAATTTTGGGGTTTTATTTTGGTCATGTAAAAATATTTAAAATTAGAAGAATATCTTTTTGTGGCTTTTTAGTTCAATGTATGAAATGTGTGGTAATGTTTTGCAGAGAGGAAAATATTTTCTACTCTTTTATGATTTTACAGAATATATACTCTATTCATGGTGGCACACACTCATAAGTGAAACATATTAACGAACCAACCCTACAGATATTGCAGTCCATTGTCTCTCTGAAATTGGTTAGTTTGCAAACAGAAGTCTAAACAAAAACAAATATGCACCACAATGTCCATAAATATATCGAAGAAAGACTTCTTTATAGTAAGTAAATCTATCCTAATTATCCACCCAGGTAATATACTCTTAGTGAATGATTCAAATATACTATTTATTTCTTAGGTAATATATCCCATACAAAGAACATTTATCAAGCTATAGTGATATCTTACTAGTACAAAATTTTCAGAAAATTTTATATGGTGGGGGGTGGCCAGAGATAGCAGACATTTTTGAAAAATTAAATTTTTCTTTAAATTGTATTGAAATATGGTCAGTAATTGTGAGCTCAGGATGGTTTCAAAAGTAAGTGTGTATTGCCTTACGAATCTGGTTGCTGTAGTTTACATCTGGAATGCACCCTAACGTCCCATGAATTAGAGATGGCCCACAGATCGGCAGAGGGGCCTGTAGAGCACTGCAGACGCGTCCCTGATTTCACAGTCGGGTGCCTCTCCAAACTCACGTTCATTTAAATCTTGTACAAATAGGCTTGAGTGGGCATCTGGAGCTTTACAGTTTTTCATGACTTTTGCATGTGTTTTTATAGTTTCACTTTTTTCGCTTTCTCTTTGTAGAACTGTTAGATTTCCTATAGCCAAAACAGGTAGGTAGAAGGGTTGCTTACAAGCACCTCACCTCTTTTCTGTGTGGAAGGATTGCACTGTCTCTACCCTTGGTGTTTCATTGATTTGTGAGAAATGTGAGCATTGGAAATGTGAGCAGGGGCTGGGGATTTAGCTCAGCGGCACAGCGCCTGCCTGGCAAGCGTGAGGTTGTGAGTTCAGTTCCCGGTACCGGAAAAAAAAAAAGAGAGGAAGCTTCTACCTCCAAGGCTACCAATATTGCTTTTTCCTTATATTCAAAAGCACTCGGAAGATTTTCTAAACCTAAAAAGCTATTGAGATCATTGCTACTTGGCACACAAGACCTTGTCCCAAAAAACAACAACAAAAACAAACTGAAGTCATTGCTGCTCATCTTTAAGTCTTCACTATCTCAAGGGCAGCTGAATATAAAGTTTTGATTCATGTATATAAATATTTAGGTGTGACTATCGCTCTTTCATTTCATTTTAAAATTCAGTAGATAGATGAGGGCAAGGTTTTTCGGTGGTTGGCATTTTAGAGGAGCTAAATAAAACCTCCAAGAGTTGACCTTGCTTTCACTCAGTTCTGTCCTTAGACAAGCATCTCTGCCAGCAGTCTCTCCTCTCCCTGGCTGAGTCACATTCTAAGAGACTCCTTAGACTTTCAGGTGGATTTCACAAAGATATGCCATGGCGGGACTTAAATTGTGTCCAAG
>NW_004955441.1:18418161-18497261 GCF_000276665.1 Chinchilla lanigera
CAGTCATTATTTCATAAGGCACGTAGAATAATTTCTATAATTTTACAAATTCATTCCCAACACTGATAATGAAGAGCAAATCATAGATTTATGAACGTTAAAGTAAACACCTGACAATATTACTACATGTGTTCTAAGAAACACTAATTTAACAAGCTTGTAATATTGTAAAAACACTATTCTGAATATAAATGTGAGTAGAAAAAATTTGTATTCCAATAAGGGAACAACTAAAAATTACATAAGAATAAACTTCAAAGATTTTATGAAAGAATAAATGTTAGATATACACAAAACAAAATAAGAAAATATATTCTTGAGGAAAGAAAATACTCCAAAAATTAATATGTGAACTTAACTGTAATTTAGAAAAGACCAGGCCTCAGGGTAGTTTGCTGTTGTTTAAAATAATCTCAGTGTGTATGTGGCAGTTTAAAAAGTAGCCAGAGAGATTATAAATCCTAAAACTGTGCTATGCATTTTTTTCATATAAATCTAAAGCAGGTGATCAATTTCATTTTATCTATAAGATGGATGGAACCTTGATTTGGGTTGTACTGAAATTATATCTTTCTTAGGGGAACATTAATATCTAAAACATGTTGAACATTCCAACCCATGAACTTGGTATGTCTCTCGATCTGTTTTTGTTCTTGTCTGGAAAGCTTCAGTGGGCGGGATGCCTCCCTGCCTTCACTACTCTTCTCCTTCTGCAGGTCTTCGGTGCCGGAGAGATTAAGGCTCCCTCCCGCCTTTCCTAGGCGCGCATCCCTGCCTACGCTCGGCATTCTAGCTTTCCAGGACAGGTCCGAGCTTTTCACCACTTTCTATGGACATCTCAGTCCCTAACCTCCACCAGATTCTTGTTGGTTCCGACTGCTATTATTACCTCAAACAGCTGCAATGTTATTTAAAAGAATACTACTCATTTTAAAAAAAACATAATGCAGAAAATTACTGTCTCAGAGAATCTGATGATTCCGGTCGGAGCTCCTACACATAAAAGGCATGGGAGGGCCTCCAGAGAACCTGGGTCCTCCGTGAACGGATTTGGCAGGTGCCCCAAAGGGCTCTGGGACTCAGGGGCCAGTGAGCTGCTAATTCTCACGGGCCGGGGGTTAGGAACCTGCGGTCGCTCAGGGGCAGCGTATTGCTGGGAGGAGGAGGAGTGGGACAAAAGCTCACTGTGCTTACTGGGGTACCCTCATTTTGTGAAGTAATGTTGCTCAGATTGTGGCACACCTTTAATTCTCATAGTTCTGAAAATGCGGACGCTGCCAATTTTGACAAATTCTCTCCTTGCTGGTCCTGCCCAAGCCCGTCGGCTTTCTGAGCACCGGGAGAAGAGCAGCTCTGCTCTCAGCCTCTTAAATTCCGGGTGCTGGGCGTTCGGTCCCAGCCGCGGAACAACGGACCGGTACAGCGGCTGTAACTTACTACGCTCTATTTTCAAACGTCATTCCTCTCCCTGCTTACTGAAGACAGTAATTAAACGTCACACCTGCTTTACCCATTCTGAGCGACTGATATAGTTGTTTTCATTCCTGTATATTTTAGATACTATATAATATATTTATTATTCTATTCATGCAATTATTTTGGAAAAAATAAGTATAAGAAGAAATATTTATGATGCAATTTTAATTTATGGAATTTATCATTGATTTTTATGAATTTAAATGTATATCTCACAACATTTTTTCTTTCCAAAGACAGACACTTCCTAGGAGTGGTAGTTCCAATCTGAGAAAGACAAATATTCTCAGGTTTTCTCTGAATAATTTTTCTCTCACTTTTACCTCTAAAAAATCTTTTTTTTGAGGTGTAGAGCAGCCAGATTAATAATTTTGAGTTTTTCCTTCCCTTCCCTTTAGAAATATCACTGAGTTGCCTACTGACCTGCATAAATTCTGACTAAAATTTTGTCACATTTATATTTATTTATATTTATATTACTATCTCCTCAACTCCCCTTCCTCCTCCCTAATCAAACTAAGTATGTTAGCTGGGGATACGCCTCAGCAGCCCAGGGCCTGCCTGGCAAGCACGAGGTCATGAGTTCAGTTCCTGGTACTTAAAAAAGAAATATCACATGTGTTAGAAATACAACTCTTGTCACATAGTTTGCTATAGTTCGTCTCTCTCTGTCTCTGTCTCTCTCTCTCTTCTCTCTTTCACCTGTGATCTCTGCTACATTTTTCCTATCCCTCATTTTCCTTGGTTTTTTCTGCTACAGTATTTACTCTGCTAGTTACTCTACTAATAACTAATAATAACTTTCATTTTATTATGTATTTCTTCTTAATAAATTTTCATTTGGTAGTGTCTTATATCTCTAATGTCCTTCATCATCATGTTCATATATTTTTTTTCTCCTTGCCAATATGGTACATATTTGTAATGGTTCTTTTTTTATGTTTCTAAATTATTTTCTCCACTAATTGTGGTAGCTCTTTTACTATTAAGTCTGTTGTTATTGATAACCCTTTCCCATGAGTGTGAGGAATAGTCTGTATTTTCACTGATTGGATGCTTACCATTGTGAACTGTCTAATAGTGAGTACTGGATTTTGTTGTATTTCTTCAAACAGTGTTGCAATTTGTTCTGGTGAATCATTAAATTATTGGAGTTAGTTGAATCCTTGGTTTTATGTGCTGCTACTTATCTTGAGCAACTTCTTTTGAGAGGGTCAGTTTAAACTCTTTCCTAAAGGAGATACCTTCTGATATTTTTTTCCATGTGTTGAAATGAGGTAGGATAGAAAAAACAAACATAAATAACCAAATTGCATACTACTGTGTCATTTTCAGACTGAATTAGTGCTCCCTGCTCCCTTCTGCTATTTCTTTAAGAAAGAACACTTACCTTCTCCCTCTCCCTTTCTGTCTCTTACCTTCTTTCTCTCTTTCTCTCATTACAACATATTTTATTGGGAAACAATCTTGTAAGAAAGAATTAACATAGATTCAGATAATTTTCCTTGATATTAAAAACTAAGCAGGGGCGGGGGATTTAGCTCAGCGGCAAAAGCACCTGCCTGGCAAGCGCAAGGTCGTGAGTTCGGTTCCCGGTACCGGAGAAAAACCAAAAAAAACAAAATAAAATAAAATAAAAACTAAGCAAAGTCTAGCAACACGTAGAAGTGCATCAAAAGTGTCAGCACAATGATAAGTTCAGGTTCTTGTTTCTGTTTTTCAGGAATGAGACTGGGGGTGATGATCAGTGTATTATTGAGTCATTTACTTTAGTATTAAACAACCATTTCAAGCAGGTTTAAAATAAAAAACTACTCACTGTCAATAGTCACTGAGTGGTTACTTTTGTTAGTTAGGAATCTGCTGAAGTTTTTCCTTCTGTTCCCTTGTTAGTTCCCTGAACAGTACCATAGATCTGGCTTGTGTTACTGTTAGTTCCATCCTGTGTGTTAAAAGTAAGAATGCAGGACTTATTGAAGGTTGTACAGCTGGAAGTGGAAGGAGGGTCAAGCTGAGGCTGATGTTCAGTATCAAAAACTTAACTGCTTTATCAGTTTTCCACACGGCCTAATGTTAATGGCTGAAACACAGAAATCATCACAATGTCCGTATACTCCAAAGAAACATATTTTATGGACAGTGGCTGTTAAAGTGTGGTCCAAACTAATTTCAGAATATGAAGAGAAGGAGAATGAAAAGGAGGAGGGGAGGAAGGGAAGAGGTTGTTATGTGTCTTTTACACTAATTCCCTTAGGACTGTGTAGGGAAGTACCGTAGAAGCTGGATGACGCGTGATAGTACAGCAGACCCAAGTGCCCAAACGATATAAAACAACTATAACCATTTAAACCAGACGTCAAAGAACATTATAAATGTAAAATAACTTTACTCATCTCACTTATATTTAGTTTTGAAAGTGCAGCGCTTTTAGAAAATACATTACACATTTTGAGTGGCACTATATTCATTTTAAACACATAAATAGAAAATTTCTACATTTTATTTTCTAATGCAATCCATATTGATAAATATAACAAAAATCAACAGCAGTACTTTGGCAAGCCCAGTAAAGCAACAAAGTTCTGAGACCAAAATATTTGCGAGCGACTGGTTTAGAGCATTTTAATTGAGTACCATTTGCCTCGTGTGGGTCAAGGTAGCTAGCTCCTCAGTCCTTCTAGATGTTACTAAAACAATATATTTGCTTGGACATATTTATGACCTAGGCCTATTAGCTTTCTAAGAGTCCTCAAATTTCATTCTGAAAATGCTTCTCTTTAAATACTGTATAAACTTTTATTTTATTTGCCTACTATTTGGAAATGTCACTAGTTTAAAATCAGTGGAGTTGCTTTTGTTCTTTTTTATCCATGATCAAATTGGTTTGATTTGGTCCCAAGTACTTTATAGTAACCTCCCAAGTACAGGAGACTGAATGGGAGAAACCTCATGGAGCACAGTGGTGCTCTTAAAGTTCTGGAAACTGCGTTGCTAGGAAACAACTTTACCACCAGTTCAGTTTCAACTTGGAGCATCTGCTTCATTTGAAGTGTGGCTTCCAGGCAGTATAGATTGCACTGCGCATCGGGGAGGGGGAAAAAGCAAAAGAAAAACCAATTACTTTCTAAAAGCAACAACAATGCTAACAGCCTTGAAAGGAGAGAGTCTTATGCTATATTTGTAATTATACCCTTTGGAAAGTGTTGCTGGAGGGTGTCTGTCTGCTAACTCATAAAGCTGAAGTCCAAAATAGCAAGAGGAATCACTCAGATACAGGACCCAAAGACAGGGAGGTTAGTGACGGTGTCTGAGCCTCTGGAGGGGCGGGTGGCACTCTGTACAGTTACCTGTGTCCTAACTCTGTTCTCATGGAAAATTACTACGTTACAGAAAGATTTTATCACGTATGCAAGGCATAGATTAGAACTTCCCTTCTGCCTGTTCCGTATGTCATCGCCTCATGATGGTCTGTGACAGCATAAACAACGCAGAGAGTGGAAACTCAAGGGTCCCAGCACCACTTTTCAAAGCACATGAGCTTAAATAAATAGCAATGTTTCAAGTGTTCCACATGGAGAAAAATAAAGTTCTATACTGATAAAAGGAATGTGCCATGACCTTCGTCCAGTGAAAGCAGAGGGGGTTCTTATTTTTACGACAACAAGCCCAGGTCCTGAAAAGGTGAGTGATCTCTTGTTTCACAACAGGTCACTGGCACATCTGGGAAGACAGCAATACTAAATATAAAAGCAGAAAGAGAGATCAGGAAGGGGAGATGGTCAGGGAAAAATGGGAGGAAAGTAGAAAAGAAATGGAAAAAGAACAAGAAGAAATGAGAGCTACAAGAAGATTTTACAGTTCTGCAGGAACATTTGCTTGAACATTCTCTACTCGCATTTAAGTGACTTCTAAGAAGCAGTCTTGATTTTTCCTCTCCTCTCAACCTGACAAAATGCCATGAGTCGGCAGCACCCATAGACTTTCTTTGACCCTCCCGTGTCATCCCAGACAAGCGAGGAACCGACAGCCCCCTGTAAACATGGCAGGACTTGTAGGGTCCGCTCCCTGCTGACATTAACATTTTACTTTTATGGCACTGGCTGTAGTTCTGATAACACCACCCTCCACCTCTACCTCCCAGTAATAATTTCTAATTCACTCTGCCCTTGGTTCTCTGGTTAAATCTTCCAGATCTTTGAAATTGAGATGACATTATCTATATTTCAGAGCCAACCCTTATATTTGGTATCCCAGTTTCTTCTACAAATAGAATACTTGTATCTGTATTTTTAACTTAAAATATTTATTCTTGGTTTGTTCTACTTACTTGTTGAGATTAACTGATTTTATATTTTCCTCTTACATATTATCATTTAAAAATTTCTAGTTAAGATAGTTATACTACTAATTTTTCTTAGTTCATTGAAAAGAAAGACGTGCTAATATTTCTTGGGCAATTATATGCCTATATCTTGTAATCTGAGTAACTAATTTAAAAATAACAATATGCAATGTATTAACCATTGTTACCCTCCTATTATCTTGCTTTGAAATTTTGTTTTATTTTTTTCTGTTTAAAATTTAAAAATCCATGTTTCTTTTCTCAGACAAATTTCATTTCAATTTCACAACATTATCAAAAGTCCTTGAAGGTAATGTGATAATATTTAATAAGTAGCTTTTATACTTCTGCTTTTTTCTTAATGATGAGTTGAATAAAGGCCTAGTGCATTCACAGCTCTTTTTAAAAATCTTGTTTCATACAGACAGCCAAGATTTTCAAAGTCAGTTATATAAAAAAATTCACACAAAGACATACTCAAACCCATCATTAGATAAAAGATGTTAGAATGTGGCTTCAGGTATCAGAAACTCACCTTATAGCACATGTCTCTGCTAGCAATGTGAACACACACAAAATTTTTGACCACCAGGAACAGTTTCATTCTGTGTATTTGATAGGCTTGCAGTCTGATTGAAAGTAATGTGACTGAGGTATTCTTTTACCTAAAATAAAATAATTCTTTAAAACTCTCTCAGAGAGGTTACAATGATTTTTTAAAACCTGGGTCATAAGTTTTCTCCTTCAAGAAGCCTTGTCAGGTAAATCTATGATACAGACCTTTACTTCTGTATTTCGTATTTTATTTGTGCTGCATGCTGCTTTGCTATTTTATTAATTGCTTTGATCATCTTCCCTAACTGTTGTCTTGTTAAAGGATCCAGAGAATTCCCCTTTCTTGGACTGTGAAGATAAGTATCTCTGTTAACGGTATTATCTTGTAGCTTAGACTCAGTGTTGTGTACACAGTAGGTGTTCAGTTAGGGTTGCTGATTGGATTATGTTTCCATTAATCCATTAAGAGAGAACTGCTACCATGAGAAAGAATTCCTGTAAAATTGTAAAAAAAAAAAAAAGTACCGTTAAATTCTGCTTACTGTAAGTAACAGCTTTGAAGGAGCAGTCAAGGGAAAATGATAAGGATGTAAATCTCAAATAGTGATTTTAAAGTGTCAGTTTAAGGAATTGGCATCGTAACTGGGAAGAGAAAGGAAAATTACTTTCATTCGGATGTTAAACTATGCACACAGTTCAGTTATTTTTCATTCTGTAGCCATAATTATAAATTACATGTTAGAGTATAAAATAATCGTTCTATATAACCCAATACATCTGATGAATAAAGGCTGTGTGCTTTTTAGTTTTCCTTAAGTAAATATAGCCTCTTTGCCTTTTGTATTGTCTTGTTAAATCCCATAATATTTCATTTGCTAACTTTTATTTCGTTCCCCTCCATTTGTAGATTTGTATTAATAAGTTATCTAGCTTGTTAAAATTGGGTAGTATGCTTTCTAAACTTTAAATCTCAAACAATGTTACTGCAAATTTTAATTTTTAAAAATATAGCAGTTATTGTACATACTTATTCAGTTTTATCTGAACAATGTCTGATTGTCAAGAAGGCTTACAGATATTTTTTCTTCTCTTAAGAAATTGTACAACATTCTTCTGCATACATATTCAAGGGTAAAAACTATGTAAAATTCTTATACATTCTGTTACACAATCTTTTTTTATTTTAAAGAAAATAGTACAAAAAAGAACAATAGCAAAATACAAACAAAACAAAGCAAGAACATTAAAAATGATACAGGGTTTCAAACCAAATGATAGAGATTAACAGTGGTTGTTATATTACATATTGTTATCTTCAATGAAGTTGCTCAGATAAACAGATGTAAGAATGGAAGATTGACCAAACCATTAAAGGGAATAAGAAAATAATAATTTAAAAGAACATTAGAGACAATATATAGTGTCACTAGAAAAGATGGTAGGAAATTAACAATGGTTGTTATACTGCAAATTGTTGTGATCACATAAGTTGCTGATTACCACATGCAAAATTGGTCAATATGAAAAAAACTTTTAATCATTAACTGTTCCCCTCAATAAACCATCAGACATCAGCAGTACAGTTATACCACAGATTTATATATATATATATAGAGAGAGAGAGAGAGAGATATAAAGGCCCTAGCACTTTCTTTTTCTGCTTTCCCTCATCCCAGCTGTTCCTTCTTTTGAGCAATTTCTTTCCCTTTCTTATTATCTATTGTACATTTTTGGTTTTATTTACTCTTTCATGTTCTTACACCAAGGAGACAATGTGATGTTTACACATGTGGGTCCAATTTATTTCACTTATGAGTATAGTCTCTAGTTGGATCCATTTACTTATAAAAGCCTTGAGTTTATCTTTTTTTTATAGCTGAGTAATACTCCATTGTATAAAAATATTACATCTTTTTTATCCATTCCTCATTTGATGGGCAGCTGGGCTGTTTCCAAGATTTAGCTTTGACAAATTGAGCTGCTATAAACATGGGTGCACATATATCACGGTGGTATGATGTTTTTAATTCTTCTGGAAAAATACCCAGAAGGGGAATAGCTGGGTTGGTGGGACTTCTAATCCTAGTTTTGTGAGGAATCGCCACACTGATTTCCACAGTGGTTGCTCCAGTCTACACTCCCACCAGCAGTGGAGAAGTGTTTCTATTCTCCACAGCCTCACCAGCATTTGTTGTTGGTTGATTTCTTAATGATAGCCATTCTTTCTGGGGTGAGATGGAATCTCAGTGTTGTTTTAATTTGAATTTCTCAAATGACTAATGATTTGAACATTTTTCATATATTTATTTGCCATTAGTATTTCTTCACTTGAGAAGTGTGTGTTCATCTCAGATGCCCATTTTTGGATTGGGTCTTTGAATTTTGGGAGCCTGATTTTTTAAAATACCTTATATGTTCTAGATAGGAGTCCTTTGTCTGAGGAGCAGTTAGATAAATTTTTTTCCTAATTCATGGGTTTTCTTTTTACTTGGTGATTTCTTTTGATGTGCAGAAACTTTTCAATAAGATGAAATCTCAGTTGTTGATTCTTTAAAGTATTTCCTATGCAGTTTGGTTTTTGTTCATGAACTCTCTGCTTACCCCTATGTCTTTGAGAGTTTTACCTACTTTCTCTTCCTATAGATTTATTGTTTCTGTTTTGATATTTAGATCTTTGATCCATTTTGACTTTAATTTAGTGTGTGGCATTAGACATGGGTCTAATTTTAGTCTTCAGCATATGGAAAGCCAGGTTTTCCAGCACCATTTGTTAAAGAAGCTATTTTTCTTCCAGTGAACACGTTTGGCCCCTTTGTCAAAAATAAGGTGGTGGAGTGTGTTTGTTGCTTTGTCTGCATCTTCTAATCTTTTCCACTGATCTTCAGGTCTGTTTTTTTTGCCAGTACCATTCTGATTTTATCACAGTAGCCTTGTAGTATAATTTCAAGTCCAGGATTGTAATGTCTCCTGCCTTTCCTTTGTTTCCCAGGATTGCTATTGCTTTTCTAGGTCTCTTCCGGTTCCAGATGAATTTTAGGAATATTTTCTCTAGATCTGTGAGGTATGCTAATGGTGTTTTAATTGGGTTTGCACTGAATCTGCGCAACAATTTTGACAGTATGGCCATTTTCACAATGTTTGTTCTTCCATTTTCTGAAACCCTCTTCAATCTCTTTTTTCAGAGTACTGTAATTTTCACTGTAGAGGTCTTTTGCTTCTTTTGTTAGATTGATTTCTAAATATTTCATTTGTTTAGATGCTATTATGAAAAGTGAGGTTTCACTGATTTCTTTCTCAGTCTGCTTGTTGTTTGAGTATAGGAATGCTATTGATTTTTTGTTTGTTTTTTTTGTTTTGTTTTGTTTTTGTTTTTTGTTTTTCTCCGGTACTGGGAACCGAACTCACGACCTTGCGCTTGCCAGGCAGGCACTTTTGCCGCTGAGCTAAATCCCCAGCCCCAAGGAATGCTATTGATTTTTGAGTGTTGACTTTGTATCCAGCTATGCTACTAAATTTAGTTATTAAATCTATAAGCCTTTTGATGGAGCCTTTGGGGTCTTCTATGCAGAGTATCATGTCACCTGCAAATAATGATAATTTCACTTCTTTTCCTACACTTATTCCTCTTATTTCTTTCTCTTGTCTAATTGCTCTGGCTAATATTTCCAGAACTACATTGAATAAGAGTGATGACAGCACAATCTTCATAAAATAGGTCTAATTCCAAATTCTCTTATTGTTTTGTGATAACTGAAATGAATTACTTTGTGGCAGTTGATCACACAATTTATTTTCACACAATAGTGATTTGTGGCAAGTCTGCTGATGAGCCTATGAAAGAAGCATTCTGTTTATTGCTTTTTATTTCTAGGGATTTTTTTGTTTTTCATTTTTTAGATTCTGTTTCACCTCTCTGCTTCTATTACGTTCTACTCCTGACGATTGTCTTCTTCTACATTAGACACTCATGCTAATCACAGTTATTTCAAGTTCCTTGTTTAAGAATTTCAGCATCTGTATCATAACTGAGTGATTCAGAGGCTTGCTTTACTTCTCCAGATAGTTTTCTTGCCTTTTGGTCTCCCTATAAATTTCATTGTTGAAAGCCAGACATATTGTATCAGCTAATAAAAACAGAGGTGAGCAGCTCTCTGTTAGACATTGTGCTTTGTAGAACGTTTGCTTTACCTGTATGTGGCAGTATGCATATTCGGGCAGTGTCTCTCTCCTTGTCCATCCTCCTGGCCTGGGAGACTTCCGCGCAGTCCTCCGAGATAGACTCAGGGCATCGCAGCTACACTGCGGTCCTGCTTGTGTGGTTGGTAAGGTTCGGGGAGAGGGATTATTGTATAATTTTCCGTTTCAGCATCTTTCCTTAGATTTGTACCTTTACAAGTGGTCTGTTTTCCTCTTGTACTGCTTCTCAGCCCGTAGCACAGAGCGTTAGGCGGGACAGGTTTACGAGTGGCAACTGCCCGGGTCAGCGCGCTCCCTCGAGGGCTCCGCCCACGGCCCTCTAGAAGCTGTACCCCTGGAAGCAGCTTTTTGTTGCAGAAAGAAAAGCTGTAGTCATAATTCACAAAGGATGCTCTTCCATACATTGCTAGCACCTTGAGGGAATCTTTCTCAAATATTTGACGTCCCAGGGGTAAGGTTCACAGAAGACGAAGGTCCCCTAAAACTCTACAGTTTTCTCCTTCCTACAATAATCCATGCTCGGCCTCCAGCAGTTTGCCAACATCACCGTATGCATATGGCTACTAGCTTATAGGGCCGGCTGTGTCTGCCCCGAGAAAGCGAATCTCAGCTGTGACTTTCGGGGTTCTGCCTTCTTTCTGGACATCACAAAGCGATATCCCTGATGAACCCAAGCCAGTTCGTTCATTTTTAGTTTGCCCAACTTTGTTTTGTTATTTCTGTGAGGTTGGAGATGACGGCACTCAACAGTGTTACTGATTGTTAACACACATTTATTCAAAACAACATTGGTTCATTTGCTCAGCAAACATTTATTGAGTACCTACTGTATGCCAGGCGCTATACTGTGTGTTAGGACCTTCAAGTGGAATCAACTCGAGTGTGCTTTGCAATCCCTTTCCACAGGCAGATCCTGATTATTTTGCTGTTCTAATTATTAGAAGCAGTGCCAGGATTCTTTAAATAAATTTTTTTTATTCCCTTCCTGCAAGGCTGACACACTGTCAGATGTGTAAATTCTATGCAGAGGAATTTATTTCCTCCTCCTGGTGTCAGGCGGTGGAGTGTGATTTGTGCTTCCTGCTATTTTGCCTAAGGCAAGGGAGGAGGTGACAACTTCCATCTGAAGAATTAGGCTAATTGCAGTAAACACCCGAGGTTCTCGAGGAATGTGCAAATATAGAAAATCAATTTTGTAGTATTATTATCCAATTTTACAGTGTGTAATAATATATTTATGAAGTTTGAGCTTCAAAAATAGAAATAAAGATGATGAACATAAACAAAAATAAAACCAAAATAGGCTCTCTGCCCAGAAATGCAGAGCAATAAACTAAGTGCAGCAGAAAAATATCACCAAAAAGGAAGAGTTTTCAGACACACACAAAATGCTTCAAAAATAGTTTCTCGCACATTGAAAGAGGATTGCACATCTTAGCCAAGGTAGGCAAGTAAGAGTTTCCACAAAAAAAAAGACCTCAGAAGATGGATGGACCCTCTCAACTTTGTGATGAGGACGTGGAAGATCAGAATTTACATCATGAACCTTTTGAGGGTTCCAGGTCTGAACTAGAAATCAAGTCTCCAAGCTGCCAATTCATGGTTTCATCTTCACTGGCAAGAACTTATCTACAATTTTATGTTCTTTATGGACAAATTTTAAATAAAATTTAATAGCAGAACTCAGACAAAATAAACTAAAAAAATGGAGATATTAACAGAAGAAATTAACATAGATTTATGAATGATCAATATGTTTCAGAAAATGACTAAAATATAAGTATCACTTGTAATTCTATTTTACTGTATCTTAAGTAAAAATAAGTTTGGTAAATTTTGTAAGGCCATGGGTCTATATTAGTTCAACTTCTTAAAAAAATTTTAGCCATTGAAATAAAACAGTCCATAAATCAGGAAAAACTCTCTGCATCAAACTAATTGTTTTTTCTCATGGAATTAGTTTTGATTTAATTTATACATTATTAGTAGATACTAATCATAGTTGTGTATTAGTGTGTGGTCGGACTCCAAATAGTATTGGTCTGTCAATATTTGAAAATGCTGGAGACAAATGCTGGAGAAAAATGCTGGGTTTGGTAAATGTAAATGGTGCTAAAAGAAGATAATTAAAATATTTCTGTTATTCTAACAAGAAAAATGATAATAAACATCCTAGAAACATAAAATTGTGGATCTAATGGGCCAACATGAATGTTTTAAACTGAAATACGCTGATATCACTACGAAGGCCTATGATGGATCTTGGTTTCAAACATTATCTGACACTTAGTCATTAAAGAGATTATACTCTAAGTCTCTAAATTGGCAGCCTAAAATCCTTCTTAGGGCAAGAATCCTGGGCTTTTCTTCAAGTTGTGAAGTATATATACGCAAAATAACTGGAATTTTAAAAATTTTCTCACATATATTATTCTCTTTCTTGACTAAGAAATGAAAATTTCTGTAGATTTATAGCATAATAAAAACAAGTGTGCAAACCTACGTAAGTGTGCACATGTGCGTGTTAGGCTGGGGAAGGTGTGGAGCACAGCGGACAGAACACACGCCCTGGGACCCAAGAGGACAGGGAAGGAGAAATGAAGCGCTTACAGACCCCGAGGAGGGCCAGGGTAACTGGCCGGTGAGCCCAGACAACCACTGAAAGAAAAGAGAATTATACCAGGCAGGTGGACCCAGGCAATTTTTGTAAGCAGGAAATGGATGTGATAACCGTAGGGGCCGCAGGGCTGGAAAGGGAGACCTGCCAGAGATTCACAATACGCGAACTGACAGAAAAGTGCAGTGCATGCATTTATTCATATCTTCTAGAATATAAATCACCTGCGGCTCTTATCACAATGCACGCTTGGAATCTCCAAGTCTGGGTGGAAGCTGAGACATCCTAAGGAGTTCCCCGTGACGTCTATGTCCCAGGTCTGTGGGTTGCATGCTGTGTAGCAAGGTCTCAAGCTGTGCATTTTATTTTAGCCCTGGGAGTGCTCGCCAAGAGGTAGAGAAACTTCTGAGGAGCTGAGCTGGTCTAGTTATCAGCATGGGCTTGGTAAAATGTAAGTGGTGTTAAAAGAAGATAATTAAAATATTTCTGTTATTCTAACAAGAAAAGTGATAATAAACATCCTAGAAACATAAAATTGCTTCCCCTTGGCATTTAGTCACTTTTTGTTTGTGCAGTGGCATGTAGCTTGTTTTCACAGTGGCTAATTATGTAGGAAAAAGGACCTCTACGAGGGTGAGTGGTCAGGCAGTGTTCTGTGCCCTGCTATGTCCAGTTGGTTAAATCACAGAACACAGGATTTGTTTTCCTGGTATACGGGGCAAATGGATAGAGGTAAGTGGTTTTATTTCATGTAGATAGCCATGCTTTTTTCTTTTTAACCTCATTTAGAGATGCTTCAGTCTTCTTGTATAAGTCACTTATTGAAATTAAATGCATTTTTAGAAGAGAATTTTCTGAAGCAGAATAAGCACAGTCAGCGTGTTCTCTGAAGGTAGGAAAGTTAAGGTTTAATAAATGTGATATAAATTGGTCAGGAATATTCTGAGGCTATTCTTTCTAGAGAAAGATCGTCTTTGTGAATGTAGACTAAAAAGAATTTGTTCTTTTTGTGTATGTGTATGTGAGAGAGAGACAGAGGGAGAGAGAGAGAGAGAGAGACAGAGAGAGAGAGACAGAGAGAGAGAGAGAAGTGAGAGAGGATTGCTCTGTGACTATTCTGTACCCACTGCCCATTTTCATAAATTCAGTCTTCCTGTCACCTACATCTCCTCTGTAGGAAGCAGGGTGGTACTGTTTGCTGCAGAACTGTTAACCTGCCTAATCTTATTCACTAAATACTCAGCTCCTCTTCAAACAGTGATGTAGACATCAGCTTATGAACAAATACTGTTCAAAACAGTTTAAACTTGACCCACCAGTCTGGTCTTACTGAAGTCACCCATCCTCCAGGTCTATTCATCAAGGATCAGAGGAAGAAGCCGGAGCCTGGGGAGGGGAAACAGGATTGCATGGCATCACAGGTCTCCTGGTTTTCTGTTGATTATTAAAATGTCAATAAGATGTTAAGAAGACAAATTATCATTTGAAAGATGGGGATCAAGATAATGTATATTGAAAACATTTCCACAATGACTTAAACAATTGCATGAAACACTTGCTTCAGTTATTAAATTATGAGCTGAAATTTCTAAATACTTTTTAATTACACAATCAATGTTGATTGTTTATTGAGTTACTGAATGATTACTACGGAATGCCAAGATCAATACCCAAGGCCTGATTCAGTTCAAATATTTCACTACGTGTTTTCCCCTCTGAGGCCAGCTGTGCAGACCTCCCTCTAGTTTGAAGGCACAGGCTGATCTCCCTGATGCTCTGCCACCGACAACCTGGGGGCACAGAAAGGTACTTACATGATTTCATGTAAAATCTTGGCTTCACTGAGTGGAAATCTAATTCTTGTCACTTCTAGAAAATTCATCTGTCTCTCTACCTGTCCCTGAAGTACCTTTTCTTCTGTTTTCTTGACTCTTCTCCAACTACCCGTGGACTGCGTGATGGGTGTTCCTTGGTGTTCTCACCCTCCTCCCCAGGACTGCATTCCCAAAGTGCCGTTATTTCAGGTCATGCTCTTCAGTAAATTCTACAGCTCATTAAAATGTGTCTTCCACACTGAAAATGCCAGACAGATTTCCATCCTACTAGTTCATTAAGGAGTAGAAAAAGGTGAGAGGAAACGTGGAGATAGACTTTGTGGAGACTGAAAGGGGAGTCTGGGGACCAAGAGAAAGGAAAGAGTGGAGGGGAAGTGAAAATGACCCAGAAGTGATATGTACGTACACATGATGAATGCACATACTTTGTTCTGTACACATATACCAATAATTTTTTAAAAGAGTAGAATGATATATAGTTCACAGGAAGAAAGAAGGCAGAAGGAAGTATATTGCATTTTATCATTTCCCAAAAGTCTAGCAGGATATGACCAGCATAGGACTTGGTGGTAAGGCACAGTTTTAATGTTAAATGTTCAGAAGGGATCAAAAACAAGCTAGTGCTTGTGTTGCTTAATTTTAACAAATTAGAAACCTAGAGATTCTGGAAAACACCAAGAAACATAGAGGTTGCACATTTATAATCACAGCTCATATTTAAAGACAGTGGGATTTATTTCTAGGGTTAAAAAACAAAAGAAAATATGTAGAAGAGAATAAGCTTGTGGTTTTGCATGGATGGTGATAGAAATGTAATGGCATTGATAGTTTAAAAATTTTTTCCCTGAAAGTTGGCAATTAGGATTTACCTCTTTCAGATTTGGTGTCTAAATATAGAAGAAATGGCCTAGGAGCCATGAAAAACAAAGCAAATATTTGACTTGGATTGCTGAAGCCCCCAAGGTATTTAGAAAAAGCAAACCAAGCACCGAACCCTCAACACTGGCTTCAGGAAGTGCCTCAAGTTCCAGCCACAAGTGCCAATCACGGAGGAAACAGGCCACTCTGAACCACGGTCAGCAGAAGCATCCACAGGCTGGAGTCCTCTGTCCTTCCTGTTATCAGGTAGGAAAATAATGTGACAAAGGCCTAAAAAGATTAAAGTGGGATTAAATAATAAAGTCTTGAAATAGACACTCAAAAATGCAAACCAAGTAGACTTGTAAAACAACAAAATACTGTAAAATTAAGAATCACTGAAATTATTGTCGGGATTATTCAGCAGATGAGACAGTATGGATAGAAAATTGTGTAAACCAGTACAGCAATTCTCCCAGTACCACAACAGGAGCTTTACAACCTAATTTAGAAATTTAAGAACTGCCATTTAATTAATCAATAAGCCAATACATTTACTAAAATGTGGTAGTCTGTCCTAATAGAATTAATATAAAAGGAATCTAAAAATTTCTAAACCAAGATAAACATAATTTTTCTAGGAGTCAAAAATAGATATATAAATTATGAAATGTTATAAAATTTCTCATGAAATTTTAAAACAAGGCCAGGACCATTCAGTGAGCATTCAACATGTCACTGTCATTCAATATGTGAATCTAACAGAAAAAGTGTAAAACCCTGCATGTAAAAAGTGAAACAAATAGATTAAAGTTCACTAAATTTAAATACTTTGGGTTGAACAAGTTCATCCAAATGGTATCAGAATATATTCAGAAATCTATCAGAATATTTAATAAATAGGATTTCTGTATATTAATGATAATCAGTTACTAAAAGAACTTTTAAAAATTCTATTACTAACTGAAAATTTAAGAATGGTAGTGCATTTGACAAAATGTCACAATCCCTTTATTAAAATAAAACTATACATATTTCTGAATAGTATAGAGTTCATAATATATAAGAAATGTTTCTTCCTCAAGGTGAATTTTTGATGTTTTAAAGAACCAGTCTGTTCCAAAATGAAATATATCCGTAAAACATTACCAACAAGAATGTTGGCAGGGCTCCTCTTTCATCTTGGCATTGTATTAGTATGCAGTACGGAGCATGAAAAATGCCAAGGAAATCTGCACAGGTACACAGGAGGTACACAGGAAGAGTAAGTATTTCCATAAGAACAGGATCAGACGATCCTATTCTGGCATACATGTTCTTCACTACTTTGAAGTAGCAAATTTTGAACAGAATCCACAGATGTAAAAGTTGAATTATTGATGATCCATATATGCTAAGAAACACCAGTCAGTAAAAAAGACTAAGGTAGATCTTTATGGGTAGATATGATAGATTATCCATAATATATTGTTCCTCAGGCAAGCAAACTACACACCTACCTAGTTTTTATTAAATAAATATTATCTATGTTGTCAATTATGCAGATAATCTTTAAATTTAGGGGATTTTTCACAATAAGATAATTTTTCCTTAACTCAAAAGAGCCCAAGTGTATTTTTCTACTGCATCCATCTCATCGTAATACTATAGTAACTTTGGTAGTAACATCCTGTTTTAGAAAGCAAAGTGGCTGTGCCTTTATATTTTAGGCAACCTGCACATCCATCATCAGAAATTCAAATTCAGAACTGCCAGAAAGAAAAAAGGCCATGGAATCCATAGGGGTATATAATTTAGACTTCCTTATTGTTGCCATTTATTGAGGAATGCATACAAACGTGTTTTAGCTCATTATCCAATATTTGAAGGATTTCAATATTGTTGGCTAGTGTTTCAAGACAGAGAGAAGAAAAGAAAGATGGAAGGGAAAAAAATATATGTATACACAAGGACAGCTGGGATAATTATACTGCTCACGTCTATTGGTTTATTGAAGGGAACAGTGCTTAATTTTTTTTTCTTGATCAATTTTGCATGCTTATATCTCGTAACTTGAACAACAAATTTGAATACAACAATATGCAATATAACAACCATTGCTGAATTCCTACCATCTTGTTTAGTGAATCTCTGAATCATTTCTAATGTTTTTTATTACTTTTTATTCTGTTAATTGTTTGATCAATCTTCCATTCTTAGGTCTGGTAACTGAGCAATTGCATTGAAGATAACAATATGTAATATAACCACCACTGTTAATTTCTTGTTTTGAGCTCCTGCATCATTTTTATTATTTTTGTGCTTTTTTTCTTTGTTGTTATTTTGTTATTTTTTCTCTTCACAATAAAAAATAAAATAAAATAAGTATACAATCATAAAAAAGAAAAGTTAGAATTGGCCACTTATACCACTAGAAATCTATATCTTGTCTTATTTCTGTTTCACCCTATTACCTCTCCCATGGTTTATTTTGTTTTGCTTTTGGAGGGTATTTCAATGTTAGTTCATTCACTTATTACATTAATTGATAAAATATTCACAGTAATCTTACTCTTCTCAGCTATTTCACAGGGCTTGGCCTTCATAACAATGAAGTAACTTTCAATAAACTATTCTGCATTCTTTTAAGTTACATTCACTTGCAAAGTGTTTGCATGAGACTGAATTAAATATGTCTGTAATGAGGAAATCCCGTCACTGAGGATGACCAGAGATAATACAGCTTTAGACATGTCAGGTATTTCTCCTCCTCCCAAGTATGGCCGTCTTTGTAAATTACAGCTAACCTAAAGTGATACATTCTGCTCTGCAACATCAACTATGTTAGAATCAATATCTTCTCTGTTGGTGAATTATTTGTGTCTGTTCCCAATAATTTCTAAGGGTGTTTTTAATTTTTAACCCATTTTCCCTGAAGAACTTTTTTTGGGTCTATCTTATTAACAATTAAAAATTCTAGAATGTTTTGCTGAACTTGACCTTAAACAGAGTACGACATTTAGAAACTCGTGCTCAGCCTGAATGAGATACTCAGAACATGGTCGGACCCATGGCGTACAGTAATAGTAGGGCCAGTGCTGTAGGTCAGCATGGAGGACCTTGCACCAAATCTGTCCATCACGTAATATGAACAAGAATGGAAATGGGGAAAGGAGATCTCGATGAGAAGGGAGATACGTGGAAGGGAAGGGCAAGAGGATTTTAAAACATGAATCAGTCTGTATTATGTACCTCCACCCACCATCTGAAAACATTGTAATCTACCTGTATTGCAAATATGTGCTGATAAGAAACAAAGTAGAACCAAAAGCCCTGTTCTTCAGCAGAGTGCAGACCTATTGTGATACGACTGCTGCCTTGCACCCATGCTAAGTCTGCTTCCTCTTCACTTGCCAGAGCAAGAGATACTGTTATGAGCTATCTGGGCAGAGAGAATGCTCACTGACACACAGGATGCAGGCATGGGAGACCAGGTCTCATTCTGTGCCTAGCTTACTCTCAGGGCTCTTTAACTAGGCCTTGACCTCATAAGGCTGAAGACAATATCTCATTCCTCTCTACCCTCCATCAGCAATGTCCCTGGCTTGGTATATCAACTGGCAAATGAGTTAGTTACTATTTAGGATGATGTAAATTATTACAGTGCCTTAGAAATACAGACCACAGTGAATCAAGAAACCATAATGACGAGTTATAGCCTAAAATCAATGTTATTCACTCCTTATTAAAACTGCATAGCCTCCAGAGTCCCATTTGAGTTTTACAGAGGTAAATGCTCCTGTTATTCATAGTAGGTTTGTTCCATCTCTGCATGTCTATAAATAACAAGGACTCTGTAGCTATATCTAAATAAAAAATGCCAACTAGAATGAGGAGGAGAAAGAGGAGGAGAAGAAAGAAAGCATCTGTTCATTTGATTTGATTTGATTTGATTTGATTTGATTTGATTTGATTTGATTCATTTCACTTGACTTGCCAAAGGTCCTAGTCAAGACCAATCTGTATTTATCTTTTGAGTATAGGGTTCCATATTAATCTCACTGGTTCCCAAGCAGGCTGAGTGAGTACTAGGGGACATTTGAAAGGGGTTATTTAAAACTCGGTACTATCCTCCTAACACTCAGATTTCTCCACTCTTTCTCTGAGTTACTTTCATAACTCAGTTTAATTGTTATAACCTAGTGTCTCCAAAAGACTTTGTCTGCAGATCCCAGTACCTGCCCTTCCCAAGGCATCAAGGGACCGGGGAGAAAGGGACATGGGTGAGTACTTGGAGCTTCGTGTACTCTAAAATGATCTATAAATTATATTTCATGCTGAGGAATAAGCCCCTGGTTTTTTATTTTCTTTAAAATGGAAGCTGTGGCTGTATCAAGCAGTGCGGAAACACTTTGACCTTATTTTCTGTCTCATCACTGCTTTCTACTCTCAAAGTACCCAAAGTTTTCCTCTTTGAATAACTACTGAACCAAATTCTAGGCTCTAATCTACTATTACTTGAATAAAATTTACCCACAAGAGTCAAGCTAATATCTGAGCAACAAAAGCACCTAGTTTTTAACTTTATAGGATCTTTAATGTTTAGTAGATTTTTGTGAAGACTTCTTCCCATGTAGATATCAATTAAAAACTGAAAACTGTGTTTCATAAAGTGAACCAAAAAGAATCAAAACATAAGCAAAAAAGTTATAAATATCAAAACTTCTTATATATATTAAGAGATAGAGAAATAATAATTTTGTTTCTGACCCAATACTATCAACTTACACTAATTTTTGGCTATATAGAAAGTAGAATTAGAGCTATAAAATTGATTGACCCAATAAAAGGAAGATATGTGTGATCTATAAAGAAAATGTTTGAGAAGTCATCCTTACAAATATTTGTGGGGGGAAAAATAACATAAAGAAAAATATATATTTGAAATACATGAGCCTATGAGTCTCAAATTTCATTCCATTCAAGGTTAAGGAAACAAATTTGAATATTTCCTCACAATTTCAAGACTGTTTAGATCAAAATTACTGTAGTTCTATTTCTAACCCACTAAATACTTGTATACCTTTGAGGCTAGCTGGGGATAGTGACTCAGAATACATGATGAAAACTTAAAATATGAAAGAGTGAACAGAAGGTTAAGGACAAACCAAGTCCAAACAGTATATTAATAAAATAATGGGAATTAATAAATGTATTGAAAATCAAAATTCCCTGTTTATTAGAACTTTATCTTAATCCTTTAGGGTTTTGATTTCATAGGCATGAAGGAAAGACAGAAAAACAGACTCTATATACAACATACACATCAACTCGTTTGAATTTATACACTTGTCATCATTACATCAATTACTTTTTCAAGAAATATTCGTTATTTGATTAGTTAATCAATATTTTTTTTTTTTTTTTGGTTTTTCTCCGGTACCGGGGACCGAACTCACGACCTTGTGCTTGCCAGGCAGGCGCTTTGCTGCTGAGCTAAATCCCCAGCCCCTTAATCAATATTATATGCCAAATTCTTAGATGAAAACAAATACTAGTATGTAGAATTTTTCTTCTTTTGACACAGCTCATAGAAGAGGGAAAGTATTAATTAGATATGTTTTACTTGACGGTTTTGTGCCCAAAATGTGTCCTGTGAACTAATATTTTATGTTGGTTGTCTTCACTGTTTGACTTAATTGAATGCCTCACCAAATGGAAAATAAAATTTCAAAACCACTGAAGTCTAGGGCTGCATAACACAATAATCTTTTGCCTGAAATCAGTATCTTGTATACAGTAAGAAATGTGACTATCAAACCCTGTAAGACATAGCTCAGATAAAAGGTGTCACAGAGTTTCACGGAGTGAATATAAATAACCCTTAAATTTCTCTCCATTTCACCAAGAACATATGAAAATGATGCGTAAAAGTGCAAAGAACATTTTTCAGTTTTGAACACAAATTGCTCACAGGATGTTGACACATCCTTAAATACCTTAGAGTACACTTCCTACAAAACATGGGCATTCTTTGATATAACTGCACTACAAGCACGGAAGCCAAGAGGTTGACACTGACACACTGGTGACATTTCCTCTGCGGACAGTGCTTGGCTTTTCCAAATGTCTCAATAATGTTTAACAATGACAAAAACAGAATCAATGCAAGATCATGTTTTACATTTGGTGTCATTTTTTTCAGTCTTTCAATCTTTCCTTGACTTTCATTATTTTAACAGTTTCAAGGACAACAAGAAAATTATTTTGTAGAATGTGCCTCAGTTTGACATTCTCTGATCTTAATGAGGAGCTGCCGATTATGCGTTTGAGGCAAGATCATCACAGAAGAGATGGGTTCTTGTTTTAGCCTGTCATTTAACAGACAATTTCCATGTGTTCTAGTATTAATAAAGCTAAAGTGAACAGTTAATCCAGGTAGAATTTGAAGCTTTCTACACTGTGAAGTTATCTTTTTCTTCATTCTTTTCAATAATAAGTGATTTAAAAGGAATACTTTGTAACAGTATATAAAGGTCCTATCATACATCTTTCTGAAAATGTATTCATTGATGTAAACATGGACTCACAGATTACTATTGTGCTTGGTGAATTGTAATTGATTATTACAGCTAATTATGCTCAAATTGTCCAAATTTGACTCCTGGAAGCTTCTTCAGATTACATTTCATGCTCTTGGCTATGTTATCATCACTCCTTGTATACGAGGCTCATGTTAGGCTTCTCCTCTTTCAGTCTTGGAAACAGCTATTTCTCCCAGAATCTCTGCCTTCTCTAAACTGAAGATGACATTTAAAAACTAAGATACAGGTGCAAAGTGTGCTGCGATGTTGCTACTGTAGCACTAAGGTGTTGCTACTTTTAGGTTCAGAGGGCAGAGCTTGTAAATATATATACTGGTGGTTGTGTGTGTGTGTGTGTGTGTGCATTATGCACATACATTTAGATCAGCTCTATGCTTGCACATATACACACACACATTTGTATTTATTTCCATATATATATCTATATTGATAACACTGTTTAAACTGATATCAGTAATCCCAGCCTAACTCCCCAGGTTTAGCTGCAAATTTTCCTATCTGTACTCTTTTCTTTGGAAGTGAGAGACCTAGACCTCCCCAGTCAGTGTCTGTGCTCCTTTGAGCTAGACATGCCCACAGGGACAGACACGTGACTATCTCTAGAGAGCTCCTCTTCCCCTGCTCAGAATCCAGCACCCCATGTTGGACCCCTAACCCTACAGCTCCCTGCTGGGACACTCTCCTAACTGCTTGGACAGTGGGCCCCTGCACTTGTACCACAGCTACCGCTGTGTCCGCTCAGCTTGACTGGTTCTGCCCTTTCCCCCAGTCCCACCCACAAGCCTACTTTGCTACGTGCACCTCCTTGTTTTCGGCAGGATTGTTTTCCCAGGAAGGACAGTGAAGGAGAAACAAAAAAGGAGGGAAAGAGGAACACAAGAATAAAGATGAAAGGGAACAAAAATAGATGTTAAAGGTGTAGAATGGTATAACAAAATAAAATAGATAGATACGCCCAGCAGTCACTCTTCCCACATGAAAATTCCTAAATGACATCTGTTATTGCCACCAGTATGCTGTATTACATTGTGTCACGGGAGCCAGTGAACATTTCTAAACAGATTTAGAAGTTCAAGAAAGTACACATAAAGCTTACAAAATGATGTCCATGTTTAAGTTCTGCTTGAGTTCAGTTCAAGAAGCTTTAGGTAACCATTTTGATATAAGGACAACATTAGTCAAGATCTACTGAAAATATTTTAAGAAATAAAAATTGTGGATAGAATCAGAGATACTATCAGGGTTATTAATAGACTAGATGTGAGGTTTAAGGTAGTTTGGAAACAGTGTTAAGAGTGTGGGTTCCATAGTCAGATGTCCTGGTTCAAGTCTGGCTTTGAGCAAATGAGCATCTGGGTTTCAATTTCTTTCCTTGTAGAGGGTGAAAAGGAATAGTAGCTAGCTCAGCAGATTGTCATGAGGATTTTTTGTTTGTTTGTTTTCTGGTACCGGAAATCGAACTCACAACCTTGTGCTTGCCAGGCAGGCGCTGTGCCGCTGAGCTAAATCCCCAGCCCCTTGTCATGAGGATTAAATGAAATATTTGCTAGTTAGTTAAAAAGGCACGCAGTGACTACAGCAGTGATCTCAGCTATTCCTGGGATGAGGCAGGGTGGCAGCTACTTTCTAAGAATCTGCTAGTGTTAGGGAGGACAGCTCAAAGAGAGAAGCTTCTTAAATAAAAAAAAACAGATTTTCTAGAAGACCAGATAAATACAACTCTTTCAGCTAGGTGAGAAGGAAAGCCATAATCAGATCATTTAAGTGGGAAGGAGAACATAGCACCATGGTACCGAGCAAGGAATTTACTGTTGTCTTCCTGCGGAGGTAAGGAAGTGGGACAAGAAGGAGGAGGTTCTGCCTGGTGTGCCCGGGTAAGCATGTTTCTGCCAGTTAGAACTATATCTTGTAACACTGGAAAAACTGTCATTGTCAGTATTTACACTCCAAGCCAGGGGCTTGGTGATAGTTCTCTGGCATAGAATTAACGCTAGCTTTACCTTCCAGTCCCAAAGTTATATGTAAGTGAACATGTCAGGTTTAAAGTTTCAGAAGGAAAAGCTAATTACCCTGAGTTTCCAAACTCGTAGCTGAAACTCCAAGGAGAAAAATTAAAGCATCATTTTCTATGTCATCTCCATCCTCTGTCCTGCCCAGCGCGATACTGGTACGGGGCCTAGAACAGAAAATCAAAACAAAGCAGCGCAGACGGGGACCGTTAGCTGCGTTCAGTCTCTGCCTCCTCTGTTTTACTGCTGTGTGACTTTGAGTCAATCAAGGCTGTGTTACACTTCTGCAGTTATGCTTCCTGGATAAGGTGTTCTGGGAGTCATGGTGATAAAATATCTCTGAGGCTGGGCAATGCCTGGCCCATTTTAGTTAATGAATATAACATAAAGACAGCATTAATGTCCCCACCAAGAAAAATTTAAAGAGTACACCTCAAAATGTGTCAGACATTTGAAGATTTAGTACTTCTGTGCTGTTTCTTTATAAAAAGAGAATAGTCAGGCCAGTTACATGTATCCAGTTTAACTACATTATTTGCCCTATGTTCCCAAGTATTAAAGCATCATAGAGATCTGTATGTTTTATTCTTCTGGATTAAAGATTCTCCACTCCTACATCCAAACACTCTGGATCTGCCGTGTGCCAGTGGGTGACAAGTCCATCAACAGCAGGAGGCTGACTGTAGAAGCTACAGCATTATGAAGCTTTCAAGGTCACCTTACCCTTCTCATTCTTGTTCTTTCTTTTAATTTCAAGAGGCAGCCAGCACATTATTTAATATGAGGGTGATTAGCAGAAGTGAAAGACAAATAATCACAGAGGGCAGAAACATAAAGTAGGTTGTTTAGAGGGAAAATGTGCTTCTCAGTAGGTTGACATTTTCTATTCATTTCTACCAAGTTTCAAGCAGTGGTTTACCAAGAGTCCTAGCTCGAGGAAAGAGTGTATCTACCAGTAATCGGATCTTCTAAAGACAACCTGTGTCTGCCGGAGTTCTGGCGAGCACCCAGACTACGACAAACCAAAATGTTAAATGTTAATGGGAAAATCATGCATCATAGCAAGTAAAACTATGGCAGGCCTGAGTGAATGTGCTTTTGGGTAGTAGCTGATCAAAGAATGGATTTTATTGTACATTTTGAAAATGTATGTTACTGACCAAAGTCACAAAAAGTACTAAAATGAGTCAATCCTTCTGCAGCAAGAGACCCTTATGTTGAGAATTATATGTGTATTTTTAAAAAATTTCCTCAGTATTGGTTTTTAATAAAATTTTGTTCCGTAAAATTACACTAGTGCTAGGAATTTCCATAACCTCAGAGTTTACTGTATCATTTGAACTTTTGTTATTCATAGACAAATAAATCAATAGTTCACTGCTTAATTGCTTTAATGAGCAATTTCAAAATTTCAGAGGCTAAAAGAAACAGACATTGGTTTCTATTTATATCACATGGTGATGGCTGTGAATTCGCTACTCCTACATCCTTTACACCTAGTACATAGGAGCCCCTATCTGCGACACAATGTTTCTCTGTCTTTAATACATGCTATAAACAAGTGCATTGCAGTGTTTCTATAAAATAGGAAATGAGCAAATAGATTGGCACATGCCATACCTTACCCTGCTTTAGGACGTCCCCTAAGAGTCTCATGTGTTCTGAGGTGGGGTTTTGTGAAGGATGACTGGATCACGGGTTTGTGATAAGAAGTTCAGCTGCTGAGTGTGCCATTCGCATGTGGGAAGAGGTAGGTCGCTAGGGAGTGCCTGGAAGGGCACATTGCACTCCCTCCTCCTCCTTCGCTCTCTGCTTTCTGCCTACCATGATGTGAGAAGCTTTGCTCCGCTAGACCCTTCCCACCTGCGCTTTCTGCCTTGGAACTGTGGAGACAAAATGTGAGCCAAGATAATCTCCTGTCCTTTAAGTGATGCGTGTTGAGTATTTTGTCCCAATAGAAAAGAGATTGGCCAAGACACCTCCTACTCATATTTTATTGGCTAAGATCAGTCACTTGGACAAGTTCAACAATATCATGAAAACGCATTTCTCCGCTGAAGATGTTGAATATCAGAAGGCAACATGTGGGAATGCCTAAGTCTCTTATAGGAAAATAATTGTAATAAGAACATAATCCATAGCATACGCTCAACACATATTCTTAAAATTTTGTTGGTGTCAGCCTTGCCTAAAGTTTTCAATTCTCAAAATCACAAGTGGGTAAGCAGTATGAGATGAGTTTTTATACCGTACTCAAATTGTTGGAGTAGAAGAGAAGAAAATTACCTAATTAACCAAGACAGATTTTACTATTAGAATTCTTTACATATATAAAAATATGAAAAAAACAAGATCTATCATATAAGGTTGTTAGGAAGTGGAACTTATATCAGTTAAATTCTAAAATATTTGATAGAGATTACTAGATATATCAATAAATGTTCTTTTTCACATAGTTTGTTACACAGAAAGAAATGAAGATTTAAACCAGATTTAAACCAGATGTGGTATATGTAGCAAACGGAATACACAAATAATTTGTATTGGGCTACAACAGAGATAAAACCTGAAGCAATATAATCTTTTAAAAATTTATATAACCTCATTTTTTCCTTATACAAGAGAGTAATGAGGAAAATGGGAAGGCAATACACTACACCGGGAAGTAGGTTACCCAGGTTTGTGCAATATTATATAATATAAATCCTTTTTTAATTAAAAATTTAAATCCCTGGGCTATAATTTTGAAAATTCCCTTTGTCTTGAACAGTTATTATTAAAGGATTGAATCAATATTGCACACATTGCTGAACTTTATTTCTTTATTTCTGAAGATCAAAAAAAAAATCTTTCTTTAAACTGTATCCTCCAAAAGGATTTCTAGCAAGGCTCATTTAGGACATAACATTGTTAATGCTAAGATCTGTTCAATTGATTGCATGACCTCTCTGGTACATTTGCTTTACCCCAGACACCCACTCTGTGTTTCCAAACTTTTATAGGAAAGAATCAATTCCGATGTTTTGAAAATCTGATCTTGGTAGTGATGGGTTACTCTGTGAAGTATTATAAGTACTACATGAGCGATAGTGACCACAATAAATTTGATGTTCTCTGCTTGACTAAATTTTAGTTTCTATTCTGTGGCTATAGGGGCCTGACATTCTTTGTCCTCAAGTATTAACTTAAGGAAGTTTGTAATTGCCAGTCCTTTTTCTGCTCCTTTAAGGTGTAAACTTGCCAAAGTTAAAGTATAGAAATATCTCTCCCGAAGACCTGGGAGCCAGCCCTTTCAAATGGGATAATCGTCATGAAAATGAGACTTCCGCCCACCAGTAGTTATACAGCTTAGCACCTTAATTTCCCAAAGCACAAAAAAGGTAAAAGCAGCGGGCCTCATCACAGGGACCAACTTCCCACCCTGGGGACCTGCAGAACTTTCACACTAGCTTCCTCCAGTGCTCACAAGCACCCCAGCCGTCCGTTTCAGGAAAGTTCAAGCTCCCTTCCAAACAGCGATAGTCCTGACCTCTATTTCAATAATATAAATAAAGCTTTTTTTGTTCCTGTTTGGTTGCATCCAGAACTTCATTATTCTAGCAAGTGGCAATGACACCTTCCTAGATGGGTTTAGATACAGCCTCTAAATAAGAAGAAGAAAACGTATTGAAATATCCCTTGCAGATTTTTAACTCTGGGAATAAGAGACACAGAATAAAATGGCTCTTACGATCTCCGAAAACGTGAGAAGGTCTCACCTGCTCCAAGAACGAACACGTAGTCACGGGCACTTTCCTGCACAGCACACAAAACCAAACTTGGAAAGTGACGCCACTCCTCGAGTGTGACTCGCATTTCACGGCGCAGGCAGAGAAAATTAAATGCACTCGAAGCCACCCAAAGGCTGTTTCGCTGAATTGGTGTGTGGCAGAAATAACATGAGATGTAAATCCACTTTCCGTCTTAGAAGGACAAGGCTTCTGCAACGAGATGGAGCGCAGACAGCAGCATTATCGTACATTGTCATTGAAATGTAGTTCCCGGCTGGTTCTGCCAAGAAAAGTTTGAAATTGAGACTGAAACTAAAAGAGGCGATGCTGTAGACGGAGGACTGGTGAACATACATCATCTGAACGTGTGACTTGCGTAACAAACTGTCGGTCTTCAGACTGATGGGATTCGGGTTATGCCTTTGGAAGCCTCATACGTAAAGTAGTGACCACCTGACAGTGTGAGAAATTCATCTCAGCTTTACTGTTCTCACCTATAAGGGAGGCAGGAGCCAAGTAAGAAGTACCTGGTGGTAAAGGGTCTTGTCACTGATCAGTTAGCAAATCCGAGCAGACAGAAAGGGAGGTGCGTATACTTTCTAATTTCTGTAGGATATTTACAGACTTACAGCTGTGGAGAGGGCTCTGAGTTTGTGGGAGAACTTACTGACTAACCACGAAGTCTTTTGTTTATTCAAAGTATAAGTAAATAAATAACCTTTCCACATGTAAGTATATTCATGCATATACAAATATTTAAAGTAAGCTTATACTTGTTTACTATTTTGGACTTTTCAGAAATGGAAGATACTAAGTTTAGGGTCCTAGTTGAGTGTTCTTCTCAGTAGAAGAACTGCAGAAACAGAATCATTCCATTAATCTTCTAATGACAATGAATTAAGAAAGGAGTAGCTTCACTGATGAAGCTATCTCTGTATTAGTGTGTCTGTGTGTCTAGTGTGAACATACCTGTCATCTATCAATCAGTCCTCTGTTTCTTAATCCATGAGTGCATATATCATATCTCTATTGTATGCCTATCATTTTTGTAAGGCTTATAGGTATTTAGTAGCTATCACAGTGCCTGGCACCTACACAATTTCAGTAGGAAAACTGCAAAATGCATACACGTACAAAAAGAACTTACAGTTCAAACTTAAATATATGTCTTTTATAGTAGACAAGTAAGAAAACACCATACCTCAGTGAGTACTGTGCTCCCCTTCCCAGCACAGCAAGACAGAATGGAGTGGGGGACCTGAGGACCTGGAGCCACCCTGCAGAAGCAAGGCCAGAGGGGGTCTCACAAATCGCAAGTTCTTCCGCTACGAGCACAAGAAGCAGGTAAACTCTCACTGGGAAACGTGTACCTCTCAGGGTTTAGGTAACTCCATTCCAGTGAAAAAATTACATCGCTCCTAACAAGGAAAGGAAACAAAATTACAAGTAGGACAGGCCTTACTCTTGAGCTTTGCAGAATTAAATTAGTAATTATTAATTAAAAATCTCTTCTTAGAGAACTGTGAATGAACACTTTTTAGGTCACCTACATAAGAAGAGAAAGTGTGGTGAATTTGTTAGTTTATTAAAGTAAAACATAATATCTCAAGGGAATGAAGCAGTCGTCAGGTTGAGCCTATGAAACAGGATGATACACACATCTTTCTCATTTCAGCAGCTCTTTTCCACAAAGGTCATAGCTTCCTGAGTCTTGTGCTGAGGGCTGTGCAGTCAGGGAGGGCGATCCCTTCAGGTGATCCTAAGCAGAAAGTAACTGAACTGATTTTAAAACCAGGTTGGCACATACTAAAAACAAAAATAGGACTGATGTTTCTGCTGAAAACTTAGATATTTCATCTATTGCCTGATTAAAAGAACATCTTCATAGAGGTAGATCTCTGGAGTAAAAGAAAGTGACCCAGAGACTGGGAGAGGGGCTAAAACAACCTGAGATATATTAAGCACATTTTTTATGAGGGAAATGGAGTCTTGCTAAGCAGTCAATATTAATGCATTCCATTTATCAGATATCCTCCTGCCTCAGCCTCTTGAGTGCTGGGAACACAGTGTGTGCCACCACAACTGGCTGAACTAAAATAGGTTAAGTACAAGTACCTAGCCCGTAAGATGAATGCAACAGTAGGTACTGCAAACATATACTAATAAAAAATAAAAATATTCTTCATTAATTTTCATCAGGGAGAGTCAAAAATCTCTGACCTCAAAATAAAATGTCTATGTTACTTTTACATGCAGCTTGCGTGCACTCTTACTGCTAGCAAGGTGGGCTCACAAAGGTACCACATTGTGTAAGCTGCTGTGATTGTCCTCTCTGGGCCACCATGGGGCAGGTACGTTATACACAAATTGTCTCTATGTTTATTCGTTCAGCAAGTAATTCCTACAAGCATGCTATGCATGAAACTGTTTAAGACATTATCATTATATGAAAAAAGAGCCTCTGAACTCCTGGGTAATATGTAACCCTAGGTACACTATTTTCTTTTCCCATGGAAGGAACTGTCCAAGAGATTGGTACCTTCACCTAAGCCAACTGTCAGCGGACAGTAGTCTCTGACATGGTATCCCAGGGTGTGCACTTTGTTCACTGGGGACCTCTCTGTAATTTTCTGGCTAAGAGAAAAAATTAGATACCGCTGCTCTGAGGATAAGTGCCCTGTTTGGTAGAGCATTCTACGACTGTTAGTATAACGAGAAGGTCTGAGCAAGATGTGGAAGTGTATACTCGGCTACCAGGGAGGCTGAAGCAGGAGGATCTCATGTTTGAGCCCAGTCTGGGCAATTTAGTGAGACTCTCTCTTAATAAGAAAAGGGCTGGAGAGGTAGCTCAGTGGTAGAACAACCCTGGGTTTAATCTCCAGTTACCAAAGAAAGAAAGAGGGAGACACAGAGAAAAACAGAGACAGGGCTAAGAAAGGAAAGACGAAGGGTGGGAGAGAGGGACAAAGGAAGAAAAGAAAGAAACAGTGTCACATTCATTCCTATATCGATAATGGAGCTACCTCTTAAATGGAGCTACCTCTTATTCTCTTAATGGAGAATAATTTATTTTCTCTGGGGGAACATGTTTAAATCACACAATAGGCGCTGTGCTGAGATGGAGCAAAATAACAAACGAAATACTCTTCCATTCTGTGCTTTAGGAATTTATAGATATTCCAAATGCATTATATTATATGTGCACAGGGGAAAGCAAGAAACTTATCCTGGGAGAGGAGGGAGGACCCTGGATGTGAAAGTGTAGGAGACTGCCAGGGAGACTGTGTCAGGTGGAACTGGCAGTGGCGGCGAGGACGACACTCCACACAAAAGAAGCTAACGAGAGAACACAAGCTTGGCAGAGCTAAGCTGCGAGATGTAGTCATAAGCATGTTTCTTTTACACTATTGTAAATGGAAGTGTTTTCTTAACTTCATTTGTGGGTGGGCCATTGCTAGTGTGAATAAGCAAAACTGATCTTTGTTCTTTGTGCCCCACTGTCTTGGTAACTCTCTCATTAGCTCTCTGGTAACATTTTTTTTTGTTTTTTTTTTTGTTTTGTTTTTCTCCGGTACCGGGAACGGAACTCATGACCTTGCGCTTGCCAGGCAGGCGCTTTTTGCCGCTGAGCCAAATCCCCAGCCCCTCTGGTAACATTTAAATGGACCTTAAAATGTTCTGTATCCGACAGCGGGTCATCTCCAAGTAAAGACAGCTTTACTTCTGTCTTTCAAGTCCAGACGCGCTTTGCTGCTTTCCCTGCCGCCTGCAGCAGCTGGATCCCGCAGGGAGATTGGAGCAGACGTGGCAGAGCAGACCTTCCAGTCCTGCTTCACACCTCGGGGGAAAACTCCATGCTTTTCATTATTGAAGGCTGTGTTTACGCATCCATTTATCAAGTGAAGGCAGATTTCTCATATTTATAGAACATGATTGTTTTTTGTTTTTTGGAGGAGTTTTGGATTTCTCCAAATTTTTTTTTTTCTGTATCTACTGAGGTCATTGTGTATTTTGGCCCTTTATTTTATAGACATGTATGTTACATTCATTAACTTTTGTTTGTCAAACTAATTCTATATGATGGGGATGAATTCCAACAAATGATAGCTTCTAATAATTTTAATTTGTTGCTGAATCAGAATGCTGGTATTTTATCCATAGTGTCTACAAAGATTTTTCTTGTGATGTTTTGGTTTTGCTACAGTAATAATGAGGTCATAGAATGAGTTAGGACCCATGTCCTCCTCTTTGTGGAAAAGTTTGTCAAGAGTTCTTATTAATTCTTTAAAAATATTTGTTCAAATTTCTCATTGAAGCTATTTCTGATATCTTCTTTGTGGAACAGTATTAATATTACTGATTCAGTCTCTGTACAAGTTGTTAGTGTGTTCGTTTTTCATTTTCCTCTTCAGTCAGTTTTAGTATTTGACCACTTGACCTGATTTACCGGCAAACAATTGCTTGCAGTGTTTCCTTATTACAGCGCTACATCTCTATTATCAGCAACGCGTTCTTTCTCATTCCTGATGATAGCAACAGGAGGCTTCTCTCCAGCCCACCTCTCTGTCTAGTTAAAGATGTGCCAACCAAATTGATCTTTTCTTTTTTTTTTTTTTTTTTCCCCTCTACAGGGAATCGAACTCACGACCTTGCGCTTGCTGGGCAGGCGCTATGCTGCGGAGCTAAACCCCCAGCCCCTCAAATTGATCTTTTCAAAGAATCAAGTTCTGACTCTATTTTAATTGTCCCACTCTCTGTTTAATTGCTTACTGTGTTAATCTTTCTGATTTTTTCCTTCTGTTTTCTCTAGAATTAGTTTATTCTTTTTTCTATATTAATGTGGAAGGTCAAATTATGAATTTGAGTTCTTTATGTTTTTCAATGTAGGCATTGAAAGCTTTATAAATGTTCTTGAAAAACTACCTTAGCTGTGTCCTGTAAACAGTGGTATGTGTGATATGTGAGATCATAAATTATGTTCTCCTTTTCCTCATAATGTATCTCTCCTCACCATTTTTAGGTGTATGATATTTACACATATTTGTGAATTTCTCAAATTTACTTTTGTACTGATTGGTAATTTCAGTAGAAATGAAAACAATGGAAGTACTTACAGAAACTAGTTTATATGATGTCAGTAACTTCAAATCTTGGGGGACATTTTTTAGGAACTAATTTGTGGTGTATTGTGGAGGCTATTTCATGTGTACTTGATAAGACAGAACATGTTCCAGGTGTTGGATGGAGTGTCTCTCTCTCTCTCTCTCTCTCTCTCAATTAATAGATGAGGTAGATAGATAGATAGATAGATGATAGATAGATAGATAGATAGATAGATAGATAGATAGATAGGACATGAGTGGAGACATAGACATGGAAATTTTCAAGTATAATTATTTTATAATATTGTTCAAAATTTCATATCCTTACTGCTCTTCAACCTCATGGATCTTTATACACTTGAAAGTGTGGCAGAAGCTGTCCAACTACCACTGTTCTACTGTTCTCTTCCGTTATGCCAGTTTGGGGTCCATTAACTCTGAGATGCATATGTTGTAATTGTTTTATCATACATATTTAAGGACCATTTTATCATTAAAAATATCCTCATCTCAGTCCCTCCATTTTGTCTGAACGTTAGTCTATCCATTCTAGTTTTCCTTTTTTTTTTTCTGTACCAGGAATAGAACTCAGGACCTTGCACTTGCCAGGCAGGTGCTGTGCTGCTCAGCTATATTCCCGGCCCTCCATTCTAGTTTTCTTATGATTACTTTTCACATAACTTTTTTCTATTCTTTCATTTTTAATCTATTTATATATTTGAATCTAAGTTGTGTCATTTAGTTGCATTTTTTTTTGAAAAGTGGTCTTACAAGCTCTGCCTTTTGATTAGGTTGTTTAATTTTCATTTACATTTAATTTTGTTGTTGACATGCTCGATTTTGTCTGCCAGTGATTTCCGTTTTCTTTAAATCTCATGTTTTCTTATTGTTCGGTTTCTCAAGGATGAGCTATGAATAGCCACCCTCAATTTAGTTCAGTTCTTCCTAAACCTCGAACAGATGACTGTTGATATGTGACAGCTACTTTTTTAGGCCATGAGTTCGCTAACCAAAGTTATCAGAAAACTGTGTTTGGCTCTGTGGGACTGTCCAACAATACCCTTCAGAACTGAGTCAGAGTGTGTAACGCTCAAAAGCCCCACTCATACAAGATTTTAAAAAATATTATATCTAAAAACAGGATATTTATTTTCATGGAAACTATTCAATGTTTCCCCATTCGGACTACACTCATTATGAAATAAAAATATAAGTAAATCTATCACATAAAGATCTAGTAGTGACAATGATTAAAATTTTTATCCACTATGTAACTTCGAATCACTTATGTACAATAACCAAAGATAAACTTTTCTCCTGATCTACTTGTTTAATTTTGTCTTGCATTTGGATTAGTTTAGAATGGTCTCAATTGTAGTTTGATTCCAAGAATATTTACTTTGTCCCTAAGTTTAGAGATCAATTTACTAGAATCTCGGACAGCCACAGTCTCTTGTTTATTTTATTTGTGAAAAATGTGCCAACTTTTAGTCTGTGAGAATAAAAATTTGAATTTTCAGACATTTCATTCTTGCCCTAAAATAAAAATATATATAAACCCTGATCACTTATGAAAACATGTAACAGCCTATCATTTTTTAAGGTTGCACATTTTTTTCCTCTGCTCAATTGTATATATGGAAACAGGTGGAAAATAAAGCCTTTTGGATTACTATTATCCCTACCATTTTAGCAATGCGATTATGATTTCACCTGAGTGGAATTGATGTGAGGAAAACAAGATAGTTAACTAGCTGCTATTTTAAAGTAAAATTCTATTCATAGTCTACACGAATAAAACATTTCCTGAACTTTGATGAGCAGAAGAAACTTATACAGAGAGATAAAATGAAATGAATTTTATTGTGTGCTGTTTTCTTCAACTGAAGAATCAGCATTTTACAATGTTGTGCTTTTTATTTACCTGCCTTCCTGTAGAGGTAGATTAATTGCAGTTTTCCTGATCTAAAATCATACCATTTTGTAATATGTAATATTCAGATCTAAGGATCAGTTTTCCAATTTTTTAATTTAATATTGATTTATTTTACTTTTAATGTTCTTCTGCAAAGTATAGGCACTAAAAAAGTCGATCTAAAATTTTTCTTGATAAATTATTTCTATTTAAAGTAGAAATATTTTATTGAACAACTTAAATGGACTCCAGCTACCCTGAATGTGTAACTAATCATTTTATGTAAGATATTTTTAATTTTGTGTTTTAATTGGCTTTAGTCACTTTATTGAGTGCTCTTAATGATTGCCAATAGATTCTCTGATTGGTAATGGGGTTTCCTAGGCAACAACATCAGGAGCAAATAGAGATACAGTTATTACCTCATCAAGAATTATCTCTCTTTTGTACTTCAGGATCTTCTATTCATACGCGGACTAGAACTTTCTGAAGGAAATGTTAATGGCGATTACAGAGGCTTCCTTGTTTTCATTCTAATGTATGTGGGGGAATGATTTGATATTTTATCAGACATCAAGAACGGAAGCAACGTTTTCTTAATAAACAGTTCATTAAATGTTCTTACATTTCTATTTTGTCTAAGGCTTATTATTTTGTCATAAATAATGCTACCATTCCTCAAATAGTTTTTTTGGCTACCTCTCAAGAGGTTTTATATAAGTAATTACATATATATGCATATATGTTTATTAATATGTGTAATAAATTTCCTAACATTGGTAACTTTATTCCTAGAATAATACTGCATTACCACAATTCCACTAAAGTTTATTTTATTTAGGTTTTTAAATGTTATTTAATTGTTACGTTGTCTTAATTTTATTGCTATTTTTCTGGTCTTCTTTCTGTATGTGAGGAAATGGGTTAAATATTGTGGGGGTCATATTTTTCACTTGAATACTTGAAAGAATTTAAATCCAAAACTATAAGGACCTGACTTCCATATTCCATCTTCTATCCTTTTTAGTAAAAATTAAACACACACACAAAGTAGGAAAAATGGCGTAACTCGTATTTACTGGCCATGCAAGTGAACATTTTATCATCACTAACACTTGATGATTTTACCACTTTAATTTTGACTTTATATCCACAGAAAAATAAGGGTCACACGTTCCAACTCATCTGTGGGAAGTAACAGGTCAATTTCGTAAAATGACAGAAGGGAACGGTGGTGAGGAGAGCCCACGACGGACAGAAGGAGACGGAACGACTTCATACGGGGCACCACAGCACAGGCCATGGGTTCTTCCTGGTTTTCTGTAGCACAGAAGGATAATTATTAACTAAAATAATTCAAACTATATTTCAAAACTAGAACAGAACAAAATTTCTCACACCTGTTATTCATGTTTGAAGAGATGGAAATGTTTACTACCCTGATTTGATTGTTACACATTATATCCACCTCCCAGATTACCATAATGTATCACATAAATAAACATATATTCATATTATGCTCCAACACATTTTTAAATTTTGACTTGGGATTTTTTTAAATAGCAAAATAGAATATTGTTAGTAAAGCATCTTGGAATTTTAAAAATATAGAGACTTTTCCTGCAAATGATATTTTCTTTATTATGCATGCGCTTCTTGTTTATTTTTCTTGGTTGTTGCCTGGGTCCCTTCCCCACTCCCGGAAGCAACATCTGATACCCACAGTTAGACGCAGGAGAGGTTTACTTTGGCTCGTCTCGGACCATAGTCCTCCGGCCCCAAGGCAGGACAGCATGGCAGCGGGGAGCAGAAAGGGCCGAGCGCTCATGTTATTTCCATGGCGAAGCGGAGGGAAGCCCGGGAGGGCAATAAATCTTTCCCTGCCACGCACCCGGTGACCCGCTTCCTCCGAGACCCCACCTCCTGACCGCGAGTCAACTCTAAACCCCAATGCAATAACGTCCCAGAAGCTTCACCTGTGAGTGCATGGGACCCCTGGGGAACGTCCAGATGGAAGCCTTAACAGCTTTCTTTTCCACATTTTTGTTTGTTTGTTTTCTTCTTTTGCTAATTCATCCAGTACAGTATTGAAGTGAGTCCTCATGACAGATGAATTCTTTTTTGGTTCCTAATGAAAATGTGTAATGCTACATCATCACTTTCATTTTTATGTAGGGGTTTAAAAAAAATGTTATTGTTTTAAATACACATAAGCCTTACCATTTAGTCATATTTAAATTTACAATTTAATGGTACTAAATCTGTTCATGATGCTGTGCTGTTCTGACCACTGCTTAGTACTAGGATCTTTCATAGATGATCCCGATCAGCAGTGCTGGTGATATGCTCAGAGCTTGGGCTGGAAGTAGTACTGACTAAAAAGAACAGCGTGCCCTGCTGTGGAGTAGCTCAGTGAGGAAGGTGCTCCCTTAACAAGAGCAAGCAACGCATGAGAAAGTACTAGAAGATACACGACGTCAATCTGTTTTTGAAACCTGAACAGATTAACAACAGATAAAAACAGCACGAAATACTACAGCTCGTAGACTGCACACAAACACCCAAAGAAACTGAAACTGTTGCTAAGTCTGCGAATGCGGAAGTGATCCAGGAAATACTGAGTAGGGAAAATAGGTAAGAGTGTGAAAAATGAGAGTTTAGAGGATTGGGAAGAGCACAGTGGAGATAGACTTTATTCTGTTAGTTGCAGGACATGGACCTGCTATTTTTTATCTGTCGTATGACATGAAACTGCCTCTATTTTTGGAACATGTTTGGCAGCCTGTGGTAAGAGAAGAAAGAAGAGACAACTGTAGCCAGTGTCGCGATCAGAAACCACTGCAGTGGCAAGGGGCTGTGAACGCATGACGCGGACGACCTGAGGTGTTAGATGGGGGCCGCGGCTGGCGCTGTCCCCTCACACCGAGCTGTCACTCACCGTCCTCCTGCCTGCACGGCCACTCTTCTTTCAGATGACGGCTCCCATCAACTCCCCAGTCCCTGCAGAGGACGGCCTCCCCAACGCACAGCTTTGATTATGCTGTTCTCCCACTCAAAACTACTGATAGCCCTGCAAATCATCTTAACTTCTTAACGTGGCATTCAAGCACTAGAGTGACGTGGCCTCATTCCTTTGGAGACGTGATGATGTTTCTAAATGTATCCCACATTTCAGTAAAAAATAGCCTTCCCCTCTCTGAAACTATATATTTTCTGCTTTGTTTGCCCTTGTTCTGCTCAATAAAGTCCTATTAATACTTAAAATCTCAGATCAACTATCATCTCAATAAAAGTGAATCAAAAATACCCAACTAGATGTGCCCTCTTCAAAATTCTCATTGTATTCTGCTGCTGTTTTTTATTTGTTTTCCTCAGGTGAAAAGTCACATTATGTGTCATCTCCACAGAAAATCTCTGCATGAATCTAGGTGCTCATTTTATATTGAGGTATCTCAAAGCAAGCAGTCAAGTGTCTTTGATAATGCAGACGCTTGACTATGTTTATTGAATTGATGAATTAACATACCTGCTTATGCTCCATTATACTCAGTAAAAATCTGAGCTTTCATAATCGCTTGAAATGTTTTGCCTCCCCTGGTACTGGCCTTTCCGTCTTATCCACCACATCAGTTTTCTCACCTGCGGCTTCCTCAACTACAAGGAGAGAGTCGGCTCCTTGTTAGCTCGCAGGTACTAGCTCCCTCAGGGAGGCGTTTCCCGACTGTCCCAGCTACACTAATACTTCGTGTGCCAGATCTTCCCTTTTTTACGTAGTCTCGCTACTTAGAGTTTACTTTAAATTTCTAAATGATGACTTATTTTGTCTCTACTTTTTCCATAATCCCAGGTCCCAGCCCCAGCAGAGATTGTATCTATCGTGATCCGCCTTCAGCATACATTTTCCAAACCTCAGGACTCTATACGCGTTTGTTGAATGAATTATAGGTATGATACTTTTCTAATTCTTTCAACAGAGCCTAAATGTCTCATAAGCTATACATGGCAACATGAAGAGTGAGGAATAGTTTTCTCTTCTCACACTCAGTTTTCCACTTACAGCTGCAGGGTATGTTCGATCTCGTTATTTTAAAGGAAAACTTTGATTTGGGCTCGTTAGCTTTCCAATGGTCAGAGTGATCAGATCGGATCTTGCAGGCTGAGTTCACTAACGAACAGCCTGAAATTCCCAAATCAACTACGTTTCCATGGAGAGGACATGCCAACCTGACGTGAAAACCGGACTCATAAATTGGCTTTCATGTCAGATTAAAATTATATATATTAAATAAATATGTTTCTGCAGTTGTCTTCTTTTTAGTTTCAGGCTGTTATTCTTTTGACTTGGTTTAAAGATAACGATTGTACTGTTCTATAAATAGGATATTTGAGTCTTACAATCTTGTATATTTCATGTGTTTATGAGATAGCACAACTACAACCATACACAAAAATTTGGTCAGACTCGGATGATAGTATCTGTGATCAATGAGCCAAAAATGTGGAGAAAGTTATCCTATGTTTAACTATTTTCTAATATTTCTTTTATGAAAGCAATTGTCTTTCTCTACTTCAGGCTAACTAAATGCAGTGTGAAATGGTGTGCACACATACATTAACTGCACAGAACCAATGCTTCGTAGAGGCGCGCGGGGGGCATGAGCGATGCCGAGCGTTGTGTGAGGCGCGGTTGTGTCAGGAGTGTCCCCCAACGCTCCTGTGCCAGAAGCGTGGTCCCTGGCAACGGCGCTACAGAGCGGGGCCGGGATCGCTGAGAGGCGAGGCTGTGGGCGGGGGTGACGTCCCTGAAGAGATTCCTGGGACCTCGGTCCCTTCTCCGTGCTCGGTGGCTCCCGTGCGCCTCCCCTGCCGTGCGCCCCTGCCGTACAAACCACAGCTGCCAAATGATGATGGATCAAAACTACAGGCATAATAAACCTTTCTTCCTTTTAAACTGATTATCTAAGGCATTTTGTCACAGTGACAGAAAGTTAGTACATTTTCTCTCATTCTCACAACCCCCCCATGAATTTCTATTATTTATTCTCACATAAAAACTATAACCTAGAGATGTAAAACTTGATCAAGGCTTTACAGATAATATTGTACAAATGTTCTCATTCAGTGACGAGTCTTCCCACTTGAGGTGCATGGTTTTAAGCACGAAGCAGTATTACACCTTTACTACAAATGCTCCAGGAAAGAGGAGGGCTCTGACAACCTTAAAAAGTTGACCAGCGCTAATCCGCAGCCCTGGTTATTGGGAAACAGTTCAAATATCCCACATCTTACGTAAGATCAGGCCGTTGGGTTGGGGCTCAGGACTGAACTTTTTTCTTTATTATGTTGTACATGTTTGTGAATACATAGCATATGCCAACACTGCTTTATATGCATTCCCTTTTGCTCCTAGTGTAAATCTATAGAACTTGCCTTTAATTTCTGAACTTTATCCAGAGTACCTCAGTACCTCAATGCTAAATAGTCAGGAAAGAGATTATGATATAGAGGAAGTAATTAGTATATGCTGACTCACATTGGAGTAACACAAAAACAATTTAAAATTGTTGACAACAATGAAATTTAGGTATTATCCTCTGCGTTTTACAAAGGTTAGCAAGAAATGGCCACAGGAACATAGGTCTTCAACAAATGACTTAATAAAAGAGAAGCAAATAATCAACGATTCAGGGGAAAATAATCAGTGGTCACTCCCCACAGGCAAACGAAGACATCTCCGTCTGTGTGGGGTATTTTAGCAATCTGCACAGGCCACTTCTGGGCAAGCACAGCTGCAAAGGGAGACACAGAAGTAGGGAGAGGCCTGAGGTGCTGCTTGATTAGCTGCCCAAGCGAGAGCAATACCACAATTAAAGAAAGGAAAATAGGATCTGCTTCACCTTTTAGTTAATTTTGTTCTTCCTTTTTCACTATTTATTCTTTTAGACAAAGAGATTCAATATTTTTGAGGTTTGATATTTATAAACTGAAATATCAATTTTAGTTTTTATTTACTCAGTAGCACCTTTTCATAGTACTATTGCTGCTGAAGGATGTTAAATTATCAAAACAAAGTGTCAGCATGAACCGGGTGTCTGTCCAATGCCAGGACAGTGGAAGTCTGCGCCCCTACACTCGTGGCAGAGTCTGGGCACCTGCACCCAGCTTATGCCTGCTAAGAAGCCCAAGTGGCACCTGCAGGCAGCACAGAAGCATAAAACACATCAAAATGCCATTGCCAAAGTTTCAAAAGTCAACTGTCAACAAAGTTAGAGTTTACAGTAGACCCGGTTTAGATGCTGAGCCTAACAGTGTGACTGCCTGCTGAAATAAACGTTTTAAATAGGAGGAAATGTCTCCCACAGTAATGTACAAAACCTCAAGGATACCACTGAAATTCCTTTATAATACCAGGAACCAAGCAAAACACAACTTGAAAGAGAAAACACAATCAATTAACATCAACCCCAAGATTATTCACACGCTGAAATTATGTGAGAAATATTTTAAAGGAGTCACCATAATAATGCTTTAAGAAGGTGTTATATGTTGTGCTGAAATAAATTAAAAATTTAAAGCCCTTTAAAAAGAAATAGAGTTGTGAAAAGGAAATAAGTATATTTTAGAAAGAAAAATGTAGTAAACAAATAAAAATCTCACCGGATGCTTTCAATAATACAGTAGAGAGCACAGTATAAAAGCATAAAATCTGAGGAAAGATCAATATTTTGTTCCACCAGAACTTCCTTATTACCATTAAAGCACTTTAAATTGCAATTCTAAATCTTCTCATCCCAAAAACCTTTAGACTTAAATGTTTTCCCTGTATAATTTAAATAACTGAACACAACTGTTCTCTGCTCTCTTAAATATTTAGAAGAGAACGGACACTCTGATGTAATGAGTGGTGTTTTGTTCTGATTACTGCGAAGGCACATGCACTGTGTCTATAAATATGGTTGTCTCCAAGCTTTACTGTACTTAGAAAAACTCAAGTTGTGGCTTTTGTTTTCTCATCTGCAAAGGAAAGCGGTTAGAATCCAAAGGACCTTTTATTCTACACTTGCGTAAAAAGCACTCTAGAGAGCTGGAGGAGAAAGGATTATTGAATCGTTTCTATTGTTTTTATCTTGCTTTGTCTTTCTCTTTGTTATTGTTATTTTGTTATTGTTTTTTCTCTTTAAAATAAAAACAAAAATAAATATAAATAAATAAATAAATAAAAAGAAAGACAGAAAGCTGGGAGGAGAATGAGTAGTTTGGAATCCTTGGCTCCTGAAGAAGCAAACTAAGTGACCTAAGCCGAAGTCTCCCTATCCATCAATCCAAATATAAAATGCCCTGAAATATGAGTATTAGGTCAAACTGAAAACAAAACCGGAAGTTTGCTGCTGGTCTGTCACCTTTCTCTCCTGGGGAGGAGAAGAACTGGGGCATGTGGGGGGCTTGGCAGCCAGGCTCTTGTCCATGAGCCATCTCGTGCTTGGCTGGCAATATTAAGAACGGTTATTTCCAAGGAAGCAAGGGTTAGCCTGGAGGGAACAGCCTCAAGGGAGCTAAAATGCAGCACTGTAAAATCAATAACATGGCAAAAGGTTTATTTAGTCAGCAGAGGATGTTTGGAAACTTTTTTTGTTCAGAAGGTGTTATAGGCTCGTGAAAAATTACAAAGCACATAAGCTCACTAAAATTTCAGGAAATGTTTTGAATGTCAGTGCTTGTTTTCTATGTTGTCAAGACGTGAGCCTTTGTTTCACTTAGCCTCAATGAGACTTCCTTTCATGAAATAACATGCATATATTATACGATGATTGGTGTACTAAATTCCAGTCTATGGGCCTTCATCTGTAAAAGGCTATGTATGTTATCTTTACTATACACGTGCATTCTTTACACATTAGTTAACTTAAACCTGAACTTGAAATATAATTTTAGAAAGACAAAACTAGCAACAAAGAGCAATGACTAAAATTTAATCCTGTCACTAGACAAACTTTCTATAGTAAAGAAGTTATAGACACATATACATTCATGCAAGCAATTGGATAAAAAAAAAATTGAAACCATCCAGTAAGATAAAGTATACAAAAGTAGGAACAGGTAAGCGGGAATTCCATTTGAGCTGAGGAGGCTTGTTTATTCAACACTGGGAAGCTCAGCTTGACCAATCAATATGAAAGTTGTGGAAACCCATTGAGACCTATGCACGAAAGCATCATGCCTTCTATTGTGTTAGTCACTTTCTTGCTTTCCTGTTTCTGGAACATAATACTTGACAGCTACAGCCGAAAGGAGGAGGAGTTTACTTCAGCTGACAGTTTCAGAGGGTTCAGTCCATGGTTGATAGGCCCCAAGGTAGAAATGGCACAGTGCAGCGGTGTAGGGGAAGTAGGCAGCTCCACCTGTGAGACAGGAATCAGAGAGACAAGGGAGGAGACAGGGTCACGAACAACCGCTCTCAAGTCCCAGTGGCCTCCCTCTAACCATCCTCCAGCTCCCGACAGCAGAGAACTCGTGAATGGATTAATCCACTGATGAATACAGCACCCCTGTGGTCTAATCCCCTTCCAAAAGCTCCACCTCTGAACACAAGAGACCTTTGGTTGACATTTTAGATCTAAACCATAGCAATGTGCAATGAATGGAATATAAAGCTTTATGAAAATGACAGAAATAAATTCAAATGTTCTCAACTATAATAGCTGAGTAATGCCTTCAGAATATCCATTAGCAGAGGATAAGCAGTTGATCAACCTGAAAGGAAATTTAAACATAAGCAAGAATTCGGCCTTTCTGGATGCCAGAGAAGCACTGGGAGACAGACCTGAGTCATTCAGTCTGCATTCCTACATCGTACACCAAGGGCTGAATTTCAGGCTACTGACTCATAAATAGGGGAAAGAGAAGAGCAGAGATATACACATAAAAACTAACATGCACACTCATCAGCCTGCTTTGGAAGCAGGTCCAACTACCGAGCCCTTTTTACCAAGGAAATAGTTGAAATAGTATATAATGATGCAGAGGAGTAACACCAATAACTTAAAATTCAGTTAGGTGTGAGAAGTGACTGTGAGAACTGATTGACTGCTTTGACGTTTAGAATATTTCTTCCCCTTGCAAATATCAGTATTCCTGCCTTGATAGTGAGTGCCAGTGACTGTAGCCTCTCAGGTGGCAGAGATCCACCCAGGGGAAAATCCATTTCCCCAGTGTTCTAGTCTCTCCAGGGGGTTTTGTGATTGTGCCGTGTTCAGGACTTCACATTAGAGTTAAGGGGATTTTTAAGTGTTACACTTTCTTGTGTAACTGCAAATTGCAAAAAAAGGCTAATCATTCTTCACAGATTTATTTTAACATTTTCTTACTGGTGTTCATTTCAAATACGTGAAAAAATGTCCAATGGAGAATAAGCCGGTCCAGCCAGAGGGTTCAAACCATTTACTAAAGTGTCACCAGAGACACAAATCATAACTCACCCTGCACCTCACGCTCGCTGTGGATATGCATGAAAAATGTGCAGCCAGTCAATTTTCCGTGAGTCGTATATCTGAAAAGGATGTGCATTTCAATGCACAAAACCTGTAACTCAATTATAAAAGGCAAATAGCACAATTAAAAAATAGCAAAAGATCTGAATAAGGGTTTATTTAAAGAAGATATCCAAAGAGCTAATAGGCGTAGGGAAAATGCTCAACACAATTAGTCAGGGAAATCCAAGTCAAAACCTTGATAAGATCCTACTTCACACTCAGCATGATGAATATAATAAAATAAATAATAAAAAAATACAGACAAGGAGAAATTAGAACCCACAGAACTGCTGGTTGGGAATGTAAAATGAGGAAGCCACATTGGAAAACAGTGCGGTTTTCCTCAAAATTTTAAATCTGAAGTTAACATGTGATCAAGAATTTGTACCAGATGCATAAACCATATTTCTACATAAAACCAGTATGCACATATATATGTATTTATAATACATACTATGTATTAATAGTATTTGTATATAGTATATGTTATATATCATATATACTATTCATAATAGTCAAAAAATAGGAACTAACCAAATTCCATTAATTAACAAATAGGTAAAGAAAAGATAACATATTTTGGTTTTTCTCCGGTACCGGGAACCGAACTCACGACCTTGCGCTTGCCAGGCAGGTGCTTTGCCGCTGAGCTAAATCCCCAGCCCAAGATAACATATTCTTAAAAATTTATTTAGCCATAAAAAGTAGTAAGTTGTGATATGACTTGCAATGTAAATAAACCTTGGAAATATACTGAAAGAAAAAGGGGCCCAGTCACAAAAGATCACATTTTGTACAATCCCATACATATAAAATGTTCCAAATAGAGAAATTTGTGCAGAGAGAATATATATTTATGATTTCTCAGAATTAGAGGAGAGGGGTGGATGTATAGGGACATGACAGAGTGACAGCTGGAGGATATGGGTTTCTTTTTGAAGTGATGAAAATGGGCTAAACTTGACTACTGGTGATGTGGAACATGTTTGTGAATACACGAAAATCATAGAATTTCATACTTTAAGCAATAGTAAGATCTAGGAAGTTCATTTCAATAAAGCTGTTGAACCTTGAGAAGGGAATGGAAAGGAAAAGGAGAGAGGAGAGGAGAGGAGAGGAGAGGAGAGGAGAAAAAGTGAAACAGAGATCTACAAACAAGAAATCGATTCCCAGCATTGTCTTTGTCCTGACCTGGTAGACTCAGAGAAAGACACACTCTACCTGGCCACTCAGTGAGGTAAAACACAGCAATGTGAAACAAGTAAAGAAGCTACATTCTTAGAAATTAGAGAAAAAAAAAGACTCACTGACAAAAGATAATATGATAGTGGTTTATTACATCAGATAATGAAAGACAAGACAGAAATAGGATACGCAGCATTTGAACTCTAAAGTATGTGAAGTGTTTAGTATTACAGGCACGCAATGCAGAGAAAATGCCAGACGCTATGATCTTCGTGATTCTGTAAACAGCTCCAGACCATTATAATTCACTTGCAGTGCTACGCTCATTTTTTTGTTTTGATTCATTAAAAGATATGTTTCCTACACTCTCAATTAGGTTTTCAATGGATAAGTAACAAAGTAATAACTCTGATCAGAATTTTTTTAAAAAATTAAACGAGTTAATTCCTAGTTAATTATGATAGAGGTATAACAATTTATTGGGAGAGTAGATAATATAAATGTATTGAAACATAATGAATACTTCTCTGAACTTCATTAGGTTTTCATACACTCATTTCTCTTTAATTGTAATTGAATCACCACCCTTTATTGCCAACATGGAAATACTTTCAAATAATAGACTTGTTAATACTGAATTAAAATGTAATCCTATGGAAGTCTCTACATGAAAACAAATGGATTAACTAGGAATAAATTTGTCACACTAAAACTAACAGGCTCACTATAATTATATCACTATTTCAACTGATATCCAGAAACATTTTAGGAATTGTACATTCAAAGTTTGAACAAAAGATATATTTGAAAAATTAAATTTGATGTACTAAGCAGTTTCTCATATCAATATTTTCTTTGAACCATTTTCCATTTCAGTAATTTTGCACTAATTTCTACTGACCACTCATTAAAGGGTATTTCAGGAGTTATAATAAAAATCAAGCATAACTAATTTAAAGTAGTTGGACTAAAAGTATTTATCACCATGATGAAAACTACAAAAAGCTATACTCAGCTGAAGAACTTTTCCTCATTGACAAATTACATATGTAAGAGTTAGGTTTCCTCATGAGTATAAGTTTCTGAGAACCATAAGCACATAAGTAAGAAAATACAAATTAATTATTCTTGTCCTTTGTTTTAGCGTATGATAGCTTTTGTAGTATAGTAAATTTACTGTGGTACCGAAAACACACTGTTCATTGCCAAGGCTTACATGCTGAAGAATAGTGTTTTCTTCTTTGATATTTTGAAAAACATTTGGCAAACTGATCAAAATTTGTACCTAGTTCATTTATTCAAAATAAAGAATCTTTACCCTTTCTTTTAAATTTTCCCCAACTTTTTAATACAATTCAGGGCACACTGTAACATCTACCGCCCTCCCAACACACGTGCCAAACCAGCCGCTTGGCGGACTGGAGCTCAGTCACTAACACATGTGTTTATAAAGTCTTCAATATCACTGAGGGTGGAGTGGTAAAGCTCTCATCCCCAGAGGGTTCCCGGGCAGCATGGTTACTACTGCACAAGAGTTTCTCTGCCTTGCCTGGGCTCTGATAATGGAAGGCTGAACCTGGTCTTCTCTGTCTTCTGGAGTGGACATTCTTTCTTGTCTTCCTAGATTACAATCAGCTTGTTTCCTTGGTTAACTCCTTGATTTGTATTTGAATGTAACTATGGTTGAGACACACACCCCCTAAAGCCTTTTGCTGCTTTCCTGAATTGGAAGTCTATTTTGAGATTCAGTGCATCCCTCGGGCTGTTTGTTTCTCTGGCATCCTGTTCTCCAGGGCAGTGCCTTAAATATCTACTCATCATTAAGCCAGGCTTCAAGATGACTCTCTCTACACTCTTATCACTGTGTTTCTGAACCGAAACCTGCCCATTTTACACATGTTTAATACATGTGCATGGGTGAATGCCTTCACTGAATCAGTTTTTGTGATCTGCTAATTTGGACATAGAGGGAAAGAAATGTGGGGCAAAAGTTTTTGTAAGAGGGGGCTGGGGATTTAGCTCAGCAGCAAAGCGCCTGCCTGGCAAGCGCAAGGTCGTGAGTTCGGTTCCTGGTACCGGACAAAAACAAAAACAAAAACAAAAAAAAAAAAAAAAGTTTTTGTAAGAGATGGAAAACTACCAAGAAACAGTACGGTTCTGAAGGTTTCCTGTTGCTCTCCATGCTTGACAGGACCCAATAAATTGGACCACAAAAGGGAAAGGGGGGCATGCAAAGCACGAAGCACACGGCGAGTGAAAGAAGGGACTTACTGTAATTACAGGACAATTCCTTCACATTCTAACTCAATCCCAGAATGTAGAACACAGCAAATACCATTTTTAACATGAATATTTGTTGTCCCACTTGGACAACTTCTTTCAGTTCTTGGTTAGATTTATTTTTTTTAATAATTTATACAATTTTCCCCTTTGACCTCTCCTTCATGATTAAATGGATATTTCTGCCAGCAGTACACTTGTACAGTGGTTTTGTGTGGTGGGTGTGTTTCTAACCACTAGACTATTTTCTTCTTCAGATCTAAATAATTGATGTCTAGGTATGGGAATACTCTCTCCTTCAGCACTAGAGAAATCCTAGAAGTTGCAGTAAGAAAGGTGTAAGGAAATAGATTCTATACTTTTAATACTGTGCTAATTAAAGGTACTTCTACTTCTATATGTCCCTTGAGGCCTTAGTATGCAAATTTCCATAGATATGTCCTGAAACTTTACTACTGGTATAGCGCAGATATGGATAATCTTGCTTTTCTCCTTTGAAAACAATAAAATGCGACTATAAGAGACAACACAAGGCAGAGAACACTCAACAGGCTTGTGTGAAAGCAACGAGGCCTGTGGTTTAATACCTGGCTCAGGTAGACAGAGGGTGATGAGGCCATCTGCGGGGAACAAAGAAAAGTGGCCCTTTTTCTATAGGGCTTGAAAGAAGGCAGGGACACTAGACAGGAAGATCTTAGTGTCTCGGGCCTCAGAGGCAAAGTCCTTGAGACGTCTGCTGTAGATGTTTGGGTGTCTTCAGATGTCCAGGTGTTTGGAAGATCCCAGGCTCCATCTTCTCTCTTTCTTGACATCCTGTTTGCTGAAGGTAGCCCTGGGGCTGAGCTGAAAACATCACCTCAGCTGGTAGAAGGGTTGGGTTCTGGAAAAGTCATTCCAGATCAAGCCTACAATAATATTCAGCAAATAACCACTAGCTACCATTTGCACATCTGTTAGTCCTTTGGTTTTCCAAGATGTATCTACAATTAAGACATTTTACTTCACAACAACCCCTAGTCTCTATGTAATCTGCAATTTTTATTTTATCACAAAAAACAAGCACATACACACAGAGAGAGCAAGCAAATTCTACCCCAAGAAAAATATACCTACTCTAGAAAGAAGCAAAGGATGAAGAATTATAAATATGATCTAACTTTAGAATTAAAATCTTTCTATCATTCTTGTTCAGTGACCTATGGAAAGTTATCTCACCTTGTTTAACTCCTTCTGTAAAATAAAGATACTAGTACCTGTATCAAAAGGCTGTGGTGAGAATTTCATAGTACAAAAAAGAGAACAAAGCCCTCAAGAATGTTAGTTATTTTTTTATTATTCTGAAAGGCTCTCAGAGACAGGTGCAACCAGAAAACACAGGCCACATAATAGAATATGTGCATAAAAGAGCCTTCTATCTGCTTCAATATATTCATCCATCCTTTCATCTATATGCTATGCATATAGATCATGTATATATAGATGAAAGAATAGATCTATGTATCAAGATAAACACACTGTTATTTTATTCAATGAATGGTATAGCCCATTGTTTTTACTATTGATTTTGATTTTTACATTATATGTAGTCAGTCCAATTGGAGCCTCTTCAAAATGATTCACATACTTTAGACCCCCTTTCATATCCTTTGAACATTTCCTTTTGTTCTGACTCAAAAGTTGCTTCTGGCTTACCTTGCACACACTTCAATTCTACATTCAGCAATTTCTCCAAGGAGGTACTTAGTAGTCCTTTAACCCATTTGTGGTGAGTTTGTGGCTTGTATGTCTCACAGCCAGGTGGCTCTTGTTTGAATTCAGTTGTCCAACTGGCTTCAGCCAGAGGTGGTATGTGAATGACTATCTAATGGTGTGGCTTGTACCACTGGTAGTACAAATGGATCTAATCACTTCTATCTGTCTTTTTATTATTTAAACTGATTAAAAATTATAAGTGGACTATATATAGATAGCTGGTTAAATTTGAATGTTTACTGCCCAAATATAAATATTAATACTACTCATACTAATTTAAAATTTATTACAATAGTCAACAAATTTATTATTTCACTAAGAGAAACATCACTTTCTGTGCCTGACATTCTGATGAGGAAAACTTTTACAAAGCTGAAATACTCTTAAAATGAATAAATGAATAGATTACAATATACACACAAGTATACAAAAATTATATATTTCTTACAATAAAAAATTTCAAATGAAAATTAGAAGAACAACCAAGCAACAATAAAAGAATAATAAAAAACTGTACCACTGAACTTAATACTCATATAGCTGTGAAACAGCAATGGCTCTTTGTTTTAGTGTCTTATATTAAGGAAAATATTAAAATGGTATAAAATTTGTAATACAGCTAATGTATGGCACAGTAGCTGCAAATGCATTGTGTATATTCCAGCAGTGGGCTCCTTGTAAGACTTTCATATTAAAATTTAGAGAATTAATTATTGATACTTGAAAAAAATTCACTTTATAGAAGCTTGTTTAGAATCAGGAAGAAATCCATGCAGATGATGCAGAAAATGTTACCAAAAATTACCTGGAAAAATGGATGCTGTTGTCACTTGGGACAATGGCAAGCACATTATGACATTTTGGGCACTCTGCACAAATCCGCTGTTCTTATGTATAAAATGCTTTAAGAAATTCATGAATATAAATTAACTAAATAAGTTTTTTCATTCTTGTAATAATTTTTAATTGATGTGAATAACGTTAATATTTGTATTGAGGTGATAATTATTCAAATTTAAGCAAGTAACTAGATTCCACCCATTTATGGACTTTTTATTAATTTTATTAGTTAAAAAGACCAGTAAAAGTGATGAGATCCATTTGTACCCTCCGTGGTAAAGACTGCTGGTGGTTCAAGCTGGCGCGGCTGTGTCGATGGTGCGCTGATCCTTTACAATCAAGATCAGAGGGGTTGGTCATTTTTACTGCAACTCTACACTGTGAATGTAGATACGCGTGAGATTAGGGCAAACCGGCTCAGCAAGTGGGCACGACCTATCCAAAATGGACATCAAGGAATGTGCAGAAAACATTTCCCAAAGCCCTGCGCCAGGGCCGGAGAGCGCATCATCGTTTCTTCTGGTGAGACTCCGGCGGATTTCCCACAGGACGCAGAGGCCAGAGGTCAGCCTCGGGAGCCCAGGCTGTAAGATCGCTTCCACTGAGGCTCCCCCGCGCTTTCTGTCAGGTGGGGGCCCTGCGGTTTCTTCTACTTCTAACTGGTCCACACTTGCTCTGCTGAGCTTGTTTTTTATCCCACCTTTAATACATGTAAAACCTTGCTCTTGTGTTGACCAATTCTTCCTTCAAGGCAGAAAGAACCTAGAAACCACTTCTAGGAGTCCTCGGAGCCCCAGAACCTGGTAACCCGCGTCCCTGCCTTATTCTAAACCCCTCTTTGTGTACTAAACTATGATTGGTGCTAACACCTGCAGCGCCAGTCTGACACAACAGGGTAATATTTTTCTTTTTTCCTTTCCATATTTGTAACTTCCTTCACAAACAGTGAACACTAACTCCTTATCCTTAATGTATGTGCGTATTCCCTCAGTCAGAGAAAACACAGAAAATAACTTCAGAATTACTATTTGATACCACTATGAAAAGCAGATCGCCTAACAATACTTCAATTTATATATATACTTACCATTTTTTTCTCTTTAGACTAACAGATTACACTACAAAACCAACAAAAGTTAAACGTAGGAGGCTTAATTTTTCTATTGAGAATAATAGTAGAAGTACTCTATGCCTTTTCTTAGAGTATTTCTTTTCGTAAACCTATCATTTTAAATGTATGTAAATCTTTTGAAAAATATTTTTGATAACTTTACAATGCAGGAAACATTTTCTCAAGGGTGTCTGAGTGGTTCCTTTGAAATGTAAACAAACACCAAGGGAGAGAGTGGACAAGTTTCTGAGGGATGTAAGAGTTTGTTCTGACCTGACGGCTTCTCAGAGTTGCCAGTTTACCTCCTATCACAGTGATCTGAGAAGTTTATTCCCCTACACAAAAAGCCAAGTAACCAACAGAGATGGCCGACCCCACTACAGGGAAAGGCTAACACCTGATGCTGTAAGTCCTCCTACCTGGATCAGGTGCTTTATTTGATGCGAGCACATACGTATAGTAGATTGTATCTGTTTGGCTATGTAAAAGGTGACAGTTCTTTCAGCAATTGCAATACCTAAGTGGATGGCCTGTAATACACGTCATGTCCTGACTAAATACTTGCTCCATAGTACAATCACTCATTTTTCCAACATCTTTGTGCTGAAATTTTTTGGATTAGCCAAGATTTTGTGTTCATAATTATTTCCTTGACAGAGTCAAAACTGTATCAAAACCTATTTGGGTTAATTCTTATATTCCCTAAATAGTTTTATACTAATATGAAATTGTTGAGTATGTAAAACAATAGTAGGTCCCAAAGTCAAAACTATGTAAAGAGTTATGTGCAAAGAAATAGAAGCCCACCTTTAAATCTTTCAACTCCGCTCTTACCCCCGCGGTGACACAAATTCATCAATATCTCCTTCAGGCTTCCTGTGCCAGCTATTGTGCGATATGTACATATTTTCTTGCTTACACAGAGGTCGTGTATTGTGTGTGCTACTTTTCACTTTAATTTCTGTGCACATGGATTATTCCATATCTGCTCATGAAACCTCCCTCTCTCTTTCTTACAACGGCATTGTAGTATAGCATATGAATGTTCCTTTAATCAGTTTATTTAGTCAGTATCCCATGGAGAGACTTTTCACTTCTCTACAACATCTACAATCACAAACAATTCTATAAGAAGTAAATTTATGCATATAGATATTCATACTGTTTACCTTATATTTTTCATGACAAATTCCAGAAAGTAGGATTGGTGCATCACAATGTAAATGCACATGTAGCTTTGTCTTAGTTACTTTTCTTGTTACTGAGACAAAATTCCTGACACCCACGAGATAAAGAAGGAAAGACTTATTTTGGCGCATAGCATGCAGAGGTTTCAGTCCACAGTGCTGATCCAAGGTGGTTGCCATGGCAGAGGGGCATCGCAGAGGAGAAACCATGGAGGCAGAAAGCAGCAAAGCAGCAAGGTCTGCACCAGCAGCCTCCCTTTCCCTTTTATCTGACCCAGGCCACGAGCCTATTGACTGGTGCCACCCGCATTTTCCACACCCAGAACCATGCTAAACCAATTTAGTTATCACACACCGTGATCCAGCATCACACAGCCATGATCCAGCCACGCCCCCAAACCCCACCTCTGAGGCTGTGGGGGAACATCTAGATACTCCCCATAACAGCTTTACTTAGGTGTAAAAATTCCTATCCATAATGGTTATTTGAGTTTTTGCCAACTTTACCAATAAGTCTTGTCCCTACAGCCTCACAGTAGAACGTGCTATAAAATTTTGAATTCTGTCAATATAGTTTAGAAATCAGACCTTCACATGTTCTAAATGATATAGCTCTCATAATGTGTAAAATTGAACACTTGTCTATACATTTTATATGAATTATGTATTCGTGTCTGTCAGCCATTTTTCTATTTGGTTTTCCTCCGTTTCATCACATTTTGAAATGTTTCTTTACAATAGTAGTTTTCTCATCTGTGATAGATTTTATTAATATTACCTGAGAGACTGCTATTTACCTGTATTGTGTCAGATGTCTTGCTGATGAGGTTCTTCAGAAAGCAGGAATCGACGTGGAAGTTGGCATGCAGGGAGCCCGTGAAGCCGTAATCTTCAGGTCCACTTCTGTTTATGTTTACCTTATTTTTTTAAGGTAAAGAGTTTTATGTTTACCTTATTCTAAGATTACATGTATTTTGCTGTAAAGTATTTTAGGTACTTTTTTATTTTACTTGTTGGGAGAAGTTCTCACTATCGGTTCCACACTAACCTTGAAATCACTTTGTAGTCTAGAGCGGCCTGGAATTTGCAAATCCTCCTGCTTCAGCTCTCTTTTTTTTTTTTTTTTTGGTTTTTCTCCGGTACCGGGAATCGAACTCACGACCTTGCGCTTGCCAGGCAAGCGCTTTTGCTGCTGAGCTAAATCCCCAGCCCTTTCAGCTCTCTTGAGTGCTGGGATTGCAGGTGTCCACCACCACAGTTCCCTGACTCATTTTAAGTATTTTAAAGATAAACAATAGCAACAAGAAATTTTAAATGAAAAGGTTGAGTAATATTTTTGTAACATGTGCCAGCATTCTATGTGTCATGGTTATAATTAAGGAAATGGAAAAACAGTTGAAATATCAGGGAAACCTTTAAAGTTACCTTATATTTGTTAATACTTTGCTCTTGAATTATAGGCAAATAAAAACAATGAAAGTATCTGCCAATTTAGGAAAATAGGAGGAGTCAGAAAACAAAATTCTGAAGGTTCTGCCTTCCCAGCAGTAGGGGTATTGGAGCAGGAGGGGAGAGGTAAGTCATTTTCCCTCCTCCATTTCGTTTCTAGTGCTTATCTTTACAAAATTCCAGCAGGCTAGGCCTTCAGAAAGGCAAGTTACTACTTTAATTTGTAACATTTAGGGATGAAAATACATCCGAAATATTGAACGATGAAGTATTCTGTCCCTTCAAATGTTAGGCGTTGTTATTATTTCAAACAGGAATGCCATTTTTTAAGGACAACCGCTAGCAATCCTGTCTAAATTCCTTGTTAGAACACCTTTTAGTAAACACCTGTAAGACGGTGTCATGCCATAAAACAGCGGTTCCTGTGTGTAGCTCCATGTATTGCAGATACGGCGCATTCAGTAGGCGCGAATTTCTTTTCGAGGCTGAGGGAACGGGGTACTGGCCAAACACTGGCCTTTAGCTCACAGCACACTGGCCACAGAGCCAAGTCTTTCGGATTCATACTTCAGTTGGGGCCCCGCCCCTTGCCGCCAGGAGACAGCTGCGACCATGGAGATGGTCTTCAAATCATGTTGGCTGTTTGGTTTGTATTTCCAGCACAGAATGATTAAAGCTATTTTGTACTTTATTCAGGAAAACAAAAAAGGTAAGTCATTTGTAAAAGGCCCAGGCGCTCAAGGGCAAAGAAAAGTGCCTGAATGCACACAGGGCTTCCCACAGCCTGTGACTTCTGCAACTGGCCGGGCACACACAGACAGCTGGCGAGCAGGTGATGAAATGCTTGTAAAGGGGACAGGACCCCTGAGAAGAGCTGTGATAACAAGTAAGGCATTAAATTGGCACGGATAGGAAAATTAAAACTCATAAGCTTGAACTGAAGCCACAGAGTATGTGCAAATCCCAGGGGTCTTACAATTTTAGATGGCTTAAATGGTTTTAGTAGTGTACAAAAATGGGCAAGTGTACTTACATGGATCAGGACTTAAATCACTTTGCTTTACTGTTTTCAGTTTATGTTACTGAAGCTAGCGTTACCTGTGACTCTTCCAATCATGTAAAACAAAAGCATAAGTTACCACCAAAGGGGGAAAAAGCACAAAACAACTGTACTTAATCCACAGTATATTTTAAAATTAAACTTTATCTGAAGATAATTATGAATTCAAATGGAATTCCCAAGGAATAACCTGGACAGAACCTGTGTACCTTGTATCAGTTTCCCTAATGGAAACATCTTAAAACTTATAGTGCAGTATCACAACCAGGTGACTGACTTTCACAGTTAAAACACAAAACAACCTCAGCACCACAGGGATCCCAGAATAGGCAATGAATTTTAAATCACTAGATCAACAGAATTCCCAGTATAGGCTGAACACACAGAACAGAAAAGTATGACGCTAGGCCCCATATAGACTAAGGACCGCATATGCAGAATGCACATAAATTTGCAGAGCTCATATCTAGCACTAGCAGGTGTTATGAAAATGTGTATTCACTACCTTTTAGATGTCAAGCATTCTTATAATTCAATCTTCAAAACTTCTTGAAATAGATATGATTTATATCATCATTTTCCAGATGAGAAATGAAGTTCTTCAGTTAGTAACACGGTGCTAAAATTAAAATCTATTCAGATAACTTGCTTCAAATGATACTGAAGAGGCGTGGCTCTCTGGGGGGCCCTCAACATGGAGTATCTGTCAGCTTTGCTGTGGCTAGAGCACAATACCTAACACCCAGAACTTCCAGGAGGAAAGATGTCATTTGGCACATGGTTTGGGGGGTGATATCCATGGTCTGCTGACTGCAAGGCAGAAACCTTATGCAGAAGAACATGGGGAGCAAAGCTGCCCACACAGCAGTTGGGAAGGAAAGTAGGGGGAACAGGGAAGAAAGAGGAGCCGTACACAGCAGGGGTGGCAAACCTTCAGGGACATAGTGTCCAACTTGCAGCCCAAAGCCCACTTATTTACTGCAAAGCGCCGATACTGCAACTCCACCTGAATACTGAGGTTGTAGTTTAGAAGAAACAACTGTTGGCCAACACTCAGCCAGTGGGGTGCCTTGGCTCACCTGACACAGAGAGCGCTCCTGGTGCCGCTGCAGCACACTTGCCATGGGTTTGCCACCACGAGTGTAGGGACCCCTACATACTCCTCCATCAACAAACCTGAGACACACCCAGAGTGTGCTTGGCTAATCTCGCGGGCAGCTCCCAAGCCATCAAGGTGATACTCTACCTTAACTGTCACAGATTAACACAGAAATTGTGAGATTTGGATTCTACTCAGAGTATAAGTAGAATCTCGTTAGGTGAGTAGGGCACAGCTGTGTCCAGGGAAAGAAGGAGAGATAAAAATGCAGAGTATCATCAGATGATAATGATGTTGAGAGGGTAGAGAAAGGGAGGGAGGGAGGGAAGGAGGGAAGGAAAAGAGAAACTATTGATTCTGTAAGATGAATGACAGGAACCATTCTATTAAAATGATGGTGAAGTGAAATACATAAAATAGGAACCAGCTACTCATACTGTGGCAGACTGTGTCCTTTATAGAAGACCTTGGTCCACTCTAACGTTGCATGGTAACTTTTCTATAACTCCCCAAAGAGCGTCTGCTGGAAAACTACTGCTTCTGTAATTGCTAAACTATGTATTTTAGTTTAAACGAAGTAGGCAAGCAGTGAGAGAAACAGAAGAAAGCCAGAGTCCCACTCTTAGTGCCACGAGCGGGGCGGTGTGTAAACATAAGTAGTGAGTTTCCCTGGGTTCGGGAAGCCGGAGGACTATCCGGAGTTCTGCGCCGGCCCCTTGCTGGTTCCCGGAGGCGCCCCTGCTCCCGGGTCTGCCGAGGAAGGAGTGGCGCGCCCCGAGGTCCCCTCAGTCAGGGGCGAAGCCCTGCGAGGGCTCCACCCTGCAGATCCAGCGGCTCCTAAAGTCTGCCCTGCACACCTCCTTCGCACTGGAGCTGGCTTTCACACAGGGGTTCTCTGGGGCATAAAAATGCAGATTAGAGTTCCAGTGACTCACATTCTCATTTTCCAGGTGCACCGCATCTTTTTATTTTAAGGAGAAAAAAATAAAAATGATACAGAATTTCAAAGCAAGATGACAGGAAATTAACAGTGCTTGTTGTATTGCTCACTGTTACCTTCAGAGCAGCTGCTCAGATAAGCAGGCGCAGGCGCGTGAAACGGGTCCAGGACACGAGCACTAACGGCTCCTTTCGCTGCATCCCCGACCCCGTTTCGGTCACCTCCCTCCGCGGCATTCCGCCGCTCACCGGCACTTTCCCTGCAGGACAGGTGTTCTGAGGTGAGGGCAGAGACGGACCTGCTGTATGACCGCACGTGTACCCATGGCTAGGATGAACAGGGCTGGGATGAACAGGTAAGCATTATTTTCTATTTGCTGTTTTTACACCCTGTGTCCCGAAAACAAGCCCGCAGTGTTTGATTTAATAATACTGTGCTTTCTCTAATCATAGACAATTTAATACAATTTCAGAACACTGCACAAGGTGTCAAGGAAGGTTTTACACCACCAAGTCACAGCTGCAACTTGGCCGCAGACAACATTAAGATTCCGTAGGTTGTAAGATTCACCTGAATTTAAGAGAAGCTTAAATGTGCTCATTGTTCCAATCTTGGAATCAATTAAAGTGAATAGTAGTGGCTAAAAAGTATCAAGACTCCATCGGTCAGGAATTGAGTTGAGTAGGTTGTATATATTATCTCAGTTCACTGTGTAACTGAATGCTCCAGCTTTTTAAATTTTTCTTTCGTATATTATATACTACATTCAAAGTGAGTCACAGCCTATGCAGTCTAGGCTGGCTAAACTCACTGTGAAACCCAGACTGACCTTGAGTTCTTGGTAATCCTCCTGACTCAGCCTCCCAAGTGTTCATCTAAGTTTTAAAGTATAGAAAATAATCTCCAAACCACAGAAATGGTTTTGGTGCACATTTTTATGCATGCTGACCTGGTCATTCACCTACTTTTCCCCAGACATTTTTCCTCTGTGCATAAAACATTTCTCCAAAAATGCACATTCATACATATCTCCTTAGGCCAACTTTCTAAGCTAGTTTCTAAAAGTATTATTCCCTGGACTACTGCTTCTGTTCCGGGATATCTTTAAAGTTTCTCTGCCATTCTAAGCTTTGCTCTATTCCTGGAATAGAGCCTCAGGGGCAAGTTGTGCTATTTCTCTGCATCAAACTCTGCCCTTCCACAAAAGTCAGTAGGTGCTACCTGCAGACGCCCCGGGACACACTTTGGCCAGCTAATTTTGCTTTACCGCATTTCAGATTGCTGTCATTCTAGTTTGTAAAGTGTGATTTTTCACTCAAAAGTATTATAAAAGAAGAACAGAAATTGAGAATAAAAATAGTAAACGACCTTCTTCAGTGGCCCAAGGCAGGGCCAAGGTGCTATGCCTTGAGGACTTTCAGAAGGCTCTTCTGGGAGGACAGGGGATGTTTGTTGAAACAGAAGTGCTACTCTTGCTGGGCGTGGTGGTGCACACCGGCAATCCCAGCGTTCTGTGAGGCTGAGGCAGGAAGATGGCAAATTTGAGTCCAGTCTAGGCAACTTAACAACTTGGCTAGGGGCTGGGGATTTAGCTCAGCGGCAAAAGCGCCTGCCTGGCAAGTGCAAGGTCGTGAGTTCGGTTCCCAGTACCGGAGAAAAAAACAAACAAACAAACAAACAAAAAAACTTGGCTAGACCCTGTCCCAAAATTTAAAAAATTAAAAAGGGCTCAGGACGTAGCTCAGTGTGAAGGTCCTGTGTTCACCTGCAGCACCACACACACACACAAAACAGTCCGGTCTCCAGCCCCAGACATCAGGAAAGCAAGGGGCCAATTGTGATGAGTAAAAGTAGTGGATGGACCGCAGACTGAGCTTGTGCAAAGCTCCAATTTCCGGACTCTGTCACCCTCTTCCTGGAAAACATGCAGGTCGCTCGCTGTATGGCAAGGGGCCCCATAGGTAGGGAAAAGATGGGATAAAGGCCTCCTTGAAGAAACCAAAGGCTGCTGAGATTAAGATCAAGGGCTGCTGAGAGAGCGAATCAGACAGCAGCTATCCGCAGCTCCCTCCTGGGCGCTGGGAAGACAGGAGACCGTCTACATCAAAGGCGCCCGGGAGAAAGTCTGGGAGGGTTCGGCGCTGACGCCCCCGCCACCTCCCCGTGGCCGTCTATCCTCTTTCTTTTCTATCTTTCTCTACAAATAAACTATCTTCTCTTTCTTAACTCTGCTTTCTATAATTCATTTAGGGGAACTCAGTTACATTTCACGGCGATAGTGTGTTCCAGCCCGCCCTGACGCAAGAATAATGTCGCCCTGATATGGAGAAAAGTAACTCCCAACCCGTCCGATGTGCCGGGTCAGTAGTCTCACAGCATCAGGGAATGAAACTGTCAACCAAAGCGCAAGTTGGGAGGTTTAAACTAAAATAAGGAGAAGAGCATTTGCTCCTGGACCTCCAGGAGAAGTCCTGAGTGTGTGGCCCCTGAGGGTCTCTGTCAGGGGTAATCTATACAGCAAAATCAGAACGTGGGTCGGACATAGGCCAAACCACAATCAACCTACAGGATTTCCAGTACACTCACTTCGCTATTCCTGACCCGGTAGGGACACAAGTCATGTAACAAGTGCATAGGAAAAGAACAGGCATTTTTAGAGAGGGAGGAGACCACGGGTTCAGATGTTCTGGTCTCCGGCCTGTGTGTCTCAGGACTAGCTGGGCCCCTGGGCCAGGTGGTATTAGTTAGGGCATAATCTCAGGCTGCTGTTTATCTCTAGGGAGGCATGCAGGCTGGAGAACTGAGGTCTGCCTGCCCTCGGACTCTCGTGCAGCCATAATATTTGTGCCTTATTTTCTCAGTTGACTTTCTCAAAGGTCCACTATCCAACTGCATAGTAATTTCTGTTTTACCTTAGCTTTCTGCAGTAATCTGACAGGGCCAAGGAAATCCTCAAGGGAGGGGGACTTGACTCATTCAGCCCATGGGACACGTTCATTGACTTCCATCCCAGCAAAAGAGTTTTCAGGAGCCGTCACTAAGAGGCATAGAGAGATTTACTAGGCGAAAATTTGGAAGTACACACGTGAAGAAATAGAATGCCTGCCAAATGGGGAGGAAGGGAGAGAGAAAGAGGAGGAAGTGTTATGATTTGGAGCTGGAAAATATGTGTGTGTTTTTGGCTTTGGAAATCTCCTCATTTACAGGAAGTTCCAGCTTGTTTATGGAAAGATAAATGGCCTGTTTTCAGGAAAAAGTGGTGGCGTAGTCACAGGAGAGAGACCCATTGCAGGTAAACGAACGGCTGAAGCTTACTGTTTCTAAGGGTCTTAACAGTTTCTTTACTGTTCGTATCAAAACCACAGCTGTTGAATTATGATTTTCCTTTTCCTTTTCCTACTGTGTTTCTTTTGTCCTACCTCAAGCTTGGGTAATGCAAAATGCAGTCACATTCACTAACTCTTGACACCTTCTCTTCTGCCTTAAAAAATGCATAGAAATGCATATTCCAAAGAGTTGGAAGATGTACCACACGTACATCTTTGCCTTGTGTTGGTTTGACCTTTCCATGGTACTTTTAAATTTCTTCTTTGAGTCTCCATTTAGAGATTGTGAGCCACTGGCCTTATGTTGATCCCTCACTGTAGACTGTCACAAATTTCCTAACCACATTGCTCAAAAAATGGGAAAGAGTGACGCATTGAAGTCAGTGAGTCTGATTTATAGCATTTATTAAATCCCAAGAAGACAGCTCCTTAGATTGATGTAAATGAACATTTTTGTCTGTTTAGCAACACCGCCTTGGCCTTTAATATAAGGTTTGATATAAAATATCAATCCTTGACAAGAAATGCATGCTTTAGGTATAGGACCAAGCTAGTGTGAAATAAATAAATCAAGGAATGGGAACCATGCTTGGCATGAAATATATCTGATATATTTTTGTTTACTAAATACCTGATTTCCTGAATCAACAGTGAAAGAATGAAATAAAGAAAAGGCACACTTGCTAGAATTAGCCTTTCTGAGTCAGATTGCTTATGTCCCTTACAAGAAAAATATTAATGCTGTGTAGTCATCCTTTTTTCACTTGCTGTGGAACAAGGGATAAGATTATGGAATAATATTTTTTTTTAAATAGCAACTTTAAACCATCACATCCTAAGCTCTTCCTTAGTGAGGGATAAATAAAAATCTTTGCACTTCGGTGATGAAGGACAGAAGTGACCCTCCAAAGCTGAGGCTGCTGGGCAGTTACTCCGGGAAGATACTACAAACCTTCTAGGAAGGACTTTCTGAGAATCAGGCTTTGCTGTTCAGCCTCAAGATCCAGCCTCCATCTGGACCACACAAAGGTAGAGTGAGCAAAGCTATCAAACTGAAGTGCGGTCAACTTAGGAGCAGAGGGATGAGGCGGAAATGTGGCTCCTCCCTGGCTACAGTGACCCTCAGGGAGCAGGAGCGGTCTCCGGCTTCCTGTGCTTTTGGTTTTTGCCAGTCTGACTCGGTTCCTTCCTGAGCTGCTCACAGTGTGGCTGACTGCTTTTGCAGCGGGCATTAAGGGAAGGAAGTTACACTCTCAATAAGCGTCAAGGAAAGGAGCACCAGGTTCTTCGCAATGATTCTATTTACACATGGAACACACTGAGTTCAGAATCTCAGTGTGACTTGCCAGGCCACCAAGTTTACCTTTCATGGATTGCTCCCTCCCCTACAAAGCAGAAAAGCCTATGTTTGTAACCACGTAAGTATGAAGAGTATTTCATCCTATGTGTTGAAATATTTCCTTCAACTTGAACTTTCAGTTTCTTTGTCTCAAAAGAAATTAAAACATTTTTGTAGATGCCCAAGAATATGTTGAGCTCTCAGCCCGGCTGTGCCTGAGGCATGCTGGCCTCGTGTGGCCTAAGCAAATGCCTCTTCAGGTTTCTGTCTAAACCTGAAGAATTTTTTCTTTTCTTCTGAAGAATCAGTAAAGAGTAAATTTCCCAAGCACACCTAGAACTCTTATGGGTGCTGTTGACGCAGTTAGTGGGTAATAAAGGGGGAGGTGCTATGGGAGGAAAGTTATTTAACTGATAGGCTTTCTAATTGAGGAACCAGACTGAGGCAGATATGCAAGACAGTGCTGAATCCCTGATGTGTAGAAATATTGAAATGTAATCTTCTCCCTAGTCATAAGACTTTGAACAACTTTCCTATTGGCCACGCTCATAGATTGTTACAGTAATAAGGAAATAGGCTGGGATATTCAAAAGTTCAAAATCCCTGATGAAAGGACTTTAATCCTATGCTTTTGTATCCAATTCTATCTAGTAAATTTAATCTCCACTGCTGTAAGTAAATACTTCTGAGTTCTTCCCAGTGATTTGAAGAGAGTCACAAGAAATAGTTGTCACTGAAGTCCCACAACATCCATCTAGAATAATAGCAGAGGTCTCCTGCCTAGGTTTGCAATTAGGATTATTTTTTCCTTGGATCCTTATCTTTCACCACAGATTTTTCTTAAAGGGAAACTCAGCTATCTAACAGGCTAAGCCATTACTCAGAAATAGTTGTCCATCTCTGAGGAATTGCTTAATTAGAAAGCTGGACAAAAGCCAGAAGCTTGACTTCAATTTACTTGATAATTTATTCTTTCCCTAAATTCTTCAGATTATTTGGGATCAGTTTGGGAGACTACGTTGGCTAATGGTTCTCAGGCTTAGATTTGGTGGTGGGGGACAGATTTACTTCTACAATACTTTTCTAGAGTTCTATGACTCAAACAACTACCAATACAGTGAATAAATAGGTAGGTGGGCATGGATGGAAAAGGGTTCAAAATGTATCAGTCCATTTAGAAGCTATTTTACAGTGCTTCTCCTAATGCCCGCAATAGCTCTGTGAGGCAGTTATTTCTGTGCTACTAATGAGGGTACAGAGGTTGACTCTGGTCATGAACCTTGCTCCAGAGCTGATAAGTGATAGAGCCGGATGTCGTTCTTGGTTTAACTTTAAGAGCACAGACTCATCACTTCCTAACTGTGTGTCTGTTCCCACCCTTTCCATCACTCAGTCCTTGTAACAGCGCGGGCATCCTTGCCACGTGCAGTTTCCACCTTATCTCTTTGTGCTTAACGTTCCCTTCTGGAATATCCTCTTTGCAAATGTCCCCATGATTTACTTAGCACATTTATGTCTTTACTCAAACGTCAGCCGCATTTCTGTCAATCAAAAAACATTCATGCAACAGTACTGTCACATAAGTGCTATTTTAGGAGCTACAAATAAAACATGGAATGAAACAGAAAATATTCCTGCCTTGATAAAGCTTACATTCTAGCAGTGAAAGCAGTTGTTGATTAAAAAGTAAGTTAATTGTTCCATATTGGAAGATGACAGTACTATGGGCAAAAGTAGAAGTGGAAGACCTGGGAAACACAAGATTTCAATGTTAAATGAGGCAGTAATGGTGAGATGCATGGACCGCCAACTGGTTGGATATGATACATGAAGGAAAACACACCAGGGATGAAGATTTCAAAATCTATGGCTACTCTCCTAGGACTATGACATTTTAACTAACTTCTCTTGACTTCCACAGTTTTGTAGCACCCCCCAACGGGTACCAGGATGAGATAGCTGCTCACAGGATTTTTCTGAAGAAGACTGTTAGATATTCTTTGTTTTAAAGTCATAGCCATAAACTATAAGTTTAGAAATTAGACCATATATGGTTTTATCCCTCCCTGTTCAGAAAAATTGAAAGAGCACTGAAAAAGTTCTTGCTTTAATGCATTGCACATTTTCAGAGACACACTGTTCATGATGATGGCATCCTATGTTTTATAAAAACTACCTACTGATGCTGTGAGCCTCCATTCTGTGTCTGTGAACCTTGGTGTAAAGAAAGAGCAAGTAGGAAAATATCAAATAGGCTGCGGCATTACAGATACTTCTGGAATCCCATGTGGGTAAGAATAAAAATGCGGTCATCTGTACTAAAATGAGTGAATGCCTTGGTAGTAATTTCTCCCAAAATGAATGCAAAGACCTAACACCTAGTATCTCTAACTAATTTGGGCTGAAAATACATTTTCCAATGTTTAATCCTGTGTACCCCAATGTGGGTACATTGGGTTCTGCTTGAAGAGTTTCATTGCACGGTGATATATCCAGGGGTACCACGAAAGAATTACAAAGCAGAGGGAAATGTGAAAATTACTCGGCATAATTAGCTTAGCCTTCACATTAGTTCTCTGACTGTAAATGAATTGTGTGCATTATCCTCCATAACTGGATTACAGTACAAAGCGCAAAGGATCCTCTATCTTCCCCAGTTAAAACACTCATTAATGCCTGCACTGCTACTCTGAACTAATACACCGTAAGACAAATTCTGCCTTGCAGTATCCTTCCAGTATGTGTTAATGGTTCCATCCGTCTCGGTCCTACCTGGAAGGGTCACAGCATCAGCCTTCCCACAGCCACACGTAGCAATGAAACATTTGGGATCGTGTGTTCTTTAGGTCCTCCTAGCCTCAGTGCCAGAGCCCGTCCTGTCTGAAAATCAGTTACCTGTTCAGGTACTTGTTTATATGATGCCAAATGTCCGAATATATTTTAATTGATTTTTTCAGGCATTAAGTAATGTGTAAGGCACTGAGTTTAATAGATAATTATTTTTTTTCTCAATGTTATTCCAAAGAACAGTTGGGGATGGATTTTTCCCGTTAAATTAATCAGCTGTGGAAGCAAATGATATGAGGGAGTACCTGAACGCCCTTCGAGGCACTTTTCTTACAGAAATTTATACTAGATATCGGTTTGTCTGTGCTACACTAATGGTAGCAAAATTTTCTTCTTCCTCCAAATTGCCAATACAAGTTTCTGGAGCTTATTAATTTTTTAAAATTTAATTTTTGTGAAGCATGTCTTCTCTCATCAGGTTGACATAACAGTTTATTCATGTACCTAGGACAGCCATGCTTATACAACTTGATATCTTTGAAATCCAGATTAAATATTTTATATTGATATCCCCACCGCCTTAGAAATTCATGACACATAGCAGGAATGCAAAAACCGGCTGTTTAAATAGTGTCCTCAAGAACACTGTCCAATACTGCATTAGTGTCGCACTGCTCCCCACCTCGTCCGAAGCAAGGCCAGTGTAATGCTTCTTCATGCAAACCTTGACCAAGCAGAAGAGATGACAAGTCCCTGGGAAGCTCTGACGAAAAAATCTGATCCTGCTTCTTTGAAGACCCCTGTGTTTCCTGTTTCGCAGAGTGCCATGGTCTTTGCTTCACACTTACACAAGTATCTCGATTTGTATGTTTATTCAGATGTCAGGGAAATACTGATAAGTGATCCTAAAGCACTGTGTGGTATTTTAGTGGAGGTGGAAAACGCATTAAGGGAGCATAGGACACGAAAGATATAAAATGGAAGAAGTCCTGATCTCCAGAGATCAAACCTCGCACGAGGTGTGCATCACACGCACGTTACCAGCCTCCTCCGCGGTCTCTGGGACCACCCTGCCCTCTCCAAGAGCAGCACTTCAGCTTAGTAGGGTCCTAGTAGTGGGTTCTCCAGATTCTCAAGGATGTGAAACTATAATTTTCCAATCCCAAAGTGTTTCTAAGCCTTGGACACAGACAACTCACGTTGGACTTCAGGCCAGATCTTACTTGTTACATTTCTCGATGTATTATAGAATGCCAAAAACATTTTTAAAAGTTTTTAAAGAGGAAGGTTTAGGAACTAAGGAGAAAGAAAAATTAGCAAGAAAATATATGTTATTTTCTTCTACTTCGAATTTATTATTGATGAAATCTAAAAATCATTTATGATGACTTTTAGGTAAAATTATACATAGATAAACTTATATTTAGGAGGCTACTTTTAATGGCCCCCCAAAATATAAGGAGGTAAAATGGGATAAGCCATTTGTCAGTCATTCTAGTTGGTCAGTGATGGTTCCGTTTAAATAAATAAATAAGCAAGTTTAGATACAGCCACTTCCGTGCTTTTGTACATGAGGTGTAAACCATTTATCACTGAGCTGTAATCAGCAATGGTAAGTCAGCCTGATGCATGCCCTTGGCCGTGAGCATTTATTTTCAGAATGCAATCGGTCAGGTTCTGACAGACTTCCCAGGGCTGCAGGTAACAGAGACCCGGAAAGCGGGTAAGAAAGATTGGCTATTTACAAGTTTATTCAGTTGGCCTGATGTGGTCAAGCTTCAGCGACTCACCCATAATTTCGATCAAAAATTTTTGCTGCTCCACTTCTACCACAGAGCTCCATGGTTTCTTTAGTTCTACACTTAAATTTTCCCAGAATTCTTGCAAAAAGGTTTGTGACATTGCTGCTTCTAGTACATCACCATATAGTTTCTTTAAAATAATTTAACCTTAACTTCTTCTGGAAGCTGAGGATCGGCTTGCCACTCTTGTCCACTGCATTCAGGGTGAAACATCATGGGAGATATTTTTCCAAATCGCCTTCCTCCTTACGGAAACAAAACTTAAATATCTGACTCTTGAACATGGAAGAAGGGTCATGTGGTTCTGCCTCCCAGAAGCATTTGGTCTTCCCAGCTATTTCTTTATCTGAAATCGGCTCAGGCTCATCTGACCAGCCCCACATAGACCCACAGCTCCAAAGTGAGAGCCGGAAGTGGGGCTGGGAGGACAGTGCAGACGTAGATCCTTGCCACATTATCCAACTCAGCTTTTTAAACAAATTGACGCTAATACTTGACTGGCAACTGGGTGAAATTTGAGTCCGGTTCTCAATTGATCTGGAACTAAAAAAGTGAAAAGGGGATGTCTATAATTATGATCCACAAACCATAACAAAAGGAGTTGGAAAAAGTAATTCTACTGAAACTTAGAAATCTCAGACTAGAATTACACGTTCACTAACTTGGCAAAGAACATGCTCCTCTTGCAGTGTAAGAACTGGGAGAAAACTTTGATATTCAGTGCGGTTATCACTCCCCACGGGGCATCTGCAATGTGCATAATATACACTGAGATGCAGTGAGTGTAGCATACACACCACGGTACCGAAACTTGGTTAACAGAAAGTAAAATGCAGTATCTCAGTAATGTTTATATTGATTATGTGTTGAAATGATGACATTTTAGATCTGTAGGAAAATGTCAATACCTGAGAAATATTTGGCAAATATAGTGAAATTAAATTAAGAAAACAAGTATAATGAGTGGCATCATTACGCAATGCCTATTTCTGTGGTGAAGTTTCTCAGGCTGTTCCTATCTTTGCATTTATTCTGTGATTATACATAATGCTCCCACTAAAACTCAAGTCTCAGAACAGGAATCCATATTCTTCATTCTATTGTTGCTGCTGATAAGGTGCAAGTAATTAAACCACTATGTGGTTGTTTATTATAAAAATAAAAGTAAATGAAGGGGCTGGGGATTTAGCTCAGCGGCAAAGCGCCTGCCTGGCAAGCGCAAGGTCGTGAGTTCGGTTCCTGGTACCGGAAAAAAACAAAAAAAAAAAAAAAAAAAAAAGTAAATGAAGTAAACAGCTTTTGTAAAGAGCAAAGAGACAAATTTCTTGGGTTCTTTTTAAAGAACATTTCCTTGGAAGCATAGTAATTTTAAGTCCTTTTGATAATCTTTGAAAAAAGGTATTTCTCTGGAGAGGAAGTCCAGTCTCCAGTTTTTTACAGTGCAAAGCTATCTCTAAAATCATGGACCATGTAAAGTCAGGTATGTAATAAGGTACCTTTAGCATCATCTCAGCAGTTCCTCCTGAAATGTACCAGACACAATCCAGAGGCTCAGGCCACTGCAACCTGGAAGGTATAGAGAATCATTGTCTTCCTCTTTCCCTTCCCTGCATGAAATGTGTGGACCTGTCCCGCGTTCACAGTCATCAAGGTGCTTCCCTGCACACGTAAGTCTGTTAACGCTCGTCCGGGTGTGCCATGTTCTTACTGTCTCCTCCACCTTGGAGTGCAGGGATATTTGTGTTGCCACGATTGTTTTCATCTTCTAACATTACCGAGTCTGAGGAGATGCAAATCCCCACCAAATATAAACGCTGAGCTACCCGTGAGGAGTCGCAACACAGGGATCCACAGCTGGCGTGTCATTGGCCAAAATGATGGAAATGTCCAGAAGCCGAGCTGTCAGGAACACCGAGGTCTAGACACGTGCAGATTGGATAACCGCAGCTGAATTCCTGAAGCTGTCCTTTCATCCACGGATAAGAGGAGCAGTACAGCAAGGGCTGAAGGTGACCACTTGGTGACATTTTCCCCGCCAGGGAGCTCAGCTGAAATTAGCACCTGGTGGTCAAGTTGGCATAAAGTGCTGTAGAGATCTGCTTTCTTTTATCCAGTCATATTTTGCTGTAACTTATTTCATTTTCTAGATGACAATGAGTAAATTAAAACTTGGGGTTTTCTTCAGCACTGATGTTACAGGAAGCAGAAATGCAGCTGTGCACTGGGGACATGCAGTGACTGCCACCAGGTCCGACTGAAACACGCCCACCTGCCAGCTCACGGCGTGTGAACATTCTTCCAGACAAGCTCCCAAGCTCCTTTTGTGCTCAGTCACCATTAATGGGTTCTTCCTAATTAGCTGCCTTTATGACAGCCTTTAAAAGTGCTATCACCAGGTGAATAAGAAGCCACAGCTATTTTTCCTTCTTAAAGGTTTTCTGTCTCATTATTCTAATGTCTGAAGCTTGTTTTTCTGCTTCTCTTAAACCTCTCATCTGGACAACGCTTGTGGTTAAAGCTGAGGTGAAAAACTTCACTGATAAAATTTCTTAAAACTTGGACACGGAGGTGTTGACCATTCCCTACGTTCCAGTCTCTGAGACTATAATCCACTCAGGGGAACGTTGAAATCATTACACTCAAGTGGTCCAACTGGAGGTCACACTACACTTTGACACAAGGACATTATTTAAGGTATAGTTTACAAAGAGTCTCAAGGTGACTCTAATGAAAAGATACCAACTAGAAAGCAGTATATATTCTCGTATATATTCTAGAATACAGTATATACTCTATAAGTATATAGAATATATTTATTAAAAATATGGGATTCTCAGCTCAGAAAAATTGTCAGATGCTATTTGATTCTCAAGCCACATCACTCTTAGGCCAATACTTCACTGTGATTCATCACAAAATGTTTGAGTAGATGGAAATGACTTCCTATAAAAAGGAAGGAAATAGATTTTCAATGTATTAGGAGACCACAAACAATATTGAAAATCTGTATTGTTACATTTCTCCCAGGATACAATCTCTACTTCTCTGAAAGCATTAAAGAAAAATGCGTACCTTGCAAACTAAAATCTCTTTGCTGCAAAATAAGGCAGCAGGCCACATGATAGGTCAGTTGTAAACGTCCTTATTTCCATCAGTATAAGGCTCCCTGTTCGTGGGACCAAAAAGGACCTGGAAGCATTGGTACCACTAAGCAAGCATGGGCTACACTTTTATATGAGTTTCATAGCAAGAAGCCATTTCAAATTTCTCTGGAGATGAAGCAAAATGTTTACATCTAAAATAATGGTATTTTTTCAGAGGAATACCAGCCTTTTCTACATTCGGTTCTATTTTGTTTTGTTTTGGTTTGGTTTGGTTGCAAGAAGTCAGTCATAATACTCCTGTACATGCTTTTGGGAACAAAAGAAGAGGAACCCATCATTCCATGATGGTTAATTTCATGTGTCTGCTTTATTGGGCAACAGGTGTTTAATAAGGTGTCATTTGTGCGTTTCTGTGAGGGTGTCTTTGAGATCGGCAGTGGAACTGGTAGACAAACTACGTTGCTCTTCTCGTGAGCCTTTCTGCCTGAGTTGACCTCAAGTAGCACTAGGGCATCCACGTTTTTTAAAGCTTTATTGCTGATATGAATATACAAAGAAGCACAGCTCTGAAGCAGCTCTTTCCAGCAGAACTTTCTGACATATCCAGATGGAAACGCTGTGTGTTTGTGCTGCCCACGCGCGGGCTTCTGGATGTATACGGCAGTGCAGCAGCGGACTCTGTGGTCAGAGCAAATGTGCTACTAAATGTAGAATGTAAGTTAAGCCAGTTAATATTCAAATTTTAGTAGTTACAGACGCGATCCGTTCTGTAGCGGCAGTTCCCCACAGTGCCGAAGAGCCATCAGATGAGGGGAATACATGAGGGTAGAACGCTGACTACGCACAATGGCTGGTTGCATTTCACTGTTCCTCTGCTCGCAGTAATGTGAAAAAGAAGTTTGCTTACTGCCTCCCTCTCAGCCAGAAAGCATCACATAGCCTGCTTAGAGTGTAAGTAATGGGAATCGAGTCTTACAAAGAGATGACTCTTCTTTAAACTTAATGGCTTGCAATTAGTGTGTGTTAATTTATACATATATATATTGACTGAGAAGAAAAGAGGATAATTCTATGGGCCCAAAGAGTGACCCTCCAACCCACTAACATGTTAACCTAAAGGAAAACTTTCATTAGTCAAAAGTGAAAACATGAAAAATGTCACCATCAGGAATTTTCTCTGATATTCTTTTTCCCTCAAAGAAGCATGAACTGGTCATCTTATTTTCTTAGAGCTCCCTTTTCTGTTTCATAAGGAAATTTTATAAAACTTCTTTAATTTTCAATATTTTACTCACGGTTACATTTTCTAATCTGGAGTTACATTCAGAGTCACCTAGGGAGATTATTTAACTGCCTTAAGGACTGGTTCCATGGGTACTGAAAAGACACAATGCACTTACTGAGTAATAGTACCGTGCACTAGGGGACTTTGGATGCAGTGTTCAAAAGTTCCAGCCCCACTACTTTGTCCCCCTAAATTATGACATTGGTGAATGTCTCAGGCACTTTCTCGTCACTGGAGCAGAATACCCAATACCCTAACTCTTAGGAGAAGAGGTTTACTTTATCTCAGAGTACCAGCCCGGGGTCAGCTGGCTCCCAAGCAGGAAGAACATGGTGGAAAGGTCTAGCAGAGAAAAAGTGTTCACGTCATGGTGATCAAGAATCAGAAAGAGGCAAGAAGAACCAGGGAGGGTGGTAATCCTCCTGGATCACACCCGCAGACCCAATCTCCTTCCAAACCATAGGGTTCTGGAGGATACCCGGTGTCTAAACCACAATGGCAAGCAAGTGAATATTTCAAAACCTAAAGAAGGGTTGATAGAATCAAATAGTCCCAAAACCCCTGAAATTGCTCTATTTACTGAAATTTTCCTAAGGGGCACTGCAATCAATGTTTTCTGCTTGAGTGGCACTTCCTTCTACATGAGGGATATTAACTTAGACCGTAGTGAAAAGATTGAGTGTGAGAACCATAGGAATTTTGTTAAAGGAGTGGCTCAAATAATAAAAATAGCTTCTCCATTGAAATTCAGTATGTCGTCAGCTCCCAAAACAGCGAGAATAAAACTTGGTGTTTCTTCTTTAAAAGCCAATCAAATATTTCAAATTCCAAAGCAATTAAAATATAAACTTAACCTCTTAAATCACTCAGCAATAAAATCATTACGGCATTATTAACTAAGTTACAACTAAAATTTAAATTAAAACATTTGGCATTAATTTATTAGCAACAAAGTAGTATCTTTTGTTTGGAAAAAAAAGATTCTAAATGTGTTCTGAATATTAATCACAATAGTGCTTCTACAGGAATGAATTAATGAATTGAAAATTAATTGTTATATTAAAATACATTGTTAAAGATCCTTACTTAGCCTTTGATGTTTAAGGACCTTCATCACCTTTCAAATTAAGATTTAATTAGAGGTATAAAAGTAAAATTGTGACATTAAAGGAGGTTTCATTATTTTTCAAAAGGGAATTCCTAGATCTTTTATTGATTTTGAATAACATAACAGAATAAATTACTTTTCCCCTTTGAGATATTTTTAAACCATCTAATGACCTTAATTTGACTTGGAGTTTTACCTATTTGAAGATAGAATAAAAACAGAAAAAATATATTTAAGAATTGAGGTAAAAAGAAAAGAAAGAAGGATAAAGGAAATAATCAAGTTGTTTGGATATTTTAAACCGGTGGGAGAAAAAAGAAATCAGGTTAACAACTTCATAGAGACCCTCTAATACACCAGACGCAGGACAGGCATGGGTAAAAATACAAAGTCCTTTACAGTAAAGCACAAATGTTCACCAAATACTGAAGATCCTAGGCATTGTTTACTATGTGTCTCTTAGAATTTTGGCTGTCAGAATCTCCTCAGAAGTAACTAGAACAAGAAGAAAAAAGTCTATACAGATTAAAACTTGGAGATTAGCCAAAAACAGCTGAACCTCTACCAATTTCTGTTCTATGAAGTCTAGAATCCAAAACCAAATCTTTCCTGTAGAATTTCTAGTCAGCTCTTCATGCCTCAACCGTAAGTGTGACCTTGACATTGCGGATCACCATGGCTCCCAGGAGCAAGCAGTTACAGTGGCAAGCAGACCCAAGAATACTTATGAAGCAGGAGAGGGTGGGGGTAAAAAAAGTCATCAAGATGATGTCAGTTATGTAGTGAGCAAATAGGGAAAATCAGTTTTCCTTGCAGCAGTGGAAGAGAGGATCCCGCAAGGTTGTCCATAGTATGAAAATGAAATTGCTGCTTATCCACATTGAGACTGTCCACAACTCCATAAGAGTTTGGAGAAAAAATACTTCAGTAAAAGTCAAATAACTTACTAAGTAAAAATGGGGTAAATTTCTAACTCGAGAAGAGAAAGAACTGTGCGTGAAAAGGAGGAAGTGCTATTATGTACGGTCTTGTTCTGATACTCACCTCCAAAGTTATAATAAGGTAAAGATAATCTAACCAAACTGGATTACAGAACTATATTGGCTCCTAAGAGTTGAACAGAGAATAGCGGTTGCAAATGTGGTAGGGCGAGCTTTGTGAGAACTAAGCCTGCATTTCCCCACAGCCAATATAGCATCTTAAGCCTTCCAAATTCAATAGCTTTAATCTAATAATTTTATAAAAAAAAATCTCCTGTCTGGGCACCTGCACAGACCCAAATAAAGGGCTGTTGGTTTCACATAGACAGAAGCAGCCTCTAAGTTCCTGAAAAAACATGTAGGCAGCCATTGTCATCATATTCCACATGTCAGAGGCGCTACCTCCACCAAAGCTAGTAGGAGACCAGTACTTACTGCTTTGCTATGTGACCTATAAAACTGGCGACATAATGACTAGATTTCAGCAAAAATTGCAAGGCACATTAAATGGCAAAAAATAATGAGTGGATCAAACAGCTGAACATGGTGTTTTTTAAAGCTTATAAAAATCTATTAAATTTAGTGATGAAAACTAAAACCAAACAACACATCTGATCAGTTCATCACCTCTCGGATCACAAAATAGCAGTTTTGTAACTAGATATGTAACAAGGCATCAAGATAGTGATTTGTGAAGTCATTTTAACTTGCGTGAGATACCAGATGAATATTCGTCTCTAGTTCATATTACAAACTCGTAGTCTGTGCTGGAAAAATGCAATGCATCATTTACTTCAAAATTTTTAGTCAAAGATATTAAAACATTAACTTCTCTCTTCACATTTACACAAAGAATCTGACCTATTAAGAGCAATGTTACTTTTCACAGAAAAAAATTAAGATTTAAAAAATGTTTGTAAATAAAGCTCTTTGCCAGAATCCCATTAATTATTGCAAGTTAAAATTAGAACATGGCAAAAGTGATTCTTTGGACGATGGTCCACCAGAATGAATTATTCAGTATGTCCTCCCTAGATATTTTCAGAATCTCAGTGTTAGAAGTCATTCAGGCATTGGCCCAAGGGCAGATGTAAGCATAAGAACTGTGTGAACTATTCACATTTCCAGAAGTCAGGTTATCTCTAATTTTTCTTATTACCTTCTTTAGGACAGTGTGCCTTGAAAATTTAGAATTCATTATATAAAAAAGTGTCAAGCTACCTCATGTTCCTTTGGAAATATAACAAGTACCTTGTTTTTCTCTTCTCTGAAACGAGTAAGAACTGGAAACACCATCTTCATAGGGTACTTTGCACCTTGTATATAAAGCTTCCTTTCTAATGATTTTTACGGGGTTCTTAAAAAACCATCATGACTACCACCAACTAAATCTAAGGCTTCAGCTACAGTTTAACTTTATGCAGAAATGGAGGTTTGGGTTCCTTTTAGAATCTAGAAGAGATTTTGAAAATGTACCTATATTTATTATTAGGACAAAAATATCATTTGAAGATCAAATGTTCTGTTGACAGTCACAATACAATAACTAGCATTTATTGTGGACATGTGGCATTGTGTTGGATGCGTTATATATGCTATTACATTTTTCATTTTTGTGCTGCAGAGAAATTATAATATTGATACCATTCTGACAATGAAGACAATTCAATTTCTTCACTGCCATCCAACCAGGAAGAGGCTGGAATAGAATTCAAACACAGACATTCCATCTCTAGACCATAAGATGTTTTTTATTGTGTTAAGAACACTTAACTAAGCTCTTCACAAAATTTTAAATGTATAATCACAATATTGTTAACTATAAAATGTTCTACATATCTTTAAATTAATTCATCTTATATTAGTGAGGCTTTATGCCCAAGCTTTTAATCATTATAAGACCAGTTTAATGTAGGTTTTTCAGGAAATATAGGTAGTTAGAAAATAAAATTAAACCATCTTTAATCTGCCTTCTAGAAAAAAATAATTATAGTATTGGATTTTTTCCATTTCTAATGGTATGGTGAGTTTTCCTATGTCATAAGTGTTACTTGGAAGCATAATTGTAAGTGGGTACAAGAGAGATAATCTGTCACTTAAATAATCCAAAGAATTGCCGTAATTCTTCATGTCACTCAGCATGTGTCAATCTGGTTGAATTAACTACATTTTTCTTAATTTGAGAACTTTTTATTTCCTCTTAAGTGATCAAAGTACATAAGTGGAGCTGCACTTTCTGTTTGCATTCTAGATGGAACCTTTCACTGAAAGCAAGTCCAAAGCCCGACAAAAACATTGAGCTAAATCCAGGAGGGTAACTTTGGCTGCAACTGAAATCTGCAAGTTCTTGGCCTATGTAATGATCGTTGTCCCATGAAAGCCAATAACTGAGGCCTAACAAGAGTACTTTCCCAGGGATTATCTAAGTAGACTGACATTTAGCTTTGTTTGCTTGTTTTCACTCTTCCAATTTTAAAAGTACAAGGGTTCCCACCTGATCACTCTTTGTCCGTGGATACTCGGGGTGGGGGTGGGGGGACCGCAGTGGATATTAAACCATGAAAGAGGTCATTTGCCTCACACCAAAGCAGTGGTGGCTGATGTGCTTCTGAGCAGAATAATGAAGGCTAGACTCTGTCTCTAAATCTCAGAGTTTTCTTAGAATGTTTGCCTCTTACTCATTTCCCTGCTAGTATTTCCTCCCTGGGGCTACTTAGCTCTCTGTGGAAATGATGAAAAGAATACAGTCAAAATAAAGTATTTATTTTGTTTTCCTGTTTACTTTTTTCTTCTGCTGTGCAAAAAGACCTTGACTTATATGAATTTAAATAAAAATAATCGACTAAGAGATCACGGAAGGAAAGAGAGCTAAGTTACACTCTCTAGACAGAATACAACGGCAGCTGGCTGAGAACATCCGTGGAGCACCCTAACATGCTCATGAAACAGGCTGGAGGGAGGATTTGAGGACAAAACAACAAGACGGGGAAAACCACGCAGCCACATGTTAAAAAGCACACAACAGAGGGGGCTCGTTCAGTACATTCAGTCCAAACCTACGAGCCAACTAAAGAGAGGGGTCCTCTCCAAAGGCGGCATACTCTTAGCGCTAAGGAAAGAAGGAAGTAGGAAGGGGGAGGTGCTTGCTTCACATCCTAACACAACACTGAAGACAAAGGTTGGATGTGTGTCCCGATCCTCCGTTCTTCCCCAAACAACACTCTGTTTTCCTTCGGTGTTTCACTAAATATTTCAAATGAAAATAACTGTGTTTTTAGTGGAGGGGACTGAGGATTGGACGTAGGACCTTCCCACTGAGCTACAGGTCTTTGCATGAACCTGCCTCTCTGGTGGTCTAAGATGAGGACTCAGTGCAGGCTAGATCCTGACTAGCACCGGCCTGTCCTGGTACCCTGTCCAGCCACAGTGCCGGGGCCAGCGGGAGGGCACAGAGACAGTACTGGCCCAGCAGCACCCTTCCTCAATATTTTCTCACTGAACTGGAAATAAAGAATTGTTTCTTCTAAGGCTGGAGGCATCTATGACATTACATGCAGGTGCACCAACATACCCATCAGAAATAAGGCGATTAGCATGTAGAAAAAGGTAGGGACTGAGTCAAAAGGATTCTGACTTGTTAGAGAACTTCTAAAAAGCTAATTAATATACTTTAATGTATTTGACAAGATGCTCATAAATTTTGTGATGGAATAAGACACTACCATGTAAACAAAATAAATATAAAGGTCTAAAGGCAGAGCATGGTTCTGTTTAATACTATGCCACAGACTTTTTTTGGGTCGGATAAGGAAAAAGAATCAGTGTTCCTGTATTTTCTAGTTTTGCTTTCTATTCAGGTACTTGTAAAAAATGTAAACTATAAAGGTTTTCATTACACATTCATTTCATTCTTCAGTTCTGCTTTTGACATTTGATAGAATAATTTTATAATTTTTATTTTTTATTTTTATTATATAGTTCATATAAAATGCCTTAAGACTGTTGCTCCTTCAGGTATCTAAAGGACATAAAACAAAAAAACGATTACTTAAAAGATCATTGGAAGAAAAAGCTCAAAAGAATTTAAATCAAAGGAAATTTAAAAATATAAGAGGGGGAGATTTTATACTGAAAAGAACATGGATTCAATGCAATGGGCTTCCTAAGACGAGGTCAATCTTTTAAGAATGGAATAGTAAGAATGACAGACTTTGAAGTAGAAAAGTGGACATGTAAAAAATCCTAAATAGTTCAACAGATACTCGGCTAAAAATGACTGCTTCAAAGAGATACGGCGCACAGAGCCTCCGCCACTGTGTCAGCCGGATCCCGGCTCTCAGCTCCGGTCCCTGGCACCCTGGAGACCCCGCACTGCGGTGGCTTGGATGTGGTCTGTCCCAGGGTTGCTGTACTGGAGCCTTGGTCTCCAGTGTGGAGGAACTTGTGTAGCATTGTTGCAGAAAGAAGCCCAAACACAGGAAAAACTGCACCGAGAAGGTTTAGGAGGGTTATTGCACAGGTGGGCTTCTCACTACGATCTTTCCCAAAGTCAGCCCTCCCGGCAGGGTTTGGGGGCTTTTAAAGGGAACGTCAGCAGGGAGGTACTTGGCAGACCGGGCACATAGGATTGCAGGGTGGGGACACCACGGGGTGCTGCAGGAGTTTCTGTAGGTCACTCACAAGGCCATCAGTTAAACAGGCCTGAGTTACACAAGGAAGAACTGCCCCTTCACACGGCAAGTTGCGTTTCAAGGGCATCAGTTAAACAGGCCTGAGTTACACAAGGAAGAACTGCCCCTTCACACGGCAAGTTGCGTTTCAAGGGCATCAGTTACAAAGGCAGCAGACGGGGTTAGCAAAGGGCGAAGAGCTCTGTTATCGGCCTGCCCGACACACCTGCTCGGCCTCGGCAGGCATCCTGGGTAGGCTTTATTTAAAATTTTAACCTTCGCTTCCGCATGAGAGGACTCGGTTGTTGGGGCTCACTGTCCTCAAAAGGGACTAGAGCTGCTCTGGAGTGAACTCGCTCTCGTAGCTGTAGGTTACCGGGCTAGGGATGAAGCGTCTTTTGATTGTCAGTAGAATTACACTAGAAAAACGTTACGTGGTGACAGAGTATCCTTTCTGATGCTGGGAAGTTTAGACTCTCCTTATGCTGTATCCACTGCTGTGGTTTAGATGCGGTTTGAGCGAGTGCCTCAAGGGTTAGTGACGTTAAAGCCTGCTCCCTGCTGCGGCAACAGCAGGAAGAAGTGGTACCTTGAAGAGGAGGAGCTTAGTGGAAGATGGCTGGGCCGTGAGGGCTCTGCTTGCCGGGAGGATGAAGGAGTGCTCATGAGACCTAATCAGTCACTTTATGAAAACAGCGAGCCTGGCCCCTACCCTTGCTTCAGTGTCACCCCGTGCCTTCTCTGCCCTCTTGCTTGTGCTCACATCAGCGTGAAACCAAACAAAAACCAAAAAAAACTGGGTGTGGTGGCGCACGCCTGTAATCCCAGGACTCGGAAGGCTGAGGCAGGAGGATCATTGTGAATTTGAGACCAGCCTGGGCTACAAAGTGAGCTCAAGGCCAGCCTGAACTGCACAGAGACCCTGTCTCAAAGAGATGAAAGGAAGAAAGGAAGAAAGGAAGGAAGGAAGGAAGGAAGGAAGGAAGGAAGGAAGGAAGGAAGGAAG
>NW_004955441.1:18497361-18508489 GCF_000276665.1 Chinchilla lanigera
AAGAAAGAAAGAAAGAAAGAAAGAAAGAAAGAAAGAAAGAAAGAAAGAAAGAAAGAAAGAAAGAAAGAAAGAAAAGAAAAAGAAAGAAATCAGGATGAAACCACCCTGCTGTGATGTATCACAAAGCCATCACCAGATGATAAGAGAGTTGGGCTGTCTCATGTTGGACTTTTGGCCTTCAAACCTGCTCGAAATTAACCTTTTCTCTTTATGTATCATCCAGTATATTCTATTACAGACACACTAAACAGAAGAAAGCACTCTCTATGTAGCAGGCACTCTTTTAGAGATTCAAACATTAAATAAAATTATATTGTAACATAGGAAGAATCTAATAATGGTTAAGAATAGTAGGTCTAGAAGTAAGCAACCTAGACTGGAATCTGGCTACAATTCTTTCTTAATGTTTGAATTTCGCAAGTCACTCTATTTCTATTTCTCTTTCTGCAATTTTTTTAAACCTATACTTAGAAGGATTTTGAAAGTGAATTAAAATAAATTGAAAGAATTTCAAATAATATCTGGCATACAGTAAGTGCTTAATATATGGACTACTATTGTGGCTTGCACTCTAAGGAGAATGAAATTAACTAAAAACCAAATAATAACACTAGTTATCAATAATTCACCTTATTAAGTACATTTTTAAGACCTTCTAAGGTAACCTGAATCACGTAGGCATGCACATCTCAGCCCCATCCACCATTTCCAAATTAGCGCATTATTGTGCCTGCATAGCTGTCTTTGTCCCCACCCTCGACACTTTCTCTGTGACATCCTGGTTTTGTCTCACAATGCTATTTTGTGCTGGACTCCGGTGAGCTGACTCCCATCCCATATTTTCTGATTGTACAGTTTAATGCTCCATTCTCTTGCTGGGAATCACTTTACATGTCACTCCATGCTTCGCTCTCCAAAATATTTCCTTCCTTATCATGACTTATTGAAGAATTGGACTCATGTAGGCTTTCCAAACTTCCACAAAACTCGAAGCTTGATTACAGAACAAACAAATTCCCAGGTCATCTGTGTTGTCCTGGTTTTGATGACTACTGTTGCTGGAACAGAGCTAAATTACTAGAAACCACTCAGCCTACTTCACAGACAAGGTCTGTGATTCTGGGAGAGCTCAGGTTACAGTCTTGCTTGATGCAAAAGGAACCATGCTGCCTGGCTTTGTGTGTGTGGCAATTTAAATTTAAGTTAGCTTTAAATTGAGTACAATTTACAAATGCATCTACCTGGCCATATCAAACACGTTCAGAAAGGTCAACAGTCACATCACTAGTGATCGTTTTTCTGCTGCACAGACTGGAGTTTTTTTTAGTCACCAAAGGACATTCTATTGGAGGGTAATCCATACAGAACAGGACAAACATAATCAGAGACCAGATAACCTGAGGAATGCTTCTTTTTCACCAATCAGCCATTCTCTCCTACCAAGACAGTAGTTTTTAGGACATTTGTTGCCTAATATTGCATTTCATTCAGTGATATATTTTAATAAATATTGACTATGTTGATATTTGGTGTATAATACCTTAAAAGGACACAGCGGAAGAACACATTGCAAAAAGAGCAAGAAGTATAATGTCCCCAGAATTTTCAAGTATAATATATTCATGGTAAAAAATAAACAAGCCAGTTAGTAATTTAATTTTTATTAAAAAGTCAGATAAAAATGCAAAGGTTGCTAGAGCTAGTATCATAGGTAGTCTGATAAAAGTTCAAGAATCTGAAACACATGAAAAAGAGAGAAACTCAGTGGTTACGTATGAGATAAAGTGAACAAGCATTTCTTAACTAAATAAAAGATGGAAATATAAATAAATAATTTTTTAAAATGTTGTGGAGACACTAAAATATTCTGATAAAACATGGTACATTAAACTAATATTTAGTCACTTTTATTACTTTAAAATTAATAAAATATCCATAATTTATCTAGTATGTTACATATTTTAAACTAGTAAGCATAAAAATAATTACAGGAAGATATTTAGCAACAGTTATTATTTAAGATTTTTTAAATGGCCTATTTCCATAATCTAAAGTGTTACTTTAAAACCTTAACATAGAGCCAGGCATACATTTGTGAAGCTGAGGCAGTAAGGTTTCAAGTTTGAGCCCAGCAACTTATCAAGACCCAGTCTCAAACTGAAAAAACAAATTCTAAAGGGCTGAGAGTGTAGCTCGGTGTGAAGGCCCTGGGTTGAATCCCAAGTCTGCAGAAATAAATAAATACATAAATAGCATAAAATATCTACGGCTTTATTACAATATGGTCTTATTTATGAGTTTAGAATTATTCCACAGTTATTCATTTATTTATTCACTTATACATTTATTTTCTCGGCAAATACGCGGTACTTTAGGGTGGATTGTAAGTTCGAACGTGACGAAGTCGGATCTGATCCCTGCCTCGAGGTTACTCCAGTGGGAGATGGACACTGATCACAGCCCTGGGAGTTTATGGCAACAAAATGTGGAAAGAACAGGCTTTTGAGAGCATATTAAAAAAAAAAAAAATGCAGGAATAAAGGGATCTTTTTCTGGGACACAATTGTTCAATCAGTAGTAAAGCTTATGCTTTTTCATGAGGAAAGATGACTCGCGGCGGGAGATTCCAAATAGCACGTGCTCGCGCCCAGCCAACGCAGCGATGGCAGAGCAGGTGACACCGGAGACAGCAATCAATCGGGTGTCGCACGGGCCCCGGATGCTCAGGCTCTTTTTGACCTTTAGCACAGTGGGAAATCGTAACAGTGTTCAGAGCAAGAGGAAAATGCCGGGAACAGTCACACCTTGATCACATCAGGGTTTCAGAGCCCGTAGCTGGAGGGCAGAACGAGAGGACGTTTTGGAGATCGTTTTCACAGCCTAGAGGAGAGAAGGCAACATCTTGGTCAAAGTTTTGGCCAGCAAAAAAATACAGATGACTGAATATAGCCTAGATATTTAGAAAATTAAAAATAGATTCATAGTAAATGTAGACACAAAAGGAAATAAGGACAGCAAGAGTGATTGCAGCTTCTAGCTCATAGAACTGAATGGAGGAATCCAACTGCTGAGAGAAGAGCCTCTGAGCAGATTTTAGGGAAAAGAGCATGAGTTGGAATGATTATGATGATCATTCTCATTGATTACTTGGGTATGGACCTAAGAAAGTAAGAATTAACTGGAGATAGAGATAGAGATAGAGACAGAGACAGAGACAGAGATAGAGACAGAGATATTTAGAGATAGAGACAGAGATAGATAGAGATAGAGATAGAGATAGAGATGGAGATGGAGATAGAGACAGAGATAGAGGTAGAGACAGAGACAGAGACAGAGAGATAGATAGATACCTGAAATACAAATACATATAATGAATTTCACAGCCGAAGATACAGTATGAAGGTTGGCAATATTTATAAATCGGTAACATGTTGTGGAAATGAAAATAAGAGGGTTCCCAGCTTGTCACACTATTTCAGAAACTAGTGGCCAGATAAGCAGGGGAGTCTCTAGATACTCTTTTGGACAGATGAGAATAAACCCCGATTCAAGCCCACATAATACGTTGCAAAGCAGAATACGCTCAACAGTTCTAAAATCACCTACGGATTAAGATAAAGATCAGGACACCTTTCTTAGATTTGTGAAGAAAAATCCATCAGCGACCACAGTACAAGTTGTGAAGACAGAGGCCAGTGTGTAGTGGGAAGGGACTGCATTCTAAGAAGAGCGACAGCAGCTGGAAATGGCAGAGTTAAGGCTGTAGGCAGCAGAAGACGTAACTTCTGACAGAAGTTGGTGTGTGTGTGTGTGTGCCTACATGCCCGTGTGTGTTGGTGAGGAACAGTGGGTGTGCTTCAATGCTAGGAGGAGAACTCAGCTGATTCTTTAGTAGAGCCGCCATCTAAAAGTGAACCAGAACTGAGTCAATCCGTGCTCTGAGAATGGCATGTCTGTGCAGTTGACTTCTTTTGCAATTACTCCTGTGGTGTATAATAGGCAGAGGAAAAAGCGACACATCTATTTATTTACCTGAGAAAAACCAGACTCAAGGTATTAGGTGATCATGACAAAACTGCGGGAAAATGCCTTTTCCATGGTCTCAGGTGAAGATAAATGTACTGAATGAAAATATTATCACACAAGAAATAAAAACCTTGGATTGAAACAGGTTTTGTTCTTTGATGTAAAAGGCAGAAATGAGAAAAATTAGGAATATAGTCTGCAAATAAGTCCACACCTACACATCTGCCTGCTATGGCACTTATAAAGGATCCTCTGTGAAATTGTTCTGAAGCTTTAGGCATAATACTTGTTGTTTTGGGGGCTGGGGATTTAGCTCAGCGGCAAAAGCACCTGCCTGGCAAGCGCAAGGTCGTGAGTTCGGTTCCTGGTACCGGAGAAAAACCAAAAAAAAAAACAAAAAATACTTGTTGTTTTCTACAGGTTCATGATAATAAAATTCTTTCCTAAGTAGCAAGAGCAATCACTCTTGATCTATAACCCTCTACATCTAGTATTACAACATACAAGTTACCTAGTAAATTTTGCCATACTTGTCTGTGGCTATTTCTGAATTTGCATATTGTATTCTTTCATAAGCTGATTAATAATACATTGAACCTAGGCATTTGCAGGCCTCACAGTACCTTCCAACCTCCTTAGATCCTCACAATGGAATTCTATTAATAATTCACGATAGTATGCTATAACAAAAGGTCTGACGAAATGTCTGTCAAAGTGTCTAGACCGTTCCCAGGACTTGGCCTTGTTTGTTGTACACAAGTGTTGTTGGCCAAGATCCGCAGGAAAACGTGTTTCTGCCAATCACACTCCAGGAGGTGGGGAAGACTGCTGATGGGCCCACACTGCACGTTCTGTTTGGCAAGCATAACACTCCGTGTCAAATGTTTTCTAAACTAGAACGTGGTTGCCCAATGTTGAAATGCAAATTAAATAAGTGAACTACTCATCCGTGAGCATAAGTAGGACACTTAGTGCCATGGGCCTGTACTTCCCCTTTGTGTTTCCAGGACTCCTGGCCAGTGAGAGTGACACTGTAACTGTGCCCCTACTAATCTCCGCAGGACGCTTGGAGCGAAGAAACTTGTGCTGTCTGTGGAGAACCTGCCTTCCTGCCCACATGCTAATTCAGCCGTTCTTTAGGGTGCTGGTAGCACAATGCAACACAACAACCTAAGGATGTCACTGCCTCTGCAGTTTAAGCCGTAAAACTCTGCCCTGTGGTGACTGTGTGTACAGCAGAGCAATGTGGACGTGAAAGGTCTGTGATAATGAGCTCACATGGAGCACTTCCAGCGCTCTCCAGGGAGTATTTGTCCATCCTGTCACCAGCAGCGCTGTTGCTAAGTATTTGCCTTGCACATACTTGCCAAACAACGCTGCTGTAGAATATGTGTCCCTGATTTTGTCCAGGAGGGCGGAGTTAAAAATTGAACTACTATATTATCTAGTTATCCTACGTTCTGGTGCTTAACTGAAGGAATTGAAATTAGGATCTTGTACATATATCTACAGTCCTCTGTTCGTTCCGATGTTCCTCGTAGAATGCATGCATAAAAGAGTGTGGTATTGGACATAGAACTGCGTATCACCTATGTTTCAGAAGAAGGAAGTTTGCCACTTACAACGACGTGATAAACCTGGAAGGTGAAGAAGCTAGACACAGAAAGACAACACTTCATGATGTCACTTGTATGTGCATCTTAGTCTATTCACTATTCTATAAAAAAAACCATAGAGTAGGTAGTTTATGAAGAACAAATTTTGTTTCCACAGTTCTGGAATCTAAGAAAAATGAGGTCACAGCATGGGCAGAGTCAGTGTCCTCTGAAGGCCTGTTTCCACTTACAATGCCCTCCTCTTCCTGTGCCCTCACACAGAAGGGTGACTCCGCTCTCTGGCTTTCTTCTATAAGAGCACTAATCCCAGGCATCAAAGTTCTGCCTTTATAACCTATCATCCACGATTATCCCTCCTGCTAGTATCACACCTCGGGTGCTAGGAACTCAACGTAAAAATGTGGGGAGTGCACAGATATTCAGACATATTTGCATTAACTCTAAAATAGTCAAGCTCCCGCGAGCAGAGTAAGACGGTGATGGCTTAAGGTTTGAGTAAATGAAAAATGAGAAAGTAGTTTTTAAAGAGTACAAAGTTTCAGTTTTGCACAGCAAGTTACAGAGATCTACTCTACAGCATAGTACCCTTAGGAAATAATTTTGTATTGTGCACTTAAAATTTATCAGTGGGGTACATTTTTTGTTAAATGATCTCCATTTGCAAAGAAACATTTCTGCTACTAATAATGGAGGTAGAAAGAAACTCAGAGGTGATGGATATGTTTATGTCCCTGATAATTTCATGAGTTTCTTAATCTGCTTTGTGTTGCTATAACAAAATACTGTGGACTTAGGACTTTATAAAGTGAAAAAGATTGACTAATAATTTTGGTGTCTGGAAAGTCCAAACAACATGGCATCAGCATCTGGTGAAGACTGCCTGGCTTTATTCATCAAAAGTGGGAAGGGAAATAGCTATGTGCAGAAGGGACCAGACATGTGGGGTGGTCTGGCTTTGTAACAGCCAGGTCCAGCAGAGCCAGAACTCCCATGAGACAATGCTCACCTATTCATGGAGGGTGATGTCCCTGTGCCCCAAACAAGAACCTGAGACTTGAAAATTTGTTTTACCTCAGCATGGTCACACTGGGAATCAAGCCTCCACCTCATGAGCCTCCGGGAAACAACCCACACCCAAGCCCGTAAGTGGGTATACACACATCCCCAACTCAGTGAGTGGTACGCATCAAATATGTCCAGCTTTTCATATGCAATTGCACCTCAGTAGACGCAGTTAAACCAACAGATTACTTTTAAAAATAAAAGTAATACAAACAGGATGGGAGTATATATAATTTCTAGAATGCCAGTTCTTTAGATCCATGGTTTTCAACTCTTCTTACACATCACTATGCCCAGGAAAGCCTTAAATTCCAGGATCCTGACATCACCAGCAGAGATTTGATTTAATGCTTGTCAGAGGTGGCATGAAATTTTGTCTTTCTTTTTCTCGTATTTTATGTAATAGGATTCAAATATGATTGAACCGCCTGCCTTAGCACTTCGCAACAATGTGTGCTTGGAAAAGGCAAACAAGAGGTTGGTGGTTTGTAATCTCATGAACCGCCCCCAAGTCAAGAGGCTGACGAGGATATTTATCCAGATCAATAAGGGCAACCTTAAAGGGAAGTAGGCAAAAAGGTCAGGAGGTGGAGTGATGCCGGTCAGTTTCTCTGACCTACTGAATTAGAAGTCCTCTTACGCCAAAGGTAAGAACACCCAGAAGGCACAGCAGAGTGTGTGCACTCACATCGTTGGTGGAAAAGTGATTCCATTTCTTCCAGCAAAATCCACTGTGGTGCTTCTTCTTCTCAGAGATGTTGTCCTTAACATCAGAATTTTTATAAGAACACCGCAATTCTCACTGTCCATTCTAGGATGAATAAACTTGACAATGATCTTTGACAGGGACCTTGACAATAATCTCATTTCTTCAAATTTCAAATATTCAGATATTTAATAGAATTTTCCCTGCTGTTCTGAGGAACCAAGCTCCAAGTTTTTCCCTGGTAAGGGCTTTCCTACACTGGGCTGCATGTGCTATGACTGGTCAATTTCTTATTTCTAATAGTATAATCGCAGCATCCATTTATTTGTCTTTATTTTTAATTTTTCAAATAGGAAACTTAGATTTATTTGCACCCCCAAGTTAGTTGCCTACAATTTATTCACAATGAATTAAATTTACTCTCCTCGATTCTCCATGTGTTTCCCAACACCAAGGCCTCATCCTGACCCCCTCACTTCTTTGTTATCATGCTACATTCTTCCTTGATAGCTATGAACCAACATGCTGAAATCTAAAATTTTACCAAAATCTCCCTTTCAGGACTATATAATTTTCTATATCACAGTATGCCCTTTTTCAGCCTTGTCAAGAAAGTTAAGCAGTACCTCAACTTCTTCCACTAACATTTACTCTCTGCACTTGAAAATTACACAAAGGAAAACAGACTCATTTAATTAATTGAAGCCTGGACTCCTGTTTATGCCTTGATTTATAACATCATAATTATGATGGTAGTAGAGACAAGAATGCCAGAATGAAATACATCTACGTTCAGACGGACTCTGTCATTTCTTGTGTGACCGTGAGCAAGTTTCTTATGATATTTTATGCTCATTGTTGGTTGTGAAATGAGCATGTATCAAAGTTAACTTGTTAAATTGTTGTAGGAAAAAAGTCTGTCTCTCTGTCTGTCTATCTTCTATCTACCTATCGTCTATCTATCATCTATCTATCATCTATCTATCATCTCCCTATCTATCATTTCCATACCAGATGTGAGGATACCAGTAAATCCTCAATACATAGAAGCTCTGATTCTGATTTTTTTCTTTTCCTTTCTTGTTTTCATCCTTCATGTTCCTTTTTTCTTTAATTCTCTCTGTCCTTCTTCTACATACTTTTAATAAAATATTCTTATTCTTTACAACGAAACGCTGCACTTGGAGGAAAATGGCAGTCCTTTTTCAAAGGGGTTAATTTTCTTTTGTAAGACACAGGAACTGATGGCTGAAGTGTTGCTTCTTCTCATTTGTAGCATGAGTTTGTACACCGGAAAACATCAAACTGCACTTGCTTTTATTTAGTACGTGTCATAACTTAGAGATTCAAAGGATCTTTGCTTTTTAGCTTCCAAGTGAAAAGGGTTTGTTTATGATGTCTACAAAGGTAAGAACAAAATTTGCTAATTAGAAATTGAAAAACTTAGTCAATCAGGAGGGCTTTGTTCTTCGGTTTTGATCATGGCAAAAGGAGGGGTTTTGCCTCTGCCTAGACACACACAAAAGGCAGTTTGTCGAATAGCAAAAGAGCAGCAAAGGCTGCCTGTTTCCCAGCTCCCCGTGAGGGCACTGCAAGCAGAAGGAAGAGGCTGTTTACCAGCTCACCAGTCATTGTGATTTTGGAATAAAACAGAAAATGAAAAGACAGACTTACTTAGGCTTAAAAATTCAGGTGCCTCTTCCTAATCCAGCACCACCTGGGACGGTTTAGCTACCACTAAGAGACCCTGGGTTAGCAATGTGCTCAGAAGTGGGAGGGCGTATTTTTCACCTCTCTTTTCTCTAATGCTCCTTCTCTATGGAAGGAGAGTGTGGGCCGCGCGGGCGACAGGCAGGGCCTGGGAGCGTGCCGGGAGGGAGACGCACACAGGCAAACCACACTGCAGGTGGTAATTTCATCTCCTCCGCCTGATTACCAGAAGTTAGGCTTTTGTCATCTAAAGTGATTTGTTTAATAGCTGCCATCAATGATTAAAATAGAAATGTGAGTTGGAAAGTTTTTTTGCCTCCCCAGAAACTGTGCAGGAGTTCCTACCCACAAGGAGACGGTTTCCAAAGGTGTCGCAGGAGAACGAGCGGGTGAGTGCCCTGCGGAGGGGAGCGCGAAGCTTCTTTTCAGTGTGCACACTGGGGCCCTTTCACCTCCTGTGTAATTTAGAGAAGAATACAGAAGCATTCCCCAAAATGGTTTATCTTCTCCTTCCCCAAGAAACGCTTACGTTTCAACCCCTGATTCAGTTCCAGTTCTTCTCTGGGCGCTGAAGAGGCTCCACAGAGGGCAGGGCAAGATCAGGAAGAGCCCCAAGTCTTAGATCCTAATTCTAGTGTTATCTTGCCTCCCAGAGCGGATGTTGGGGCGCTCCGTGGCTTTCTCCTCCACTGTCCTGCGTTTTCTGCGATGTATTCTAAAAATCATCCCGCTTGTCATTATTTTCCTAAACCACGCATATATTTATCCGGAAATCAGAGCCACTGGATACTCTGCGTGCATTTTACAGCAGGGAGAGCAGAGGTCAGCCCTATTCGAGCAGGCCTGCTAATGAAGTGTGACTTTTCACCCTGACAGGACTGTGCAGACACATCCAGCCGAGCGTGACCTACCTAGAGATGAGCTCCAGCAGCTTCACGAACATCCGATAGCAAACCTGCACGGAGGAGGTCTTGAGCCCTCCCTCACTAGCGATATTGTATAAACTGAATATAACATGTGGGTAATCACATTCCATCACCAAGGGAAAAAAAAAATAGCCTCTCTCCATTATTTACTTTGTTGAGCTAAAGGGTGGTCCCATCCTGCCTGTAGCATGATGTATTTGAACGAGGAATCTGTAGTCACGTTGTGCCCTCTGTGGGAATCTTGCCTTGCTTGTTGTAGCCAGCCCTGTGGGGGTGGGAATTAATGACAGATTTTAACTTCAGTCAGTCTAGAGAAAGATGAAAGGATAAAGCTTATTATTAATAACAATAAAAGTTAGACAAAAGCTTCTGGAATACCTGTGTCAAAGATTAAGTTTTGTAGGTTTAACAGACTCAAATACAGGGCAACTAATTAAATTTGAATTCCAGATAGCCAAGGAATCATTTTTTATTATGCATCTAAATATTGCATGGAATATACTGATACTGAAAATATATTTGTTGTTAATTTTAAATTTAAATTTAACTAGAAATTCCATATTTCATATGAAAATACCATCAAAGCATGATTTTTAAATCATTATTGCTCACAAGTTAGAAGAAAGTCTAAAATAGTAATGGATAGAAAAGAGAGGGAAAAGGGAAGATTCATTCAGATAGTAAAGAAATTAATTTAGTCCAACACAAATGGGTAGGACAGTTAGCAAGCGGGTGAACCTGGAATTAATCCCGTACTAGCATCTTGGCCTGGAATCTCTACCTGACACCAGTCATAATTCTACTACGGAAGGAACTGAGTATATTTTTGTGTGCTGTGAGAGAATTTAGTATGTAATGCTTAGCCCTAAGCTATGAATGGGAGTATTTTATTTCCAGATAACATTAAAGCTGACCCAACTTAGAAAAAATGCTCTTTTATAAATGACTCAGAGACCATAAATGAAAAAAGTTATAGGAGCTATGAAAAAGATGAAACAAGTACAACAGCATTCATATTTTTGGATAATCTATTGGTATTATTTATTTTTACATTTAGTTTTTTTGGTTTTTTTTTTTTTTTT
>NW_004955441.1:18508589-18517352 GCF_000276665.1 Chinchilla lanigera
TCCTCTTGCCTCAGCCTCTTGAATGCTAGGATTATAGGAGAATGCCACCATGCCTGGTTTTTACATTTAATTTTAAAGTAATTAATACTGTTCTTAAAATTGGCTTCAGACTTTCAAATTAAATTTGGAAGGTATAAAACAATTTGCTTATGTAGGCTAACTATATTAGTAGAGAAAGAAAATCAAACCTAACCTCTTTATTAGTTTGAGTTATTAGATTCACAAGAGTTGCTTAGTACTGAGGGAGAACTCGCATATTAGGTATCAGGATTGCTCCACCAGACACTGACAATGTGTTAAGATAAAGGACAAACAACACAAAAGAGAGAAAGACCCATGATGCCTGTGTAACATCATTGAATGAAAGAGAAAAAGAAAGAAATGTGATAGGAATTTTTCTCAGACGGAGCACAGTTATAAAATTTTGGCCATGCCAAAGGGGAGTTCCTGAGTCCCGTTAGCTAAATTCCGTGTCTCAAAGAAATAATGTGGCAGTAGAATCCCATCCGCACTTACTGGCTACAAGCAGCTCTCCAGAAATACGGATGCCTATCAGATATAGGGGTTGGAACCATGACAGCCCTCAGCCAAGCCGATAGCAGATATTCCTATTAGGCCTACATGATGATTATGTGCATCAAACAATATTATAAAAATCCATAAAATTTCATAAAACTACAGTGAAAGTTGATGAGTCTATTTCCATAAAGGAAAAGTTTTAATAAATTGATGTCTTGTTGTGAGATTCTATATCATTTTTGCTGTTTTGTCTTGCTTTGTTTTTGTCTTTGCTGTTGTTATTTTGTCATTGGTTTTTTATTCTTTACAATAAAAATATGTTTTTAAAAGATAAAAATAAATGAAGAAGTATAATTTGTATGTGCATATATGTATATATACATGCATGAAATTTCAATATATTAAACATGATCCTGAATTAACTTACAGTTTGGATGCAATTCACACCAAATTCCAAAGCTGGCAAAAAATTTGAACGATCATTTCGCAGAAAAGGAAATGTAGTTTCCTAGTAAGTTTGTTTACTTCATTAGATAATCTTTAGATGTAAATTTAAAATGACATAAAATATAATTTACCCTTTAAGATTTTGGCAAGTATTAAAAACAAGTGACAAGTATAGGAAACAACAGAAATAGTTATATTCTACTCTTGGCATTATGAATTGGTGCTGCAAATCCAAAGAGGTCTCAGTTAGTGAAATTAAAGGTGTAGCTGATCGAACCTCAGAGTGTCACGATAACATGGGTACCTATTTACCCAAACTTAAAATGATACGTACTGAAGCTGGCAAACTAACAACAAAATGAAAAACAGAATAACCACATTCCTGCCACTAATACATGAGTAAAGCAAGTTTGCTGTAATCACACATTACATTTTACAGCCGTAAAATGGATGAAATAGAGCTGCAGGTGACAAAGCTGATCAATTTTGATACTACTGTGAGGAAGGAAGCAAATTACAGCACGTGTAAGTAAAGTTGAAGAATAGTCAAACTTGACAAACTTTGGCACATGAATTAATGTGTAAAACTAGGAGGAAAACAATGAAAGAAGAGGCAACAGTTCCGAGAACGCTGGCATCTCCTTCCCACCATCCCAATGTCTGCAGCCCTCGCGTCATCCCGCGGGCGTTCGCTCCACGGGTCTGCCTCGTCAGACTCTCGTCCTGGACTAAGACGGAGTAGCGGAATTCCAGACTCGCTTCTTCCCTTCCTAACACGGATTTAAGGCCTATCAGTGTTTTGATGGCTCATTCTTTTATCTCTGGATGGATCCCACATGTGAACATACGGTTTGTTTATCCATTCACTTAGTAAGTGACACCAGGAGGGCTTCCAGGTTTTGCCGATTATGAATAAAGTTATTATGAAATTTCACACGCAGCTTTTTGTGTTAGTTGAGTAAATATGAGGAGTTTTATAGTAGATCCGCATTGGAGAACTATGCTTAACTTTGTTAGAAATTTTTAAATATTGTTTTCTTATTTTTTATTCTATTTAAAATAAAAAAGAGAGAAAAATACTAAATGAGAAAAAAAAGAAATTGCTGAATTGTGGACACACAGAATGGCTGTGACATTTGCATTTCCAGTTGCTCTACATCCGGATCAGCAGTTGATTTTTACAGGTTTTTTCTTTCCTTTTATTTTATTTTAGCTATTTTGATTAGTAGGATTATATCATTGTCGCTTTAATTTACAGTTAGCAAATGGTAAAGCACAAAAGACAAGTGTCTGGCTTATCTTTTTATTCTTTTTCTAGCAGCCTTTGCAAGGTGAAAGATTTTAGATTTCATAATTTCTGACACCAAATTTTTACATATATCAAACATTAGTGTTAAATCTAAGCACTCATCATTGAACCCATTACCTAGATTTTTCTACTAGTTTTTATTTTACTTTTAAAAGTTTTCCGTTTTCGTGTGCTCTTTTCAGTCTATGGTCCATCTGGAGTGGCCTGTTTCGAAATGGTGTGCAGCTGGTTCGCTTCTAAGGCGCTTGGATCTCGAGTGCCCGCCTCAGTCGGTTAAAGCCGCGTGACTCTGTTGAGCTGCCGTGGTGCGCTTATCGGAGGCTGTTTCCTAGTGTGATCCCGTTTCTCGGGTATCTGCTCTGTGCCACTGACCTGTGTTCCACGGTTTCATCAATACTACAACTTCCTGATTACTGTGCCTTTTGCACAGCCTTTAAATCAGGTGTCACTGAAGGAGGAAATTAAAATTTTAAATACAAGCCTGGCCAGAATGCAAGAGGGCGTGTCTGGCAGGCCTGACAACAGTTCTTCCTTTGTGTAAGCCCTATCTCTACTGCCTCTGTATGACTGACGGCCTTGCAATGTAACTTAAAATGTAACAGGACGTTCCTTTCTTTGTATAAACCATGCTTTGTATAACTGAAAACCTGACAACGTAACTTCAGGTGTTCGGACTGCTTCAGCAGCCCGTGATGTCACCCAAACCTCCAATATCTGCACCAAATCTGCCTGGGCACCTCGCTGCTCACTTTCCCTTTAAAAGCCCTGAAGCCCCAAAGGGTCGAGCTCTGACTCTTTGGGAGAGATCCTACTTGGAAGCCAACCTGTGTACTAAACTGCCTCCTAGACCTCCTCGGTGCTGTTTCTTCCTGTGTTTGCTCAAACTTCCCCAGCATGAGGAGTGTTCCAGCTTTGCTCTTCCGGGAAGTTCTTTTGGGAAATGAATGTTTCTGATGGACAAGAAAAGCAACGGAATCAAGGACAGTAACACTGAGGTAAGATACAAGAAATAAAAGGGGATAACGGGAAAAAGAAATCATGGCTAAAAATTGTACTTCACAGAAATACGGCAACTTCTAGAACTTAGCCAGAGTCACCCAAGGCAGCCCCATGACAGCACTCCTTGGTTAGATTTCCATCGCTTCCCTACCAGACGCACCATCAAACAGCCGTGTATTGGCCCAATTTAGTGGGAAAACAAAAGCTTGAGCAACTTCAGAAAATGTTTAAGTTACCCGTTCAAAAAACCAAAACCAAAACCAGAAAAACAGGATGAAGGTAAAAACTACTCTGAGCCTAACAGCACTGACACCTCAGTGATTGCGTGGAGCTCAACAAGGGCAAAGGCGAGATCCTCGAGGAGGCACACTCCTGCCGCTGCGGCACTGACGTGAGTCGAAGGGTCACCGACACTGGCTCCAGGGCTAAATTTCAGTTATCCACATCTGAATGTGTTATTCTCATGTCCCGAGGCACCTCATTGCGTAGTAAGTGAAGTCCATGCTCTTTATCACATATAATATTAATGTGACTCATAACTCATGTTAAAAATTTATTACACTAAGTGTTCACTGTTGTGAGTTCCCTTCTAAATGGTGCATGTAGAAGCTTACTTCATTCTCCCAGCACCCCCCTTAGGTGTGGGCAGGCTTTTAGCAATTAGAAGAGCAGGGCTGCTCTCTGAAGCCAGGAGACTTGCATCCTACTTACGGAGAGCACTGGCCATGAAAAGCATCTTATATGCACCTGTTATCTAAATGCCACTGGTCAGTGCTATGAGCGTAAAAGAAATTAGACCATCTTCTCAGCAAATCAGACCTCTAAGATGGTTTGAAGAAGTAAATATACACAGACAAATTAGAGAAACAATGCAAACAAAAAATTTACACACACTCCCAGAGGTTCTTCACTTTTATAGATATTTTTAAAATTTATAAAACAAACACAGACACAAAACTGGATTTGGTAGGTCAGAGAAGACAGGTTTCCATGAGCTCAAAATTTCTTAAACTCAAGGAAGATATTTCCCTTATGTTGTCGTTACATTGTCTTTACCTTGAACAGAGTAGGGGTCCCCAAAAAAACACTCTAAAGAATTAAAAAAGGATTCATGAGGAAAAAGTTATTGGAGGAACTAGATTTTAGTTGGGTTTAAAAATGTGAGCTTTCTTCTGTACAATATGTCTAATAAAAGTAATTGAGCCAATAAGAGTAATCCAACAGGATACTGAAAGAATGGAGTAAAATCTAATGCGTTACCTATCGGAATCCCTCGCACCCCAGCACCTACTCACCTCTTAAATGTTTACGCTGGCACCACTGTGTCATCACAGCCTCTTGAGGGCAGGGGCCACATCTTTTACTTTGCTGCAGCACTTCTTATGAGTCAGAATTCAGTAAATATAGATTGTCCTTTTAGAAACATGGTATTTCCTTCTTTTTCTTCATTGCTTTTTTCCCTGAGGATTGCACTATCTCACAGAAGACTAACACATGAAATTGAATGCCTCCTCATTTATATTATTCTATTAATATATTTTATTTTCTACTTTCATAGAAAATTCATATCTCAAAAAAATCATCTGGTTATGAAATACTAGGAAATTCCTGTGTAAATCTTTGAAAAGACCCTTTGTCATATTTCCATGTTTTTATAATAGTAGTTGTCATACTCCAGGAAATGGGACAGGACTCTGGAGAAAGACTGCTTCCTAAGGCTGAGGCAGGGGAGTACATTCTATTGTAGTGCTAGGAAGTAAGAAAGAATAAAGGGAAGAGGGAAATGTTGAAAGACACGGAAGTTAAGCTGAACAAGCACCAAGTGTCCAAAGTTGGAACCACTAAGATATAAAATAAATTTTGAAAATATTAGTTTTTAACTCAAAAATAACATCTCAACAAATAACTGAATAGATAAACAAACAAACAAACAAAAAAGGGTAATCCTTACTCTAGAATACAATGAACACATGTAGAAGGAAGAAAACAGAAAAATGCCGTTAGAAATCCTCAGCAATGAAGATTATAGGAAAAAAAACTACCAATGGATGATAAAAAAGTAACAGGTCATAGCTGAGTGAGAATCAGGCTGTTTGCATGGACTCAAAGTAGCTCTTTTGAAATCCTTTTCCTAATTAGGAAGACAGCAGTACTTCCTGTGCTGTGAACTGGCCTGGAGGCCACTACTGTAAACAAATGCTCACGGTTCCTGCCACAAGTGGGAGAGACGTCCTGGCCACGTGCTTCCGGGTGTGACAAACTGAGGTCCTGTAGTCTTTACTGTATTATTCTCAGGAAAATATTGCTATTCACAGGTGTTGAGCTAATCATGAGAAAATAGTACATAATTTCAAACTGAGGGACATTCCACAAAACAGCAAAGCCATCCTCTTTATCAAGGTCTTGAAAATCAAGGAAGGACGGAAGAACTATCACAGACCAGAGGAGATTAAGGAGGCAAAATATCTGAATTCACTGTGAAGCTCTCAATTGGACCCTGGAATAGCTAAAGGATATTAGTGAAAACCTAGTGAAAGCTGTATAATTTATGTTTTTTTTGAAAGGTTCACATTGTTATGCTGTTTTGCAATACGAACATTTCTCTGTGTATTTGATGTGTATTGATTTGTATTTATCAGATGTAGAACAGTAAATCTGCAGAGTCATAGGAATTAAGAGTTTCTACCTCTTAATTTCATTTTTGGAACAATTTGTTCTGTGGAAAACATTCTCATGGCTTCCTGGAGCTAAGTCTGTCCTGGTCCAGATTTGGAGCCAGCATCACAAACTTTCTAGGTGCTGTGATGTCCTGGCATGAGTGTGACTCACTCTAACAGGCCATTTTCCTCACTGGCTATATTCAAATTCCCTTTTTAAAGAAAGTGTCATAAAAATGTCAATTTATTTATTCTACAAACTTAATACTTATTCTGTCTACAATGCAGAAGGTTGATCAGAGCTGGTGTTTCTTTTTTCTGTCTCATACATTTCTTCCAGTACTATTTAAACCCTATAAAATCTATATTTCATACTAAATAATAGTGTACAGAGTAAGCTAAATATTGCAGTGACTTTAGACATTCTGTGATCTATAAATCTGGAAAATCTGGGAAAAATTGAAAATGGAAAAAATGTCTAATACAGTACAATGGAACAGTTATTTAACACACAAACTAACAATTCTTGGACACTTTGTAAGGTCAAGATATCATTAATATTAAAAGATAGTATTTTTTAAAGAAGATGAAATCATGGAATAATTATAATTGTACATGAATATGTGTCCAAGACTTTTATCAACAACATTAACAATGGAGCCAAGACTACATTCGAAGCAGTTCAAATGATACTCCAAAGGGTCCATGTACAAACGCAGGCAGGAAAAACTTCAGGTAGTTTAGGCGATCGCAAATCTGATGTGAATTTCCAAACAGCTGCAAACCTGATCAATATCCACAGAGCACGTTTAATTTGCCTTTCTCTGGGTAGGGATTCATTTGCATTGCTATCAGTCTTCAAGACAGAATTATAAAACAGTCCAAAGACAGTGGAAATCCAGACATCCCTGAAGGGCACACTGCTGAACAGGACATCCGTAATCACTGTGAGCATTTTCAGTATCATTCACAGTTTTACTAATGCCATGTATATATATCAATGAAATTCTTCGTTTGACCATCCCTAACCAGCCATTCATTTTATTTTATAACTTTAATATATTTGCTAAAGCTTTGCTACATATATGCGATAGGGACTGCGTCAAGTCCCTTATAAAGGCAGAAGCTGGGAGGGGTCTGAGTTCTACTCTCCGGGCTATCTATGCACATCGTGCGGAGCCCTGGGTCAGAAACAGGAAGGAAGAACAGCAGCAAGCACACGCCATGGTCCTCAATGCCAGGGCTGCTGTCCTCATAGGAGTGCGCTGTGCTCAGATGCTCACCTGTGCATGCTGTGGATTTGCATCCCAGGAAAAGGCCCTGACTCTGCTGTAAGTGCTGGAACCCCTGACCGTCCTCTGCTCTAGACAGAGATGTCATTTATTACACAGTTTTCTGGAGGAAAGGAAAAACTTCTTTAGGGAGGAAGATTTTGTCTTCAGGGGAATACAGTTGCTAAACTTCCAAGACTGTCTGCTCCATAAACGTTCTTCACTGTGGCCTTTGCTCGGAAGGCCTAGGTTGTTACGAGACCTGGGAATGATCTCACAACACGAACAGCTGGCAAGACCGAGGCTCAGTGGCTGCACATTGTGTCCAAATAATCACGATACGAGCCACTTGCAATGCTTCTTTGCGCTGAAACTGGAAACAAAGAACAGAGAAGAAGAAACACGTATTCTATCAGTGGGCGTTCGAAAATATTATAAAGAATTCAAAATAGTAGGGCTGAAATGTAAAAAAAAGCTCAAGAAATGTCTAAGCTGGTCAATATAGAAAATGTTTGAGGGCCGGGCATGTAACTCAGAGGCTTAGTGCCTGCCTGGCAAGCAGGAGGTTGTAAGTTCAATTCCCGGTACACAAAAATAAGCAACCCAGAAAACATTTGAAGTGAAACAAACAATATATCCATTGGAGACGAACTTGGGAAGAGGTTTTTTTTCAGAAGGTGGAAGTGCAGGGAGGTGAATCCGAGGCAGTTCAGTGTTGGTTTGTTCTAAAGCACCGGAAGACAGAGTGAGGAGGGAGGAGAAGGAACACACAGGTAAAGCCATGGGGTGGAGGGTGTCCACTAGAAAGCTAGCGGGATGTTATCCTTTTACAGTGTGTGAGCACTGGAAGATGTTGGTCAGGGAAAAAAGGTGTGTCTTATGTTAGGAAACTTTTTCTGGCAAAAAATTTGTTGAGACTTGGGAAGCCAGGCCAGAGGGAGATTGGGAAGGATTTCTCTTTTCATGCACGATACTAAAAATCTACAATATATTGACATTTACTATTGATTTGCTATTATTATTTAAACAGATTATATTTATAGAAATATTCTTAGCTCTAAACCTGCCGTTGATGAGACCATGACAATTCTTGTGCTTACTTTATAGATTATGCAAGTCACTAGAATTAGAATTTAAGATTCTTGTATCTGAGGAAATAAGTGATGTGTATATCTCATTTTTTAGTAGAAATGGATTTGCATAGTAAGCTCAAGTTTTCTGTTACTTAACATAAATCTGATCACATTGTGCTCAACTGTAATAACTTTTAAAAAATCAAATAGGAATGTAAATATGCATGAAAAAATTGGTCCTCACTTTTAAATTTGACTGGAACATCGGATAAAAGCCCTATTTTTCATTATATGTTTAACACTATTTCAATAGATGACCTGAATTTTATGGCTAGGGACAGATTACACAGAAAGCAGCAAGTTGGACTGCTGGCATCATGCCTTCCATAGTAAAAACCCAGAAAATGTAAGACACTGTAGAGGGCAAGTTGCATTTTTCATTTCAATCTCTGTTCTCACTTTCTCTCTCTGTCTCTCTCTCTGTCTCT